>NC_067161.1:30408844-30711548 GCF_903995435.1 Acomys russatus
AAAAGCCTGTGTAGCGTCAGCTGTCCTGGATTCAGTTTGAATTTACAGAGATCCGGCCTGCCTCTGCCTTCCCTGAGTGAGCGCTGGGATTACGGGCATGCACCACCGCGCGCACCGGCTTCATAGAGTTATTTTTGTTGCTGTGTCATAACTGTAATTTTGCTTCTGTTGTGAATTGTAGTGTAAATATCTGTATTTTCCGATAGCCTCTGAGGTCCGACGTTGCCACCCACAGATTGAGAACTGTGCTAAGGACAAATCTATGACGAGACTTAGTGCTTCCACCTCCGTTTTTGTAGCTGAATTGTGGAAAAATTCTTTCCTCAGTGCTCATTTTCACAAGACACAATCACATTTTACACAAACGCATTCTTTGTTATGTTCGGATCACAGTCATGCCGAGACCCTGAAGCTCTTCAGTCATACTAGCAGATTTGGTCCCTGCTTGTACCTTTTACCAAATTCTGCTCGTTCTACAGATTCTAGTTTGTAACAGGCATGGTAGTCTCAATTACTTAGGAGGCTGAGGCGGGAGCATTTCCTGAGCCCAAGACTTTGAGATCAGTGTTGGCTAAATAGCAAGGCAAAATCTCTAAACAAAAACCAACATTTATAAATCAAATGTCTTCGAAGGTGTTTGTAATTCAAACAGCCAGAAGCGCCCTAGCGTTGGGCTGTTGGCGCCATCTACTGTCAATACTTGGTGACTGCAATGTCTTCACCCACAGCTGGTGCAGATTTTAATTGGCTCTGAGAAGTAACTATAGTTCTTTCTTCCTCCTTTCTTGGCACCTGATGCCCACATGATGATAAAAGCCCCATTGGGAAGAAATAGATATTTATTCAAGACAGAGGACTAAGGTGTCTTGGGATATAGTCTCAACAGAACTGTGGGCCAGGCCTTGGCAGTGCTGGAGGGGGAGAGACAGTTGCTATGCATAGGAGACTTTTGGGCTCTGTACATCCTGACTGTTGGCATACTTTTAAACAAATATTTTCATTCCTAGTTCCTTAAATCTATTTCTCCATTCTCCACCCCAACCCCTTCCAACACCCCAACACTAGGTAGGAGAGAAACAAGGTTAGTGGGGAGAAGGGGGCAAAGTTTTCCTTACCTGCTTCCTGCTGTTCAGGGTCGTAGGGTTCCTTGGGGCAAGTCCAATCCTCGTTTCAGGATCTCTCCAACTTCTTCTCGTCACATTGCATCAGCAGCAGCCAGGAGCAGCAGGGGGGAGCAGCAGCCAGGAGCAGCAGGGGGGAGCAGCAGCCAGGAGCAGCAGGGGGGAGCACCAGCCAGGAGCATGGGGGGGGGAGCACCAGCCAGGAGCAGCAGGGGGGAGCACCAGCAGCCTTCTTCTTTCTCTCGGAGGCCCCAGTCTCCCTTTGGATCTGGCTTTTATCCCCACTGAGAAAGACCACACCCTGGCACGAGGTAGTTCACAGCTGACAAACATCACATGTCTGTCCTCTCAGGAGGCAACTATCTGGACAAATAGGAGCAGCCGCCATACCCCACACCTGGAATTAAAACGAAGACATGTTTACATAGAAACCAAAAAACCTTCCACAACATCTGATTTTTGCGTTGTCCCCCGAGTCCCAGGACAATCTCACCAAGGTTTAAGCCTGGTCCTCTCCTGTTAATGTGAACTGGTGGCTCAGGACCTGTTCCAGATGCTGGGATCAAGATGAATGAGTTAAGCTGTTTTCAACTAGCTAAGAAAATGCTTACGTGTCAGTTATTGTAGTGGTAATAAGCCAAAGAGGCGGAGTGTGTGAGACTGACCTGGTCCAGGCTGAAGGCCAGGCTTGCATACAGTCTGACTTAGCTTCCATGGCCAGGCGCATGGAAGCAGGCACTGGATAGGGCTATACAGGTCCTGCAGCTGCTGGAGGATCGAGAACCTCGAGGCCACAGCACAGCATTTACTTATTTATTTGTTTGTTTGTTGTTTGTTTTTCGAGAGAGCGTTTCTCTATGTAGCCTTGGCTGTGCTGGACACACTTAGTAGGCCAGACTGGCCTCAAATTCACAGAGTTCCACCTGCCTCTGCCTCCTGAGTGCTGGGATTAAAGGCGTGCACCACCACAGTCTGGTTTGTAATTTTGTTTGTTTGTTTATTACTTTGTTTTGTTTTGAGACAGGGTCTCTCTGTGTAGCCTTGGCTGTCCTGGACTTGCTTTGTAGACCAGGCTGGCCTTGAACTTGCAGAGATCTGCCTGCCTCTGCCTCTGCCTCCTGAGTGCTGGGATTAAAGGCATGTGCCACCATAGTCTGGCTTATAAATTTATTTTAAAAATATTTATTTTGTGTTTTGGGGACAGTATTTCTCCACCTAGCCCTGGATGTCCTGGACTTCACTATGTAGACCAGAATGGCCTCAGACTCACAGAGATCCACTTACCTTCATCTCCTGAGTGCTGGGATTAAAGGCGTGTGCCACCATGCTCAGTGTAAGGCTTTAAAAAGCTTTTTTTTTTTTTTCTGAGCTAGGGTTTCTCTGTGTAGCCTTGGCTGTCCTGGACCCACTTTGTAGGCCAGGCTGGCCTCAAACTCACAGTGATCCACCTGCCTCTGCCTCCCGAGTGCTGAGATTATAGGCGTGCGCTACCATGCCCGACTTAAAAAAAATTTATTTTTGTGTAGATGAAAAATGAAGAGTGTATACAGCACAGCTCATTTGTGTCTTAATACTTCTTTATGCACAGCTGTGGTGTTGAATAAAATGGCCCTTACAGGCTCATATGCTTGAATGCTTGGTCCCCAATTGGTGAAACTGTTTGGGAAGGATTAGGAGGTGTGGCCTTGTTGAAGGAGGTATGTCACTGGGGGGGGGGGGGGCTTTGAGGTTTCAAAAGCTTAGGCCTTGTCAGTTAGCTCTCTGCTTCCTGCTTGAGGATCAAGATAGATACTCACTCTGTTGCTTCTGCCACCATCCCTTTGCTTTGCCATCATGGACTCTAACCTGTAAGCCCAACTCTGAAACTGTAAACCCAACTAAACACTTCCTTCTATAAGTCACCTTGGTCATGGTGCTTTATCACAGGAATAGAGAGTAACTAAAGAGCCAGGCATAGTGGCACACACCTTTAATGCCAGTGCTGGGGAGGCAGAGGCAGGTGGATCTCTGTGAGTTCGAGGCCAGCCTGGTTTACATGTCAGGTTTCAGCATAGCCAGATCTTGAGACCCTGGCTAAAAAAAAAAAAAAAAAAAAAAAAAGCAAACAAACAAGAAACAGAAAGAAAAATAAAGGTAATTGGTAGTTTACTTTCTTGAAAGTTAAGTACAAACCTGATTGTTTTATTATGTTTCCTATAGACTAGACTTTGTAGACTGTATCTTTGTGGGACACTTTTGTTTTAAACTATTGGAACAGACCAAGGCAAACAAAGAGGATATGTTTCTATAGCAGACAGGACCTGGTGCTTCCCTGGTTTCTTTTTCTTTCTTTTTTTCTTTTTTTTCTTTTTCTTTTTCTTTTTGTGTTTTGGTTTTTCGAGACAGAGTTTCTCTGTGTAGCCTTGGCTGTCCTGGACTTGCTTTGTAGACCAGGCTGGTCTCGAACTCACAGAGATCCACCTGCCTCTGCCTCCCAAGTGCTGAGATTAAAGGCATGCACCACCATTCATGGCTGCTTCCCTTGTTTCTATAGCAGGCAGGACCTGGTTTGGATGACTCCACATGTGGCTAGGAACAAGGCTGAGGGCTTCCTCAGTGCCTTGTTGCTTTTCTGGCCACACCCTTTCATCTCTGACTCTGTGCTCAGCCTCCCTCTCTTATAGAAGGCCCAGCCTTTCCTCCCTACAGGCCTCCGTGTTCTCTGCACGCTCTTCCCGCAGGCACTTCCTGTCTGCACTCAGTGTGCTAAACCTTTGCCTGGATTTGCTCTGAGAGAATCCATTTTTATTTCTGGCTTCTTCAACCCCCCACTGCACTTGGCTCTTTCTCCTTTTTCCAAGTTCTTAGCTCACTCAGTCTCAGTTGTCTCAAAAGGCTTTCAGGGAGGAAACAATATATATATGCATATGCTGGAGAGAAGGAAAAGGAGAGTCTTTGAGGTAAAGGAATGAACAGAGATACGTAAGGACAAGGCAGCTCTGCCCCTGGGCAGGTGCAAGGAAACCTGCTTCTGGAAGCAGGGGTGTAAGCTCAGACATGGTGGGAAACAAGAGGAGAGCCACTTCAGCCATTCCTAGTGATCCATTAGCTGCCAGGATGTTGCTGTGTCAGAAACGATGGCAGGAAAAATAAAACTTTACAAGATGAACATGAAATTATTACCCAAACAAGTATAGAGTAGTAAGTGAAAACTGGGCTCACTTCAGGCCTACTGAGACATCCTAGTCACTCCTGTGCGCACACGTGTGTGCATGCGCGTTTGTACAGAGACACAGTAATAGTCAAATCTGTCTGGGTGTATGGAGAGCGGACATCAGGAATGACACACATGAAGCAGCTTCAATGGTCATGATGGGAGTTTGTGAGTAGGAGAGGAATATATTTCTGATCTGTGTAGTGTTGGGCTGGTGTCAAGCAGCCCAAGAATCTCCAGGAGGCAAAACTGATATAATAGCACAAAAGATCTTTATCATGACTTGAGCCTGGTCTCGGAGGCGATCCCTTGTTCTTTTTTTTTTTTTTAAAATAGGTCCTTTTCTCTCCCAGCGTTCCCAAAGTAAGGGGGTGTGTGTCTCAGCTTGGCAAGGACTTATCAGTAAAGCTACATAAGGGGGTCTAGTGTTGTAAGGCGAGAGGCTACAGAAAACATGCCAAGGGCGCCGAGGCTCCAACTTTCTTTTGATCTCCTTTTGGTCATGTCTTTGTTGTCCGTTTGGATTTCAGCTGAAGGTCCAGTCCAGTGCTAACTGGCCATTGCTAGGGGAGTGAAGAGATAGTGAGGCAAGGTAAGGCCCTTTGATCTGGCTTCCTTATCTCAGGTGGGCAGAAGGGCTTGTGGTCACATGACTCGGCCTAGGGGAACTTTCCTGCAGATATGCTTAAGTTTCTCTGCAGCTGTGTTTTATGACTTGTCACTGTGACCCTGAGGTATGGATTTTATTTTATTTTTATTTTTGGCTTCACAGTATTGAATTACCATGGCTGGGGAGCTTGTGGGGTTCTGTGCAGATAAAGAGACACATCTAGGGCTGGGCATGGTAGCACACACCTTTAATCCAAGTTTTCAGGAGGCAGAGGCAGGAGGATCTCTGTGAGTTCAAGGCCAGCCTGGTCTACAAAGTGAGTCCAGGGCAGCCAGGGCTACACAGAGAAACCCTGTCTCAGAAAACCACACACACACACACACACACACACACACACACACACACACACACAAAGACACATCTAGCTTTTTGTCTCTTTTGTTTCTTTGAGATGGATTCTTGCTCATGATGTAATCATGATGTAACCCAGGCTGGCTTGCAGGTTTGGCTTTTCTCAGCCTCCACCTCCCAGGTGCTGGGCTTGGTGGAACGCACCCCCATGCCTGACTGTAGCTCTCCCTTTGTCTCAGCCCCTTGACCAGAGAATGGTCTGACAATCCTAATGACAAAGATTGGCCACCCCCACAAGAGGCTGTGGGGATTTGGCCAGGGGCCAGCCCGGGCAGGAGAATGAAGGAGGAGCAGTGAGGATAGGGTTTTGGCTCCTCCCATCTTCTTTCTTCCAGGCACTGGGACCCTGTGACTTCCATTTTCCTCAGTCCTCAGCTTTATTGACTGGGTGTGTATTGTATCTCCGGACGTTTCACCCGAATCTCCACTGTGGTGGTTTGGAGATGGTGGAACCTTTAAGAGGGGTGCCACGTGGAAAGTAATTATGCCCTGGGGTCACTGCCCTTGGAAGAGACTAAAAGTGTTCTTTCAGGCTGAATTATTTTCCCTGTAAGAGTTAGTTGTTACAAAAAGGGAGGGACTGAGCTGGGCGCAGTGGCACATATCTGTAATCCCAGCATTTAGGGAGGCAGAGGTAGGCAGAGCTCTGCTTGGTTTACAAAGTTAGGACAGCCAAGGCTACACTCCTGCCTCGCTTCCTACATGAGCCTTTCCACATGTGACCTGCCCATGCCATTCTGATTCTATCCAGGACAAGGCTCTCATCAGCGGCTAACCTTACAGGTGACTCCGAAACTGTGGGAACACTTCAAGGTTTATTTATTTATTTAGCTTTCTAGGGCAGGGTTTTTCTATGTAACAGAGTCCTGGCTGTCCTGAAACTCACTTTGTAGACCAGGCTGGCCTCACACTCATAGAGATCCACCTGCCTCTGCCTCCTGAGTGCTGGGATTTAATGTGCCACCACCCCTGCCTTCAAGATATATTTTTATTTTTGTGTATATGCATCTGTGTGAGTGTACACCACCTATGTATGGATGCCCCCCGAATCCAGAAGATAACATTGGATTCCCTGGAATTACAGGTGGTTATGACCTTCCTGTATGTGTACTGGGGACAGAACTCAGGTCTTCTGGAAAAGCAGCAGTGTCCTACCCACAGATCTATCTATCTAGTTCCTAAAACTATGAGTTCTGAACCTCATTTCCTTTGTATCACCCAACCTCACGGATTTTGTTTCACTACTAGGAAATAGACTAAAAGATTGCCCTTTGAAGCTCTGAGAAGGCCAGTCTTCCCTGTGTTGGCTTAAGGCTCAGCACTCTCTCCTAGCAATCTCCTTGAACCCTCACCCACACTTGAGAGAGATGTCCTTAGCAAATTCTTCTCCAATGGTCCAGCATGAAGTCCGTTGATGCCATTACTCTCTTGCCATGACCCTGACTCATGTAAACCTGAGGTCCCTCCTAAGATGCTGTTCCCAGGAGCTGAGCAAAGAATGTGTGAAAGGTCAGCACCTTGCCTTAGCAACACTGTCTGGAGCTCTGTCTCAGTACTAAACAGAACCCAGAGAACAGCGACTACCACACTCTCCATTGGCTTCCAAAGTTGAAGTAAGTGTTCCTCTGTACCAGGTGGGTCCTTAACAGGGGTGTCTAGGGAAAGGAAAGAGCGAGAGAATAGAAAGGCAGTAACGAGGAGGAACTGACTTTATTATTTTAGAGGAAAATCGATTTAGACGTACATTACATTTAACAACTGAAAGCAAAATTTCTATATTCCAAATCTAAGAATCATGGTCAAGGATTTTTAACAACTACTGGTTGTCCCTGGCCCTCAGGGGAACAACGCATTAGAATCGAGGTGAGGGAAATGAGTGATCTTTAACTCCTCTCAGAGTCTAAAACCCTTATAGGAAGTGCTGTTGTTACAGCTTTTGATTTCTAGTGGAGACATGGGGATCTAGGGAAGCAGATGCCAAGGCAGTTCTGCTTCCGCATGAGAAGAAGGGGGTGAGAGACCACCCCCTACACTAGATTTGTGGAGGGACGATGGAGTCTTTCAGAATTTTCTCCAGGATGGTCTTGGTGTCCTGGGTAACTAACAGAAGCATGCGTTCATGTCTCATGCGTCTGAGCCTGCAGCAGGAGCCCTGGAAAAATTCAAGCAAATGGATGAATGCATTCACGAGTCTACAAGTCATCAGTCTCAGTCTCCAGTCCCCTCTGCGGAGCGTGTGCAAGTTTTGGGACCTCATGTTGGCCTTGTACTCTATGACTATTGTCCCCATACTCTGGGCTACCTGCTGGAGGGATTCGTCATCTATACCAAATATCGACCGGGACACTCTCAGACACTCCTCCATGTCATCCTCATTCCTGACACCCAGAGGATTCTTCAAGCGCCCGTTGCCTATTCTCTCCCTCCATAAGTCCAGTTTAGCATCTATGCTCTTCTCGCAAATGTCCCAAATGTTCTTTAAGGGCTCACTGCACCTGATGTTGGAGAGGTCTTTATGAAGTGTGCCCCTAAGCTTTGGGAAGTCATGCAGCAAAGGGTCTAGATTGGATACCAGGAATATGGGGGGTTCTGTCACCCTCTCTTTCTGGAGGTTCTCCAGGATATTCTTCCGGATACTTTGTAGGAGCCACATCTCTGATAGGACACTTGTGCTGAGGTCCCTGTCCAGCTTGGTCCAGACGATATAGAACTTCTTTCCCATCTTCTGGATGGTTTTGGCCAGCTTCACGTGATTCGAGCTGAACTGCTCAGAGGCGATGATGATGAATAGGTCAATTATGCTGAACTGCATCTCTTCCACATAGCTCTCTATAGTTTGGCCTGTGGCCCCCAAGCCAGGCAGGTCCCACAGCGCCACGTTGGGAAAGTGGGATGAGGAGTAGGTAGCCCGCGTCTGAGTGGTCCTCACCACCCCAGTGGGAGCCGAGTCATCTTCTTCATGGCCAATGATTCGGAGTGCATTGATGAAAGATGACATACCATTGCCCGAGTCCCCAGTCACAGAGATGATCACTGGAATTTGGGACAATGATGCTATGGTCTCCTTGATCCCATGCACCACTTCCAGCATTTTCCCTTCGTTCAAGGCCCTTTCAATGTTCCTGCTGACCTCAGGTAAAATGCTGCATCCCGTTTGATATGACGTGACAAAGGGGAAGGACGAGCTCAGGGGAGCATAATAGGGCTCTTCCATCTTGGGGAGTAGTGGCTCAACCTGTGGGAGTAGAAGAGTTGGGGAGTTAGACTTTAGGGGGGTATAGGAATGGACTGGCTTCACATCACAGCCTCAGGGTTTCAGATCCATAGCCAGAGGAGTAGCAAAGACGCTTCTTTTACAAACAGAACAATTCAGGGGATGGGTGCACAGTCACAGCGGGATGCTCCTGAGGAGGTTGTGCAGCTCTCGTGTGATGAGCTATAGATAGAATTACTCAGATCACACAGGCCTCTATGTCAGTCAAAATGAGTCCACAAGAGTCACGGAACATTGAAAGTGCTAACAGCCAATTCTCCCTACTAAGCCACGTGCCAGTGAGGGAGGGCCTGCAAGCCTTAAGTACAATTTAATTATTGTTTTCTAAAAGGCACACACAACTACCCTTTCCTTTTGCAAGTGATGTTTTTCATTTGGGATCACTTTATTTTATTTTATTTTTTAGTAAAAGCTCATTTCCTACTAACTTCCATGTACAAATCAAAACAACTTCTCCGTGGCCTGCTACCAGCTCTTTGGGCAGCACTTAGTCCTATGCACACTGTGGGTAGTGTTGTTATTATTATTGGAGGCTCCCAAGTTGATATGTGAAAGTACATTTTTCTTGTTGGCTGATTCCTTGAGATGAAATTAAATTATCAGTGAGACTGGGATAGTACTGAGAAAAGAATTGGTTGGGGGGGTCACCAAGTTAAAATAGTTTTTTTTTTTCTGAGACAGGGTTTCTCTGTTTAGCCCTGGTTTTCCTGAGACTCACTTTATAGACCAGGCTGGCCTCAAGCTCAGAGATCTGCCTGCCTCTGCCTCCTGAGTGCTGGGATTAAAGGCATGTGCAACCAAAGCCCGGCTAACCAAGTAGACTTTACACAAGGTTGCAACACACAAACCAGTCCTTACTGATGGATTTGAAGAGTCCTCCGATGACAAATGACTGTGATGCTGTCCTCTCTTAAAATCCAACATTCGTCTTGTGCACGAATACAAATAGAAAGATTCTCTAACTTGGGGCTGCTGAGATGGCTCAGTAGCTAAGGGCACTTGCTGTTGAATGATCTGCGTTCAATCCCAGGGTACCCACATGGTGGAGAGAGATCTGATTTCTGACAGGTGTCCTCCAACCCTACTCCTACACACACACACACACACACACACACACACACACACACACAGAGTGATAAATTATTATTATTATTATTATTTTTGGTTTTTCGAGACAGGGTCTCTCTGTGTAGCCTTGGCTGTCCTGGACTCGCTTTGTAGACCAGGCTGACCTCGAACTCACAGCGATCTGCCTGCCTCTGCCTCCCAAGTGCTGGGATTACAGGCGTTCGCCACCGCGCCCGGCTCAGAGTGATAAAACAATTCTAAAACCCAAGGCCTCCCCAGTAGGTCCTTTCTGTCCCATTAGGAGTACCCAATGGAACGTCTGGAGAGCTGTCTCGTCCTCACACTGAGGGAGGAGGTTTTCCTAGAAGACCCATTATTTATCTGTAGGACGCTCTCATGGCCATGGTACGCCCAACAGCTTCTCATCTCCCATCGTCTCCTTGGGCTCAGGCACCCCCTTCGCTCGTGCTTCTGGGTTAGTGCCTGGATTCAATCCACTTCTGTTTCCCATGACCTTGTGACCCAGCCTCGGGACTTGTATTCATTCTTTATAAAGGAAATTGGCCAAGAGACCATTCTGTGTCTGAGGAGCTCAGCTCCTTGTAGCCAGATTTGCTACCCACCTCGTGGGACTTGTGTGACGGTTTCATGAGGTCTGCGTGCTGCTCTCTGGCCACCTCTCAGCTCTCTTGGGGAGGCCCTCTGCTTTTATCAGGGCCTCTGAGGAAGCTGTTCCTTGGGGGGTCTTCCTCCACTCTTAGACTTTAACCACACCGCAAGAAGGTCCTGTGTCTGTGAAACTGAGGTGGTTCCTTCAGATGCCTTATCTCACTTAACACTTCTCAAACCCTATTAGATAAATGGGATTCATTATTGTCTGTTGTGGGTGAGGAAACAGAGAATTATGAATAAATAGGCTTTTTTTTTTTTGAGACAGGGTCTTGTTTTATAACCCAGGCTGACCTCAAATTTATGGTTTCCCCCTACCTCAGTCTCTCTAGTGCTGAGGTTATCGGGGCATCCCACTGTGTCCAAGAACCAGTCTTGAGTCATACACAGTGTGTAAGGAGCCCAGACGCTGATCCCTGGACTGTGACTCCATGTTTCCATCTGTAGAGTGAAGGCAACCCTACTTAACAGAGGGCTAGGTGCATGCTGAGGGACTTTCCTGGGGAACCCTGGTCCTACCCATTGCCACCAGCTGTCATTAACCCTTTATGTGGACACACATCTCATAAGTTTAAAAAATTTTTTTCTTAATTTTTTTGGTTTTTTTGAGACAGGGTTTCTCTATATAGTCTTGACTGTCCTGGACTCGCTTTGTAGATCAGGCTGGCCTCGAACTCACAGCAATCCACTTGCCTCTGTCTCCCAACTGCTGGGATTAAATGCATGCACCACCACACCCAGAACATCTCATAAGTTTGGAGACCTCTTAAGTGTGTCTGTGCTCTTTTACAGGCACCCCATAGCCGAATCGCACTGGTAAAGGAGATTTTCCCCAGTGTCTCCAACTACTCAGAGCTTGTTTTAGGGTTACAACTCATCAAGAGGACAGAGATGCCTTATCAAATAACCGCAAAGATGCCCAGAGTTCAGTGGGAGGGAGGATATAGGAAAGGTTGCTGTCACATTTCACATCTACATAGATGCTGCAAGCCCTTCAAGCCCGTCACTATAGAAACTCTTTGGTGTTCCCTCTCCAGCAGTTCCCAGGTGAGATACTATGGACCAACCAGGGTAGTGTGCTTCCTGCTTCAGGGTGTCAAGGGGTCGAAGGCATTATGGTGGGCTGGTATAGTTTGTGGCAAAGTTGGCTGGAAGCCAGGGGAGTAAAGCTGGGGAAAGTCCAGGAGGTGGGGGGGGGGGGAGCACGGCAAGGATGGAAGGATTCTGTAGTAGTGTGTGGAGACAGGGGACAGAGAAAAGAAGCTGTGTGACATTTAGTACTGTCTTGTCCTCAAAGCAATTAAGCAATTCTCCTCCCTTGCCTGTCATTGGCCAGGGTCTAGTTCTGGGTCTGCTTTATTTTACTGTGAATTTTACCCACCAGAATAGAAGATGAGTGCAAACATGCTTTTCTCCAAACTATTTATATGACTGTGACTGAAGATGGGGGCTTCCTACCTGACTGCACACATAAGCACCCTGTACTAGACCCTGTGGGGGACAGTCAAGGCTGCAACTAGGATCTAGTAACTCTCGAGAGGCTTTGTATCCTGCTGAAGGCGGCGCATTACAAACAGACTAAGAAAAGCAACTGGTAACTTTGTGAAGCTGGGGGAGCCTCCAGGAGCCACACCGGAGTGTTGGCACTGGCAGCTTCGGGGTCCTATGGCTCAGAACACAGACCCAGTATTTACATAGAGCCTGGAATTTTTTTTTAAACTAAAAAAGAAAAAAGATTCATATTTATTTTATGTATATAAGTACTCTATCTGCATGTAAATCTGCACACCAGTAGAGGGTATCAGATCTCATTATAGATGGTTGAGAGCCACCATGTGGTTGCTGGGAATTGAACCTGGGACCTCTGGAAGAGCAATCTGTGCCTTTAACCTCTGATCTAAATGGTTCTCCCACTTCCCTTTTTTGAGGATCCCACTCAGATTATACCGCTATTTCCCCCTCTGCACCAGATTGAGGATCCACAAGGAAGAATGCAGATCCTTGTGACTGCTGGTTCAATCAGAGAGGAGAGCTGGGTCTGGGAAACAAATCGGATCCTTGGAACGGTGTCTTTGAGGTCTTCCAGGAGACACACAGAACAAAGATCATGTTCACACACACTTGCCCATAGCTGCACAAAGGAACCACACAATTCACTCTGCCACCACTTTATTCTATCTATAGTCATTGAATCAAGGGTTTTTTTTTTCTATTTCTACTACAATTAATTACCTTGAAAACATGCTTATTAGAACCCACTAAATAAGTTTCATAGCTTACCTGATGCAAAATTTACAAGTGGATCTTTTTCTGTGCAGGGCTCTAAATAGTTCAAGACTCACACAACTATTATGAGTCTCTCTCAGAAAGACTCATGGAAATGTGGGATCCAGACTGACTGGGCTGGTAAGGAACCTAAAATCAAGGAATTTCGTGAACTAGTATCCTCATGTGTGCCAAAACACCTCACTTATCCCTCAGTTGATCACCATTAGGAAGACTGAGAGAAAAATCAAGATGTCTATTTATTTCTGAAAAGTGTGATAAACTTTCTCATGGCAAACACGGACAATCCTGAGCCCAGCAGGCTCTGGGAAGATGCTGTTTGCAAAGCTCCCAGCTCATTAACTAATCTGTAAATTCAGAGCTGGTGTTTTTAACTGGAGCCACTTTCCTCAATGTAAATAAAACATTTGAATGGTCAGACAGAAAAGGCCACTAAGATACCTTATACTCAAAACCTACCCCAAGAGTCCTCTTTCCATGGGTGGCCCAGATAAGAAACAAATTCTTTATTTTTTTTTTTTCTTCTTCATATTTTTTTCATGTATTTAGATATGGACTGTGGTCCTTTCTGATCTTGGGAGTTTGTTTTTGTGGAGAGATGAAGAGATGCTTTATTAAGAACATATGGGTTGGTACACTCTGCCCTCTTTCTTCAAACTTAGCTACTACTAGAAGACCCACAAGGCCAAGAATATGCAGATGAGATAGGCATTTACCTCCATGCTGGTGGCTTGGATGGATTTGAGGAGAAAGAGATTGTGGTGCTGTGTGGTACTGAAAACAGTAAGGGGGGGGCAGAGGGAGGGAGAGGGGAGGCAGAGGGAGAGGGAGGGAGGGGGAGAGAGAGAGAGAGAGATTGATCCTGTTGTGAACAGTGCCTGAACAAAATAAACCAGGAAGGAAGCCTGGGGGCGGCTAAGCTACACTTAGGAGCCTTTTACTTACGTGCTCCAGAGGAGTGGTTATATGTGACAGGACACTGGAACGTCACCCCCTTCCTTGAAAAACGTTGCTGTCCTCCAGCACAAGTTCTCTATGGAAAGATCTAGAACTGTAATCCAGACCTGGGATATTCAGAGATGAGAGGCAGAGGTCCGGAGTCCTTCTGAGAGGAGGTGACTCAAGAAGGGTTTCTGACCGTGTGGATTTCCTTTCTGCCTCTGGTCTGTCTGCAGACTTTGCTTTTGCCCGGCAGTTTCCAGATCTGGACCGGGCTTGCCACCGCCCAGCAGGGAGGGGACGCCAGTGAGAGTACCTTTCGGTTTCAAGTTCCTGGAAACGGTTGGTTTGCAGGATTAGGTTGGCCAGGATGCCAGTACTCTTCAGGGAGGGGCGGGAGCACTCCTGTGCTGTGTTCAGCACCGGTAGGGGTGGAGGTGAGGGGGGGGGGGAGGGTGGAAGTGGGGAATGGGGGCATTGGTTGGGCTAGGAGTTTGCCAGTCTGCTTAGCGACCTTAACAGCAGCTCAGGGCCACCGCATCCAGTGTGTCTGAGCCTGCTACTTCTTTATACGAACAGCACCTGTGGCCCTGGACAATGCTAATCTCCAGACACCGTACATTCTGGCCCTCACGTGCTTGGCGACCACTGCAGCCTTGTTCTGTGCGATGGTTTCCCCTGTTTACTGGCTCACTTGATTACCCACACCTCACTGTCTTCATGGAGGAGAAAGAGCACCGGGGAGTAGGGAGCCAGGCTCTTGTCTTTGCTAGTAGGGTATCTGAATGGCAAGAGGCCCTGGGCTGAGACAGGGTGTATTTTATTTTCCTAAGGTCAAGGAGTTGGTTTTTTTTTTTTTTTTTTTTTTTTTTTTTTAGGGAGTTGGACGCCTGAGCAAAAGCAGGGATTGGAGGCCTTGGCCGTGGCATAGAAGCATCGGCCCCTGTGTGGTGTTCTCATAAAGAAAAGCAGACACGTTTTCCAGCAACTGGTGACTGCCACAGTGATGAAGGGGGCAGATCACAGGGGCAGGCTCCGTTATGCCCTTGGCTGCTTTTCTGTACCTACTGGCAAGTTCTTGCTGCACAGCTGAGTGAAGAGGAACAGGGGTGTGTATGTGAGCAGGGCTGAGCCTGTTCGTACTCACGGTGGAGGGAGACAAGTTGGGTAGTAAGGAGTAAGGAGACTGACACAGACCAGAACTTTCCAGAGCTTCAAACTTCTCCCTACTGCAGATTCAGTGCTACCCAGAGGTTTGGGCAATGTGAGCCTGTGGTCACAGGGAGCTCTCTGTCACCCCCTGCAGGTGACCAGTAGTGTGACCCTCTACTAGTGATGGTGGCTTTCTCTTTCTCCTTCTTGGAAAAGTGTGAGCTGCTGAGAAGAGGAGCAAGCGGGAGCTGCTTTCACATTCCTGTTCCTGCTTAATGAGCTGGCAGTCTTTCCTTTTCCTTTTTTTCAAGACAGGGTTTTTCTGTATAGCCTTGGCTGTCCTGGACTCACTTTGTAGACCAGGCTGGTCTCGAACACATAGTGATCTACCACCTGCCTCTGCCTCCCAAGTGCTGGGATTAAATGTGTCCACCATGCCGGGTAGCTGGAGGTTTGGAGGGAAAGTCAGGAGCTGCCCTTGTTTGCTTTCCTCTAAGTTTTCCCCTGCCTTCGCCTCCAAGTCTGAGGAGAAACCAGGCTGCTGCAAATCTGTCTTTAGAGCCTGTCGGGGGCTGTCTATATGTCCTGCTTTCTTTATGAGATTTCTATAAGAACACACAAGGCAGTGTAAGAAGATCAGGAAAGAGAGTTTCTGGAGCCTTCTATTTCAGTGATTCCAACTCAGAACATTTAGTTACCCCAGGGGCAGTGTCTCCCTTGACCCCAGAGTCAGTCGCTAATGTTCTTGCTCCTGAGGAGAAACTGAGGCTGGGCACAGGGGGGTTTGTCATTATTGGGCATCAGGTAAGTGTCCATCAAGACAGGATGATGTAATGGCTGGATGTAGTTTGTAAGCACAGAGTATAGTCAGAACACAGGCAACCTGCCCTCGAAAATGTCATTTGCCAAGAGTCTTTGGGTGGGGCTGTCTGGAGTTGGGCTTTCCTGAGGACCAACTTCAGGCAGTTGCCTGTTTAGAAGCTTCATACATGAGCTGGATCATAGGGACACACGTATAACTGAATCAGGTGACAGAGGTACTGAGTTGCAGATTACTATGGGTTATAATAGTGAGTTCCAGGCCAGCTTGGGCTTCCTCTCGAGATGTTTGGAAGAATTAAACAAACAACAAACAAACAAACAAACAAACAAACAAAAACTCACAAAAACATATACACAAAAAAGGGCGCACATTTCAATCATTTTGCTATAGAGGGAATGAGGGAGTTTAATCATCTCAAACTCAAAGTCTGTCACCATCTTCACTTTGTGGTGTGTGTGTGTGTGTGTACACGCGCGCGCCTGCCTTTTTGGGAAAAGGTTTACTGGAAGATTTATTAGCACCATGGAAAGAGCTTGGTGGAGGCTCTGGGGAGAGTTCAGGCACAAGACAGAGTAGAGGGAGCTTCCATGCCACATGGCTGTTGAACAGTCCACAGCACACGCCTGCGTCAGGCTCTCCTGATTCCTGCATGACAGGAGTATAAGGTGTGTCCTACATTTTGGGGAAAGAGTATGTGGCCTTGAGGATCTGTATGAAGTGGCAGGAGGATGTCATTTAGTTAATGTGTGTCCCTTCTATGGGATATGTTGTCGTCAGCTGCTAAGAGCTTGGAGTCTGGTAGGCTGGGCCCCTGTACACGACTATGAGGGTGGACAGAGACAGATGGGTGTGAACTGAGAAGGTCTGGTTTGGATTCTAGCTTTTTGTGTGTGCATGTGGGTTCGAGACACCATTTCTCTGTATAGCCTTGGATGTCCTGGGACTTACTCTATAGACCGGGCTGTCCTCTACCTCAGAAAGCTGCTTGCCTCTGCCTCTCGAGTGCTGGGATCGGAGGTGTGTGCTGCCACTGCCCAGCAAGATTCCAACATTTAAAAAAAAAAAAGATTAATTTATTTTGATTTTATATATATATGAATGTTTTGCTTGTGTATATATGCACACTGTGTGTGTACCTGGTGCCTGCAGAGGCTAAAAGAGGGTGACAGATTCCCTGGAACTGAAGTTAAGGACAGTTGTAAACCACCATATGCATGTTGGAAATTGAACCTAGGGTCCCGGAAATTGAACCTGGGGTCCTTTGCAAGAATAGAAGGTGCTCATTTAAAAAAATGTTTTTGAGATACAATCTCATTGTGACCCTCCTTGGCCTAGAACTCTCAGTGTAGACCAGGCTGGCTTAGAACTCACAGAGATCCACTTGCCTCTGCCTCCTGAGTGCTGGAACTAAAGGTGTGAGCCACCATGCCCAGCACAGGTTCTTAACATCTGAGGTATTCAAGATGCTACCTTAGTAGGCTTTCACTCTGACTAATCATTCATTCACCATAGAAAGAAAGGGAAGGGTCAAGGACTACAAAATATACAGTACAGGGGATTCTCTGTTTACTTTCTCTGATACTGGAGTGGGAGGACCTCCTCTCTCTTGCCCCTCCCTTCTTACGGTCAGTAATCACCACACCAGGTTACACTTGCCAGAAAGCTTTATGCTGAGTCACCCTGGGTAAACAGGGGCTTGAATATAGTCACGGCCTCACACCTATCATACATGGAGGCATACACATGTACAGACAGATATGCATACACACACACACACACACACACTTCTCTAGTCAGAGCCTTGCACCCACTATCATGCCAGAATAATGAAGTCATCTGCCATTTGCTTTCTGACTAAAGAAAGGGCCCTAGTGTTTCTGTCAGGGGTAGTGTAGGTGGTTTAGCTTCAAGCTTAGCACATTTGGTTTCTCAGGGACCTTACTCTTATCCTTGACTCCAGCTCACTCAAGGAAGGCTTGTCTGCTGCAGGATGGAGGAGGAGGCTCTGGTAGAAAGGGCTTTCCCAGTCTCCTGCCCTCACAGAGATAGAGTTGCACGCTGTTGTTCTTTCTCTCACAAAGCCCCGCAGAGGTGACCCATCACACGCTGTCAAGGTTAGGGCTCTGGCTATCATGAAGTCACACCTCAATTCTGCAGCATGTAGAATTGCACTTTGACTCTCACAGGGACTCCAAGGAGCTTACAGATGGGGCTGAGAAGAATTTTTATCTCTTCTGCAACAGCTTCCTTCTGGCTGTGGTGTGATACTGGTTATCAGACTCAGGAAGTCTGTGCTACAAAATATGTGAGGTGTCTTAGCTCACTTGGAGTAGGTGGTATCTTTCAGTACTGCATGGCGTAATTCAATCGAGATGGAACAGTCTTTCCTTCTTCATCTTCTTTTCAAAATCACATTGTGTGTGTGTGTCCATGTATGCGTGTGTGTGCACACACATGTCTCTCTCTCTCTCTGTGTGTGTGTGTGTGTGTGTGACCTCAGGTTTTATCACTCATGCCATGCTGTCTACCTTTATAGATCATTTTGCATATGCAAAGTAATTGCCTCTCCCTCCTCTGGGAGGATAGAAGGTGGGATATTTTCTCATATAATATTTTGGTTTTCTCATATTTTAACTCCTGCCCTGGCTTACATATTTCACATAACAGTTTCTCTCCTAGGGAGAATCAGTCTTCTTCAGAGATGAGAGAGGCCTGATGGGTATCTAGTTCCAAGTGACCATCCCTAAGCACTTATTCATGCAAGGAGTACTAAATGCATGCAAGGTTTTCGGTGTCTGTGTGTGTGTGTAATTAAGAAAGAAGAGTTCATGGATTTTAGAGGACGTGGACGATGTGGGAAGAGTTGGCGAGGAGAAAGGAAGCCATGGAAATGATGTAAATAGGGCACTCACATATGGAAGCCTCAAAACATTTTTAAAAAGAAAAAAAAAAAATTACACACCAAAAATGCTTCTTTCCCTTTGTAGCCTGTAGGTGTCACTGTGGCCCCCTTTTCATTTTCTCTAGCATTTAATAACATAGGGTGGATTATCGACAGGGAAGCTGTGGACAAGGATAGTGATGAAGGGGTGATGGTCTGGGGTCCACAGGCTTAGCCATCTGACTTTTCTGGAGAGATGTGAGCAGTCCTCTTTTCACCCTAGATAGGCCACAGACATTTCCTCCAAGTCTGTGTTAGTCAACCAGTAAGCCTTTTGGGGTTATTGCAGGAGCTTGAGTGATTGAGGCCAGTGGCCTCACTGACCCGTGCACACTGCATCCTTGGAAGTAGGCAGCTCTGCTGTAGAACGTCTCATCTCCCCAGAAAGTGTTTACGCTTACATAACCCTGGAGAAGGGACCTGTGAGTCTTAAGCTGTTGAGTTGCTTCTTCTTCTTCTTCTTTGTTTGTTTGTTTTTTGAGTCAGGGTTTCTCTGTGTAGCCCTGGCTGTCCTGGACTCACTTTGTAGACCAGGCTGACCTTGAACTCACAGCGATCCACCTGCCTGCCTCTACCTCCCTGAGTACTAGGATTCAAGGCATGTGCCACCACCACTGGCTGATCAGTGACTTGTATTAGTTACTTTTCCTGTTGCTTTGATAAAATACTGTGGCTTGTAGTTCAAGGCTACAGTCCGTGGTGACAGGGCAGGCAGCTGATCACATTGTAGCAGCGGCTAGGGAGTGGAGAAGCAGACACTTGCTGGTGGTCAGTTTTCTTTCTTTATATTATGCGGCCCAGGGCTCCAAACTAGGGAATGGTGCTGCCCACAGTTGTGGTAGGTCTTCCTGTCTTGATTCCCTTAATCAAGATAATCGTCATAGACATGCCCAGACATTTGTCTCCAACGCAACTCTAGGTCCTGTCAAGTTGATAATCAATATAAACCCACCTTCCACCCCCTGCAATGTGCTGAAACATTTCCCATCCACAGGCCAAGAAGCCTCCCGTCTTCAGAGAGGAGATTCTCTGCTGACAGGTGGCCCTGCCACATGCATGATAGGAATGGCTTTCCACTGTGACCATTAGTGTGTGTGACACACACAGATAGATTAAGGGCCTGGCTGAGGTGGAGCTTTGTACATTTTGCAAGACAGGAAGGCAGGTTAATGGTCTCCAGGAGCAGCCTGCTTACTGGAGGGTCACAAAGGATGAACCAGAAAGAGACTATTTTTAGTGGTTGAGCCAAGTGTAGAATAGTGATTTCTAGAAGCTGGAAAAGGGAGTAGAGAAGCAGAGAGAGTTTGGATAACAGGTACCAAAAGGGTTAAAGGGAAGGAGGAGGTTCTAGTGAGTTGCAGCTCAGCACAGAGATTCTTGTTAAAATAAGCAATTATGCTCTTTATGACTAAGCAGAACAGAGATGCTCAGAGACTAGGAAATGACAGGAAATGGTAGATGTACCCTGATTGGTCAGCATCTACTGTATACATGTACTTGCCCACATTAGTAATTATTATTTGTTAATCACAGTACTTTTTAAACTAAAAGAAATTATTTTTTGGTTTTTTGAGATAGAGTCTCTCAGTGTAGCCGTGACTGTCCTGGAACTCGCTCTGTATACCAGGCTGGGCTCAAACTCACAAAGATCCGCCTGCCTCTGCCTCCCAAGCGCTGGGATTAAAGGCGCGCACCACCACCGCCCAGCCAATCACAATACTTTTAATATGATTAATAATATGGAAGTCTGACCCCCCCGCCCCAGATTTTAAAGAAAATAATTTATTTATTTTTCTTTAATGTGTGTTGGTGTTTTGCCCAAATCTATATTTGTGTGATAGTATTGGCTCCTCTGGGACTGGAGTTGCAGACAGTTATGAATTGCAGTGTGGATGCTAGGAATTGAATCCAGGTCCTCTGGAAGAACAGCCAGTGCTCTTAACTGCTGAGCTATCTCCTGAGATTTGATAATTATGTATTATTTATTTGAGTCAAGTTGTCACATGGTATCTTACAGATATGTACAATTGTAACTATAACTATGTAACTATATAAAATACATATATGTGTATGTATACATATGCTGGTATAAAGTGAGTAAGGATTACTATGGGGCTTGAGGAAATTAATTTTACACAGAGCCTTGTGTACCCAAGTAATTACCAAGCACAAGTGTGGTTGTTATCGTGAAAGTAATTTTTTAAAAGTTTCTTTTTCAAACAATTTATTTATTTTTATTTTATCCGCAATGGTGTTTTACCTGCATTTATGTCTCTGTGAAGGTGTTGGATCCCTTGGAACTGCTGGCATTACAGACAGTTGTGAGCTGCCATGTAGGTACTGGGAATTGAACCTGTGTTCTCTGGAAGATCAACCAGTGCTCTTAACCACTGAGAATCCCTCCAGCCTGTTAAAGTAAATTTTACATGAGATTAAACTTTAAATCAGGAGGCTTTGAATGCATCACATGACCTCCTCTACTGTAAATGCCCCGTTGAGCCAACTGAAAACCTTAGAGATAATCAAACAAAGCAAACTAAAACAACAACAACAACAACAACAACAACACCGTGACATCCCCTAGGATGGAGAGGAAAGAGAATTCTTGCTGTTTGGACAGAAGCTATAATACCAACTCCTCCAAAGACATCCAGGCTGCAAGGCTGCCCTGTAGATACCATGCTTGCCAAGTCTCAAACTGAGTGGACCAATGAGAGACGAGGCAGGGAGAGAAGCAGAAAGAGAAGGTGGGGGAAGAATGAGGAGGGAAAAGAAAAGGAAGAGGGAGAGGAGGGGAAGAGGAAAAGGAAGAAGAAGAGGAAGAGGAGGAAGAAGTAGAGAGGGGAAAGAAGGAGTGGGAAGTTGCGGGGAGACATGATAGGTTTTGTACATGATAGTACTATGGTTTGAAGGCCACTAGAGGGTCTTGTAGTAAGCACCTGGTGTCAGCATGGGATGGCAACTTTTGATGTTGTTGGGCTTTAGGAGGCAGAGCCTTCCTAAGGACAGGAGAGCCAGGACTTGGTTACTTCTGCTTTTTGTCGAGTAGCTGTTTGTGGTTCCAGGCTCACAGCTTTTCTCCCTGAAACACTGTCATCTCTTTCACCATGCCCCATCCATCATGGTAGAGTGCAATTGTGTGAGATTGAGAGGCATACTAAGCCTTTCCTGTCTTAAATTGTTTCTGTTAGGTATTAGGACACTGGAACAAAAGGAACTAATACAATATTATATAGATCCAGGCATAAGTAAAAGAAGATACGGATATTTGTTGTTGCTTCTAGAGCTAAAATGTGCATGATTGATTGCTGCACATGAAGTCCCATGCATGACCCTTCCCTTCTACAAGGGAAGCTATAAATACAGAAAACATTAATGGAATTGTAACAAAATGTGATGTTAGATGCCCAAAAGAGACACCAGTTCTCAATAGGGATCTTTTACAACAATGGGCCACATAAATTAATATTCTTGTAATTACAGAGAAAGCCCATGATGAAATTAGAGTGGTATTCATACACATGATCAAGAACAATCATAGGGGTGTACAAACTGTAATATACTGGTGACACTGGGATCTGGAAGCACTCTCCATATTATCTTTGCAGTTTTCCTATAAATTAAAAGCTATCCTAAAATAAGAAAAATGTAAAGTTAATTAAGCAAGCAACAACAACAACAACAAAAAACCTGTTTTCTTTCTTTTTTTATTAATTTATTCTTGTTACATCTCAATGGTTATCCCATCCCTTGTATCCTCCCACTCTTCCCTCCCTCCCATTTTCCCATTATTCCCCTTCCCTATGACTGTGACTGAGGGGGATTACCTCCCCCTGTATATGCTCATAGGGTACCAAGTCTCTTCTTGTCAACCTGCTGTCCTTCCTCTGAGTGCCACCAGGTCTCCCCCTCCAGGGGACATGGTCAAATGTGAGGCACCAGAGTACGTGAGAAAGTCATACCCCACTCTCCACTGAAGTGTGGAGAATGTTCTGACCGTTGGCTAGATCTGGGTAGGGGCTTAAAGTTTACCGCCTGTATTGTCCTGGGCAGGTGCCTTAGTTTGAGCGGGACCCCTGGGCCCAAATCTGCCTATCATAATGTTCTACTTGTAGGTTTCTAGGACCCTCTGGATCCTTCTACTTTGCTATTCTCCCATGCTTCTCTCATTTAGAGTCCCAATAGGATGTCCTCCCCTCTGTCCCAGTTTCCTGGTAAGTGAAGGCTTTCGAGGGACATGCCCCTTAGGTTAGTATGCAGATATAAGTGAGTATATACCATTTGATTCTTTCTGCTTCTGGGTTAACTCACTCATTATGAAAACCTGTTTTCTTTATCTGATTGTATCCATACCAACCAATCAGAAAGTTTCAACATACCAAGATCCCATCTAAAAGGCAGAAGATTGTATAGAACAAATAAACCAAAGAATGAGAACTTGTACAAGATTATAAAATCTTCCACATGACATGCCCTGTACCACCTAAATATCAAATTTTCAAGTGTACACTTTCAGAATGGATGCTGTGCTTTTACTGATCTTGGGAAACACAAGCACTGACCTTTGATGAAAGAAAAATGAACAGGAATAATGAGGTATGCATTCAGAACAAAATATTTGCCCCTCTTGTTCATTATCTTGCTATTCATAACACCTTTAAATCCTTTTTCAAGGGCATAGAGTCTCACAATTATGGAAGGCTCATTGTAAATTCTTCTGGCCTGTAATAATTCTGAATTTTTCTTAAAAAAAAAAAAAAGAAAAAAAAAAAGAAAAAAAAAAAAAAAAAAAAAAAAAAGAAAAAAAAAAGAAAGAAAAAAAAAAAAGAAAAAAAGAAAAAAAAAGAAAGAAAGAAAGAAAGAAAGAAAGAAAGAAAGAAAGAACAATCATCAGATGTGCCCATTGTTCAAAGACAGGACACTATGGGTATTGAGTTTCCAAAAATATAAGGTGGGTCCCTGATGTAATAGTAACAGCTTTGCCCCTAAAATGGCCCATAACAAAGGAAAAGCTGCAGGCACTTGAACAAGTGGTACAAGAGCAGCTGGGGACTCAAAATACAGACGAGTCTATCAACCTACAGAATTACCCTGTGTTTGTTGTAAAAAAGAAATCAGGGAAATGGAAGGTGGTAATGGATTTAAGAGTAGTAAATAGAGTAATTTATCCAATGGGTCCTATACAGCCTGGAATTCCTTTACTTTCTTTGTTACCTAGGTCACGGCCTATAATCGTGATTGACTTAAAAGATTGTTTTATTCACCATATTCTTGCATGAGCAGAATAGGGAAAGATTTGCTTTCCTGGTACCTACTCTGAACAACAGTGGTTTAATAAAGAAATAACATTGGAAAGTACTTCCACAGGGAATGTTAAATAGCCCAACTTTATGTTAATATTTTGTGCAACAATTATTAAAAATAATTTGTAGGCCATTTCCTCAATTTATCATTTTTTATTACATGGATAGTATTTGGTTGGCTAATTCTGACTCATACATTGGAGAAAATGTTTAAGGATACACAAAGAATTCTGTCATTATTGGGGGTTACAGATTGCTCCAGAAGAAAATACAAAAGGGAGATTCAATTAGCTACTTGGGTTACAAAATAAGTCAACAAAACATTTAACCACAAAAGATACAGATTCAGAGAGACCACTTGCAAACTCTTAATAATTTTCAAAAATTAATGGGGGATACTAACTGGCTGAGGCCTACACTTGGATTAAGTACTTATGAGTTAACCACTTTGCTTCAAAAATTACAAAGAGACTCAGATTTAAGCAGTCCAACGTGTCTAATAGCTGAAGCAGAAAAAGAGATAACTCTGGTAGAACAAAGACTATAAGATTCATATGTGAACCGCATTCATCCTAAACTTGATTGTGTGTGTATATATATGTGTGTGTATATATATATTTATATTTATATTTATATTTATATTTGCCTTCAACTCACACTCCTAGTGGGCTCATCATGTAAAGGGAAGATAGTATTATGGAATGTATTTTCCTAGCACATGAGCAAAGTAAAAATTGATGACATACATAGAAGAGTTTCTGAATTAATTATAAAAGGTACAGTAGGACTACATTAATTATCAGGAATAGATTTGGCCAAAATTTTAGTGCCTGTTACTAATGCTGAGAGGATGTCATTGTGAGTAATCAATGAAGATGGGCAAAGAACTTCTAGTAACTACTTTGGAGGCATTAATAACAAACATCTGAAAAGCAAACATATAAAGCCTATAAAAAGAACTAATTGGATGTGTTGACATTAGAATGGGCACCTGCCATGGTTTTGAGACGAGAGGTGTGGTTATGCTTATGCATCTTCAGGGAATGAAAAAAATACAGTTACCTATCAAAGACCAGCTATTTGGGTGCCAGAATATTAGGATTCTGCGTCAACATCAACCGGGGAAACTGAGGCAAGGTCATGGATCCTGCGACTGCCTGGTGACCCTGCCGACTTTCTCGGAGGGCAACCTTCCAGGCTGGAACTGACTGTTGCTGGAAATACCTTCCACTGATGGTGGCAAGTGGCAACTTCCATGGATGGAGGCAAGTGGGAGCTAGAGCTAATGGCTCCTAGAGGGGGCTAGAACTTATGGCTCCTAGTGGGGGCTTCTATTGATGGTGGCGAGCATCTAAAAAAGAAAGGGAAAGATGGAGAGAAAAGAACCACACATGTGGGCACAAACACACTTACGTTTGATGATGAAGTGAGACCGACTGCAGCAGGTAGGTTTCAACAATATTCTTTTTCTTCTTCTTTTTATCTCCCACAGTTTATACACCCCAAAAAAATTTTCAAGCAGTGCAAAAATCACAATGTATTTACATTCTATTTTCTTTAAGTGAATGATTACAATGAGTATACGGAACAAAAACATGTTCCTCAATACCTTCACATGATCAAATAGTTTACATATTATGGGTGAGAAAAAACATGAAAAAACAAGTTATTTCCAAGAACCCATATACATTTGTAACTAACACCTTGTTATATATTAACAGAAAATAATCAAGCAAGGTAATTTCTCTGCCAGCTTTTCTTTACTGGTGTGATGCAATTTGTGGTTATGAAGAAAGAAACAATTATCTTAAAAAGTAATCTTAGAAAGATCTTAAAAGAGTCAAAAATCTAAACTCATATAAAAAGAATCAGCCATCTCTACGTTAAATCCTAAAGGTGCTCATCTCCTCATTAATATGTTTTATTAAATCATATCAGGAAGCTGAGGGCAAAAAATAGAATAAGGAAATCAATTGTCATCTCACTCACCAGCCCAGCTTGAAAGAGTCATGTCAGCCAATGTTGCTATGGGCCATTGCTCTTGCTTTGCCAACCTCAAAAAGTCCCTAGCTTTACTAACACGTGTACTTTTTCTTAACTGGAATTGCTCTCTAAGATTTCCTGCATCAGAGCCAATAGTGAAACCATCTTTACCTAACTTTGTTAAACAATTTATATTTCCTTAAGGCTTTGTGTGTCCCAGTCACTAGTAAAAACATCTTTACCTATCTATCCTTGATGAACCATCTAGTTTTCCAAATTCTTTCGAAGGGAACGGTGATTGTTAGCAATCTATCCCTGCAGATTCCTTTCAAGGGTGGCGGTTGAATCATTAATCTGCTCCAGTAGCAATGCCTGAAAGAGATCAAGCATTGTTATTTCATATGCCGATGATAGCACCATTATAAGTACTTACACAAGTCATATATTAACGGGCTTATGAGGACTGCAAGAGTAACAAACAGAGCTAGGCATGAAGTCCTCGAGACAAGTAGTTCTCAGCATTATGCCTTATGGCACATGCCCATCATGGGCACGCTAACCGGTGGGCCACATTCCATGAGTCCTAGAGCCATTTGCAGTTACCTACTAAACTTACTATCTGAGACATGAATGTCTTCATATGGCAACGGATTCTTATATTGGCTACCTGGTCCTCATGACATTCCATTCTTTCATTTGGCATGGGTGGAGACTGATATTACACTGCAAACGGACTTATAAGGTTGATACATGGTTTTCGCCTGCTCAAGCATGGAGCAGAAAATTATCTTTAGCTGATTTGTGCGACGTGTGAGTGTGTGTGTTTGTGTGTGTGTGTACCTTATACTATTACCTTTAAGTGTTTATTTTCAGAGCAGAAGACTAGGTAGCAATAAAGACAAAGCAGACAGGCCAGGCGATTCAGCCTAACAGACTGCCTCAGTTACTATTTTCTCAAGAATTTGCATGCCAATCAACTCCAAAAGGTCTAGCCCAAATGATCGATTGCACAGACTCTGGACAGAAAAAAGATACAGCTTGCTTTCCAGTATCCCACTTGGCCAGTATCCCACTTTTATAAGGGAACCCAAAAGATGTCTTTGTCCCCAGAGAAAAAGAAGTAATTTTAAGAATACGCTGACACCATTCCCAAGAGGTAGGGTAGGTGCTTTTGGTGATTTGATGGGTTATGAATGTTTCTTGTCATCAAGAGGGGTTGGTTATAAGTTGGTAAAGGTAAGATTCAGGGATCTCTTTTTTTATCCCATCTATTCTTTTCCCCTTACCTTTCTCTCTTTAAAAAGTTATTCATTTACATCCCAATCATAGCCCCTCCCTCAGTTCCTCCCAGTCCCATCCTCCCTCCCTCTTTCCCTCTATGCTCCTCCCCTAGTCCTCAGAGAGGGGGAGCCCTTCTCCCCTTTTCAGACTCACTGGAGCCTATCAAGTCTCCTCAGGACTGCCTGCATCCTCTTCAGTGATTGGGAAAAGAGGGGAAAAGGGGATGATAAGAAACTTCATTGTATATTGATAGAGATTTAAGGCCATTTTGTGTAACTCAAGCTTTAACATACTGTGCATATGCAACTCACTCACTGTTTTTAGTAGAAACTTCATGTTATTTTGTTTAACTATTGTTTAAATGTGTATAAGCAGCTCATTTAAAATGTGATGTAAAGTTGTAATCTTAGTATGTAATTCTTATCTGATAATTCTCACAATTAATCTTATTGTATATAGTTTATTAATTTTACAGAAAAAGCCATTTACAAATATTTTATTTAAATTTTAATTTATGTGCCTTGGTGTAGGGGGTGTCAGATCTTGTAGTTACAGACAGTTGTGAGCTGCCATGTGGATGCTGAATTTGGGTCCTTTGGAAGAGCAGGCAGTGCTCTTAACCACTGAGCCATCTCTCCAGCCCAAAAAGCCATTTTTTTAAAACAAAAGGGAGACATGTAGTGAAAGCTTTGGGGATATAAATATTTTTTGTTTTGATCCCAAGAGTGAGATATGAAATTGTTTTTTGAGAGGGAAAGTGATATTTGTCAGCTGGAAACAGACACCAGAGAGGATGCATAATCTTTGTCAGCATGGAACTGCCTCATGAAGGGGGCGTGACTTTTGCCCCCTGGACAACATCCTGTGAAGACGGTGGGAGGGCATAAATAGGAGACCCCAAACAGGGAGAGATTATTTTGCATTGTTTCACATTGTTCAAGAGGCTTCTAGAGAGAAACGCTGCAGAGAAAATTTCAAAGAGGCTGCTGTTGCTCCCACTGCTGCTAGTTCCTGCTGCTGTGTTCACTGCTTGTCCTAACTGGTGGGAAAAAAAGGTGATTTGCCTCAAGGAGCAGAGTCTAAAATGGTCCACATCACCTGTCTCTACTAACCTTATTTTCTCCTACCTGAGGTAGGTGGGTTGGCAGAGATAGAGGCATTAAGAAACCCCAAGTAAAGTAGATTTTAAAAATGTCAAAGCCTACAATGTATTCTCATACATGATATTTTAATGGAAGACCACTTTTCTGATGTGTTTTTACACAGCTGGTGACTGATCTTACACTTGCCACAGTGATGTCCTGTTTCTGTAAGAAAAACAAGACTCCTCTGAGCTTTCCTAGAATATGTTTGCTGCTTAAGTATGGCTATAAGTCAGTGCCTGAAGCCAATTTTGAGGTACGCGCCTCATAGCTCCATGGCTATTTCCCAGTATTCAGGGGGGTCAGACACGCAGGATCCCACCTTCTTTGATAAAAACTCTTCCTTCCTAAGGAGAGCCTTGGCATCACTGGCCACCGTGTCAATGAAGAGACTTTTCAAGTAAAAAGTTTTCCTAAAGTAAAGGCCCATGGCAAGGGGACCCCCAATAACAGAGGAAATATGTTCAATATATTTCAATAGTTTTTCTTCTAAGGACATGTTGTTTTTCCCTGTTAACAAATGGAGAGACTTAACGTGTGCCTTGATTTCATTCACAGACATGTTAAAATCCTTGGCAATATTTTCCAGCGAGGCATCATCTATCCCAAAGTAAGACCTGTAGAGATTCAAGGTCTCCTTCCACTTCTGCATTTTATCTCTGATCAAACCCCCAAATGGAATGGTGGCCCATGCTCCGTCCTTCAGGGCCTCCAGCCAGATCTTCTGTTTGAGGAGATCCCTCTTCCGGTCAATGGCAGTCTCAGTCACACTGTGCAAGGACAGAATGAAGGCGTGGCGCTTATGGGCTGGGAGTTCCCTCAGTAGGGTGGTCTCCAGCTTCGGGAAGTCATAGTCAGACACATCAAAGTTAGAGACCAAGAAGACTGGAGGCTCGCTGCCGAGGGCCTCCCGAAGATGCTTCGAACAGTCATCCTGAACTTTCTTTAAGACACTGTCCCTATTGAAAGTCTTAGGTTTCCTCCTCTGTTCATTGTCTAGGTCACTGTCTATCTTGGTTCGGACAAAGTAGAACTTCGTATTCATCTTTGCAATGGCTTTGGCCAGAAGCGCATCCGTTTTTTTGAAGCGTGTGGCCGAGATGATAATGAAGAAGTCATACTCACCAAACTTCATTTCTGTTAGATAGGCTTGAGGTTGGAAAGTAGTGGACCCAATGCCAGGCAGGTCCCATATGGTCACGCTGGGAAGCTTTGGGTGTGGGTATGGGGTTCTCTCCGTGGTTGTCTCTACAACCCCAACGGGGGCTGCGCCTTCTTCTTCATCCTCAACCCCCCTCAGGGCATTGATGAACGTGGACTTCCCTGTACCCGTTTCCCCTGTCACAGCGATGCTCAGTGGGGCTTTGTCGATGTTTCTCAGAGCATGACGAATTGCAGACATTGCCCCCTGGAGGTTCTTATCCTCCAGGTGGGATTCAATCAAGGCGATGGTCTCATCAGAGAGGATTTTGCTTTCCTTCTTGAAATTCTTCAAAAAGTTTTCAAAGCTGAATGCCAAAAGCTCAGCCATTAAAGGAGAGGGTCTGCCACAGGAAGGCTTGCATGTAGCTGTGTGCAGTTGAAGATGCTGAATAGAGAAGAAAAGTAATTATTGATAAGCATGGCAAAGCCTATTCGTGTGCTCTTAAGGCAAAGCGGGACCTCAGTGTCTGTCCCTGTTACAATCAGAAGCATCCTCCTCCTTTCTGCTCTTGGCTCAATTTCTGTCCTGTATTTCAAGTGTCCTTTTTAGCTTACTTTACTTTCTCCTACGGGTTCTCTCCTTATTTGTTGTCCAATTCAAGATCCACTTATTCCATGCAGTAAGCTACCCCAGTGTTTATTTCTCATTTTAAATGGTCTTTCAATTTCTGTTTCCTCTTTTTAATTAAACCTGTACAGTTGTAAAAACCCCTAAGGGTATATAGATCAGCATATCAAAAATCTCAAGTAATGGAAAGCTTCCCTGCCTCTCACAAATGTGTAGAAGAATTACTTCTTCAGCCTTGTGCCCTCTGTTCACTTAGCAGTGCCTTTCTAGTTTCTCTTGTGTAGTCTGTGAGTAATAGGAGGAAGGACATGAGGTGGGGAGTGGAAAAGATTCATAAGTGTCCATCAGAGAGTTGGATATTGACTCTATATGTGTAAGGAAACTTGTTTTAGCCATAAAGAAGATTGAAATTATGTCGTTTGTAGGAAATTGGATGTAATGGGAGACAGTCATATTAAGACAATTAAGTCACTATCCAAAAGACAAATAAATGCTCTTATTCTTGGAGCTTAGATGTTACATAGATACATATATTTTATTGTATATATGATATGATATTAGAGGTGAAATTCTCTTGGGGGATGAAAGTATGAATGGGGTGTTCATAACACACACTATGCACTTGTTTGAAATATAAGAAATAGATAAATTAAAAAGATTCATTGGAAAGGAGATCTGTTTCCATTTTATCCCTTATTTTTCAACAGGAGAGGTAAGGAGTAGCCTCAATGGCAAGCACATAGCTAAAGAAATTTCTAGTGTCAGTCCCCAAACCTCAATTAAATAACCAACAAAAATGAAAAAAGAAAGAAAGAAAAAAAAAAAAAGGATACAGAAGGGAGGAAGGAAAGAAAGAGACATTAAAAACATACTGAAAAAATGAGGATACTTTTTTTTAAAGTAAAGAAACCTGCAGAAATGTATTCCCATCAAATCCTTCTCTGAGGAAGGGTCAGTTCATAAGGCAGAAGAGCCAGGATAATGGTCAGACGTGTTTCCATCAGGAACCCACAAATGCTTTCCTTAAACTCCCATATACTTCATATTTTGACCTTACAGGCCACATCCAGTTTTTGTCACATATTTGTAGTTTATTATGATCTTACGAGGACATTAAAACTATTTGTAGTTCATGAATCTTACAAAACCAGAGTTCATGATAGCTTGACCGTACATCATTGTTTATCAGTGTGACCCTAAATACACCTGAGCTGTGGGAAGAAGGGTGTCAGCCCACAGCCGTGTTCTTCTCTGTTGACGTTAGAGAGACACACAGGACTTTGGAATTACGTTTGGAACAGAAGGTAAATGCAGGCAGTCATGAGAGATTGCCTTCGTTTCACTCTAATATTTTGCTGTATGAAGGTTTCAGTACAGATGCTTCCGGTAGAAGGAATTCTATTCTTGGGTTTTCCAATCATTTTGTTGGAAACCATGTCACCAACAAAAGTAAGGATAATGGGGGCACCAGCATAGATCCTATAATCATTAGGAATAGTATATTAAAATATCAAAGCTCTCAGGTTACTAGAAATTTTGTGTGTGCAGCTCCGTGCTCATGTGCAGGGTCGCATGCATGTAGTGTGAGCTCTAGAGGTCTACCCACCTCTCTAGTGCGAGGACTATGCTCACATTTGATGTACAGGCACAAGCAATATTAGGAACTCGTGGTAATTGTGGCTACAGAAATGAATATAAATTCCCGTGTAATGCATCATTTCTACGCTACTATTCATGACAAGGTTTTTTTTTTTTGCAATGCATGAGAGTTCCCAATCTTGTGTGACCATCTGAGACAATGGTTCTCTATAATTCTGACAGAGAATAGACTGAGCCCAAACTCACTGTTGTAACTGGATTAGAGATATAGCACTTACCCTGTGATGGCCATCTGGAAATAAGCTCCGGATTGCACAAAAAGCTGGCCTCTTAAGATACATCTTTCTGGAGAAGTTGCTTAATAAGGAATACTACATAAGTGCAGAAATTGGTGCGCAGAACACAATGACTATTTAAAGTGGTGAAGGAAATGACGCACACAAAGGACCATAGCTGTGTAATGAAAGGTTCTAGGAAACTGAGATGGATGAAACTCCTAATAATGTTTCAAATATAATGAGAGAATCTCAATCACGTGAGAGGGAGGAAAGAAGTGTTAAAGGAGGAAACACATAGGATGAATAATCAATTATATGTGACAAGAAGCTGAAGAAGAAACTCTTTGTGGTAGAAGGGAACTAGGCAGATAAGTGCAGGACATGGTGGAGGGCAGTAGGGAAAGGCATAAACGAGGAGAGATAAGAATGAGTGAGGATATGTAATGGAACACATATTTGGAAATGCCATAACATAACCCACTATGTTGTAGGTACAACTAAAATGTAATAAAAGAGAAAAAACCCTCAGTCAGATCCAAGAGAATACATGTGAATGAAATTAGAATAAAAACATAAGATTTGCCTTAGAAATTCAGAAATGTAAAATTTTGAAAGAACTCTTGAAAGTCCATTACAATAGACACAACTTACACACGCCAGGGAACGAAGGAAGAAATTAACGAAGGAAGAAAGGAGGGAAGGGTGGGAAGGAAGCAATCAAGTGTTAAAAATTACCCAAGGAGCCGGGCATGGTGGCACACGCCTTTAATCCCAGCACTCGGGAGGCAGAGGCAGGCGGATCGCTGTGAGTTCGAGGCCAGCTTTGTCTACAAAGTGAGTCCAGGATGGCCAACGCTACACAGAGAAACCCTGTCTCGAAAAAATAAAATTATCCAAGGAATTGAAAAACACTGAGTGATATTCACAAAGTGCTGATGAAAGAAATCTCAAAGAAGGCTACAAGTGGTCTAAGATTGCCGTGTTTATAGTTTATAAACATTAATGTTGTGAAAGTGCCCATACTTCTCAAAATGATCTACAAGCCCAATATAATCTCAACTAAAACATCAATGCCATTTAAAATAGAACTCGTCTGCGGAACCATAAAAGTCACATGGAAAGACAAAAGACTGAATATACCCCAAACCATATTTATCCAAAAGAACAGGGTTAGGAGGCATTGTCATGCCTGATTTCAAGGCATAGTACAGATCCACAATGACAAAGCCAGCATAATAGTGACATGAAAAGAGATGGACCAGAAGATCGGACCCCAAATATGCCCATACATGTACAGCCAACTGAGTACATTTACAGTTCATTAATATCTCAGCAAGGCTTCCAAACTCTAATGCTGCACAAAGGGCACACTGTTTGACAAATGGAACTGGGAAAACTGCCATTAGGCAAGACTAAAACTTGACCCTTACCTTTCACCCTATACTAAAACCAACTAAAAAAATGGGCCAAAGAGCTTAACATAAGATGGAAAATTTGAAGCTCTTAAGAGAAATAAATTTGAAAAACTTTATAATGTTCTTCCACATAGCATAGGAAACAAAAGCAAACCAACAAGTAGATTTCTATCTAACCGAAATACTTCTTAAAACCAAAGCAAATAAACTGTACAATAATGAGATGATTTTGAAAAGAAAACTATTTTCTTTTTGGTGTTGCTTTAAACATTTTTAAAAAATTTATTATAATTTATTCAGATAACATCCCGGTTGTTATCCCTTCAATTATATCTTCCTGTTCCCACTCTCCCTTTGTCTTCTGGCCTATTCCCTTCCCCTAGACCTGTGACAGAAGAGAACCTCTGAGTGCAACATGTAAGAGTCTCAGTGAGAAAACACAAGATGTCAACAGATACAGAAAACAGATTTGACAAAATTCATCACAGTCACTGTGAAACATCTCCACAAAGTGAAATTGAAAAGTGCTTCTGGGAACAAGTGTGGAAAACATGATTTTTCCCATTGACCCTTCCCACTATAGAGGCATTAGGGGTGAACGAACTTACCTTCTCTGAAAAAAGCTCTTCTTTACTAAGGATAATTTTGACATCACTTGCCACGGTGTCAACGAAGTAGTTTTGCAAGTGGAAAACCTTTGAAGAGTAAGGGTGGCTAAGGTTCTTCACTAGTTTATCTGTTAAGGTTGCACCCTGCTCTTCTGAGAACAAACGTGGAAACTTCATGTTTGCCTTGAGCTCCTCCAGTGTCATGTGCAAATCCTCAGCCATCTTTTCCAGTGATGCCTCATCCAGGCCAAAGGAAGATCTGTAGCTGTTCAAATTCTCTTCCAAATTGTCTAAGTCGTTTTTGGTCAATCCCTTGAACGGTATGGTGGCCCAGGCTCTCGGCATCCTGGATTCCTTCCAGATCTTCTGTTTCAGGGCATCCCTCTTCCGGTCTATGGTGGGATCTGTAACCACTGGCAAAGTGAGCATGAACATGCGGCGTTTGTAGGCTGGGAGTTCCCTCAGTAGGGTGTTCTCCAGCTTTGGGAAGTCAAAGTCAGAAACATCAAAGTTAGAGACCAAGAAGACTGGAGGCTCCTGTTGGGTCACCTCGCTAAGTACAGTTGAAATGCTATTTCTAATCTGCTTTAAGATGCTGTCTTTGTTGAATCTCCTAGGACTACTCTGTTTTTGAACCATTAGATCAATATCTGTATGGGTTCGAACAAAATAGAAACTCCTATTCACTTGCACAATGGCTTTGGCCAGTTCTGCATCATTATGTTTAAAGCGTCCAGAAGAGACAATGATGAAGAAGTCATATTCCTCAAAGTGGATTTTCTTGAGATAGTCGTGAAGTTGGAAGGCAGTGGACCCAATGCCAGGCAGGTCCCATAGTGTCACACCGGGAAACTTTGTGTATTGGTATGCTGTTCTCTCAGTGGTTGTACATACCACCCCAGTGGAAGCAGTTGCACCTTCTTCTTCAGGCCCCACTCCCTGTAGAGTGTTGATGAGGCTGGACTTTCCAGTCCCAGTTTCCCCCATCACGGCAATGTTCAGTGGGGCTTTGTCGATGTCACGCAGAGCACTGCTGATTGCAGAAACTGTTCCCTGAAGGTTTCCGTCCTCTAAGTATGATTCAATCAAGGTGATTAATTCCTGGGGCAGGATTTTGGTTTCCATCTTGAAACTCTGAAGGTTTGTGTCAAGGCTGCAGGTCAAATCAGGATCCTCCTTCTGAGGGGGTGTAGAAGAGGAATTCTGTCCCATGACTGTGACCTGTCAATGTCCCTAAAGGAGGAAAGAAGCAGAAAGGCCAAAGAGTTAGTTCAGCAAGAGCAAAGCCAATGGGAAAGCAGGGCTCTGATAGCTGCTCCATATTATGAGTGGGGTCTTCCCCCCCTTAATCAACTGTGCAGGCCTCAACAGCATTTACTCCTGTCCTGGGTGTAAATTTTGGTTTGGCTCAGAGTCCTTTACCTATGACCATTTTCCTCTTTTTTTTTTTTTTTAGGTTGAAACACAGGATCATTTTGTTTATAGTTATGACAGAAATACTTCAATTTTAAAATAAATTTTACAAATAACAAATGTAAAGGTGTCTTAGGTCCAATTGCTTCTAGTACACACAATGTAACATGTCAAATCCTGAATGCATTCAGAATATTTGGATTTCTTAACTATTAAACAAGGCATTCTGTGCAATGGAAGATGTAAAAAAAAAACCTACACCAATCTACATATGGAGAAATTATCAATGTTCATTGAAAACTATCCCTTATGTTTCCTCTCAAATCATTTTAACTGTTTGTCATATAATTTACCACCTAAATAGGCTGAAGCTAAATAAATTGCTCTCATTAATAGAATTTTACCTTTCTGGGGGGATGTATTTCCCACCATGATTTTCAATTCAAAATTAACTGATGGGTTTAGTTCGCAATTTATCAATGACAGATTAGTAGCTGAATTGGCATAAAGGTCAACAGAAAGGAAAGTCTGACAATCGCTAGCTTCCCAGGCCAGGAGTCTAGCAGACACTTTACTCACTTGTGTTATATTTTTCCATGTGTATTACTGAACAACAAAAATAGGTATACAATGTCGAGCATTCTCCTGTTTAATTCTTAAGGCACAGCTCAACAATTCTGGGTCAGGGTTGGCTTGTTAGAACAATACAGAGAATAGAGGGGGAACCACCCAATGACACTTAACACGGACGCTGGTATACAATGACATTAGGATAACAACTATGGTTGCTATTAATTTGTGTTATTTGCTTTTCTTTAGAAAACAAATCAAAACCATCAACTTGACCTTGAGGTACGTACACAATACATATTCAACTTTAGGCAAAATACTTTCCATAATCTTACATGTAAAAAAAATTACAAACAGTATGTGCACTGATTTGTATTTGATTCGATGTAATGAGAAGGTAACAGTGAGCTTGGGGTGGGGTGGGGGAGTAAATTCTACCAACACCATCTTAGGTGAGGATAAGGTTAGACGGATGGCCAGTATCTGTGGATCTTACAGAAACCGGTTTCAGAACATCATGTGCAGATGACAGGTCTCCTGTCTACTCTTCTTGATTCCAGTAACACAGAGCTGTTTCTGTGTTCTGGGCATTGCAAATTGGAACATATGATTCTTATATAGAGCAGGTCCAGGAAGCATGACAGATGGGTTGTATATGATGGTACTTTTGTAAGAAAATAGGGGGATAATACATGTTCAGCCAGACCTGGCTTCTAAGTTCTTGTTGATGGCCACAGGGAAACCAGGTAGAGTTTAGGAAAGGGGGACATGCCAAATCCTGCTATAATGAAAACCTTAAAACCTCCAAGAAAAAAATAGAAGACACCAATGATTAAACAAAACAAACAAACAAACAAAAAACCCAACTTCTCATGCTAAAAGTTTGGAAGAATTCATGATGTGAAAATATTGTCTTGACAAAATCAATCTACAGATTCAATGCAATTCGCATCTAAATTCTAATGTCATCATTTCCAGAAGTAGAAAAAAATCTTAAAATTTAGTTGAAAGCTCAAAAGATCTCAGACAGACAAGGCAATCCTGAGGAGGAAAAATGCTGAGGAGGTTACTGTACTTGGTTTCAAGTTCTGTCTCAGAACCAAAGCAGCATGGTACTGCTGTAAAACCAGACATGTTATAAACAGAGAGAGAGAGAGAGAGAGAGAGAGAGAGAGAGAGAGAGAGAGAGAGAGAGAGATACAGACAGATAAAAACCCACAGGGCTACAGCCACCTGATTTTATTCATTTATTTCTTTGTTTCACAAGGAAACTTATTGGAGAAAGATGTCTCTTTTAAGAAGTGGTTCAGGGAAAAGTGGAATCTACACATAGAGGAATGAAACTTAATCTTCCTCACTTGGCACAAAAATTGGCCTCCAAGCAGGTCAAAGGCCCTAACGTAAGGCCCAAAGCTCTGGCAGGAAAAGCAGTGTAAGATGTAGGGACAGGTAAGAGATTCCCAGTAGAGTTCCAGCTGCTCAGGAAGTAAAGCCAGGAATGACAAGCAGAGCTCATGAAAATTAAAAGCTTCTGCTCGGCAAAGGAAACAGCCAAGTAAAGAGACAGCTTGCCAGATGGGAGAGGACCCTTGCCAGCACTTCATCTGACAGGGGATTAATATCCAGCAAAGAACTTTAAAAAATAAACGACCACATCCCTGATCAAAAGGAAAACAAACAATCCAATCAAAACACGGGCCCATGTAACTGAACAGAGGGGTCTCCAGAGAAGAAACACAAATGGCCAATAAATGTTTGTGACAAGTTCAGCAGTTTCAGCAATTACGGACCTGTGATTTAAAACTGCTTTGGGAATTCATCTCACCCTAGTCAGAAAGGCTTTCATCAAGAGAGACAATGACAATATACGCTGGTGTGGATATAAGGAAAGGGGAATCCTTATTTGCTGTTGGTGGGAGTGTAGGGAAGTGCAGCCATTCTGGAAATCACTGACACCATTCCTGGGCGTAGCACAACAGGACTCTGTATCCCACCACAAAGATATTTGCACATTATGGTCATTACTGCTGTAGTGACAATAGTCAACAGATAAGTGGGTAATGAAAATGTGGCACAGAAACACAACGGAACTGTATTCATGCAACTGTATTCATGCATACTTATAAATAGAAGCATATAATTTTCAGAAAACCTTGCAGAACCACTAAATGGTAAGTAGGTAACCCAAGGTCAGAAAGGCAAACCTGAGGTTCTCTTTCACACACAGAGGATCCCCGCTTCTCATTTTTATGAATGAACACCTACGTTGTAGAAAATACATGCAGAAGTCAGGAAACTGGAAGGGGCCCCAGAAGAGCAGTAAATGGCTTTGGAAGGACATGGATCGTAGAATATATAGGATATGAAAGTGCATCATGGAATAATGGGCATTGAGAAGTTTGCACAGGGAGGCTTGCCAGAGAGCTGATGGGCAGGAGAAGCTGTGGAGGAACCAAGGAAGAAACTAAGTATGTGTGAAAAAGCCTTAAGGAAATACGTTAATTAAAAACTAAACAAAATAAGTTTGAATAGAGCTATCTTGAGTAGGTAGATATGGCTGCTCCCAGAAGCCACGGACTACTAAATGGAAATCCTAATCCTAAAGGTGGGCTACCTCCCTATGAACCGCCACTTATGGAGGCTCCTGCATGCCCCCCAATACAAGGTTTTATTAGTGCTCTTGGTTACTGATCAAGAGAAGATTAGGGCTTCTCACAGGATCATTGTAGAGCAGGTAACACCAGTGGGTGTTCGATTAAAGGATTTTATCCCCGTGGGGGTAAATAAGAGAGTTGTAGCATAGCTGGGTGTGATGGTACATGCTTTAATCTTAGCGTCAGTAGGGAGAGGGAGATGAGTCCTCATGGGTTTGAGGCCAGCCTAATTCACATGTTCTCGGCCAGACTGTGGCTCACAGTGTGATTCAGCCTCACACAGAAACCAACCAACCAACAAACAAAACCAAACAATGAAAGCAACAGACAACTACACCAACAACCCTTACCCAGAACAGTTACAGCACTGACTCTGAGGACTCTGGTCCCACAACCTGCTCTCCTTCACCAAGCTTGAGCTTCCACCAGAAGAGCACCAGACCCAGGCACATACAAATCACAGGAAAGGTGGCTGCTGCCTGGCTGCACTGTGGTGCACAAGACAGGGAAGGGCCTTTCTGTGAACACTCCCTGAGAGAAAGAAGCCAGAACACAGAGTCCTCTGCCCTGGTACCAGGAATCCACCTTTCATGCCATAAGTAAGTGAGATTTTTGGTTAAACTGCACTTAGAAATCCTTCACTTACCTGCTCCTGACTGGTGATGCCAGTGGCCCTCCTTTGCCGTCACCTCTTCTCTGGGAACAAGGTCACGGGGTAGCCTTCCTTGTCGTGGTCTGGGCTGGGTGTTCAGGAAGCAGATGGGCGGTGGGGTGCTGGTACCCTGGTGTTTTAGGAGAGAAGAACAGCTGGGAAGCAAAGGCGATCTCTCCAGACTTGCTTCCAGATTGGAGTCCACACAGTCTTTGCTCTCTGCTCTGCAATTCCCAGAACCGGAAATTGCTTGCTTGGTCCCTAAAGGGAGGGATGCAGTGAGGGTAAGGTTTGGTTTCTGTTTCCAGAACTAGCTGGCCCCTTTACAAATCCGCCAAATAGGTTTTACTTCCTCCTTCAGAGAGGGAGGGGGAGCTCTGCTGAAGTGGCTAGGGTGTAACTGGAGAGCTTCCTGAGTGCTCTGGTACCTTGGTAGCCTAGCCCACTGTCAGGGCTCTCTGGCACTGACCATTCTGTTTTCCCCAGGTAAGGACCCTCTGCTCAGATGATGTCATCTAATAGTGGGCAGTCCTGATTTTCAGGCCTAGTGAGCTCAGTGTTCAATTGTTGTAGGTAGTTGCTGTAACTCCAACCCTTGTGTTTGTTGTCTGTTGAGTGGTGTGTGTGTGTGTGTCTGTGTTTGTAAGTGTTTGTAGGTGCTGTTGTTACTCAGATGCCACGGCCCTCATTTTGAGACAAATATTCCCACTGGCTTGGACTTCTCCAATATAGCAAGTGGGGAAGTGGGCGGGGGTGCTGGCAGGTGATCTCAGGGGTCTGCCTCTCTCCCTCTTCAGGGCTAGAATTACAAATCCACTCCACTGTACCTGTCTTTTATCTGGCTCCTGGGGATCCAGTTCATAACTTCCTAGTTGGAAAACTAGTACTTTACCACTTGATTTTTCTCCCTAGACACTCATGGAAGTTTCCACAGTGATGGTGAACATCATGTTTAGAGGTAACTTTACTGTGCTAGACTTGTGAAAGCAAACTGTTCTTAGCTTTTTTTTTTTTTCCATTTTTGGCAAGCCCCTTTAATTTACAACTTTAAATATGAAGCCCGTGATTTCTTGGAACATCTCCCCCTGCTCTTGCACAGAGTTGAGTTTACATTCTTAGTTCTCTTCCTCATCAGGAGGGACCCCCAATTCCTCACCTGTCCACTGTGAAGGATCTGGATATGAAAAGTGACCCAGCACAGCATCTGAGTCATGCTTAAGAACTCGCCCTGGATCACATGGGACCAGGTAAACTGGGGAAACTCCCTGTACCAAGGCTGAATATGCATGTCACCTCCAGCATGACACACTCCACAGTCTCCAGCCGCCTGTGCAGGGCAACGCTGGGGCAGGGCGCCTCTGAAGTGACCGAAAGCTGCCAGCTCAGTCAGCACAGACATACTAGCCACACAGAGAGCGGTTCCCCAGCTCTCTCACCCCTCAAAATGTTCTTTTCTTGTTATAAGCCATGAGGAAGTTGTTCCTACTATGGATGTGCCCTGTCAGCTACTCCAAGATACAGGACTTCCTGGTGCAGTTGGGCTATTCTTAAACATTTGCTAGTTTTGAAAATATTTCACTGCTCCAGCTATTCTTACACTGTGATGGGTCTCAAGGTTAAACAGGCTAACTGCGAAACTCTGCTTTTATGTGAAGGGCTTGCTTGCTTGGATGGCTGAGGCACCTGCTGGAGGCCTGTTACAGAATCAAGCCTTGCCCACACCCCAACATTTTCTCCCCAAAATGATAACTTTGTCATTTCCCCCTTTATACTCCTTTGGCTAGCAATAGCTGGGGCCTTACCTATTGAATTCTCTCTAGTTTGTTCCTGGTGATCAATCTCCTTTGTAATAAAATGCCCCAAAAAACTAGAGTCAGACCAGTGAATCTCTGAAGGACTGCAGACCCACAACAGCACCAAGAAAAACCTAGAGCGGGGGACCTCTGGATCGCACTCCTGTCCCTGCTGTATGTGTCTCTGTGGATAGGAAGTCTGTGTCTTGTGAGGCTGGGAGTGGGGTTGGTAAGGGCGGGTTTCAGTTTAATGACATTTTGGAATCAGTCTCATAGAGAGTGGACTTCTGTATGGGATCAGAAACTGCTATTCTTAATGAAGATGGAGGAAACGTTTTGTTTTGTTTTGTTTTGTTTTTTCCACAAAATGTAGTAGAGGGAGCAGGGAAGCTGAGCCATGTGATCGGTAGAGGTTAGGACAGCTCTGAGTTTACTACCCCTCTGGCACCTACTGGCAGGATCTTACTAGAAAGGTGGGTAAAGGGCAGCAGGTAAACATGGAGAGGAAAAGCAAGAGAGGGTGAGTGGGCTTTGAGGGTGAAGGAGAGAGATGTGTGTGTGTGTGTGTGTGTCTGTCTGTCTGTATCTGTGTCTGTGTGTGTGCCTGTGTATATCTGTGTGTGTGTGTGTGTGTGTGTGTGTGTGTGCACGCACGCGTGTGTGTTGCTTAGGCATGGGCAGAGAGAACCCGGAGCGCTGATTTAAGTCTTGACTTAGGGTCATCTGCAAAAGCTCAACCCACTGAGGTCTCTATATTGCCTCGAGGTTTGGACAGTGTGACTCACTGTTGTGTAACAGTTTTCTCTGAGAATGAAATATACCATGATGTAGTGTGATGAATTGAATATGTTTTTGTTTTGATCCTGAGTGTGGGACATGAAACAGCCTTGTGTGAGAGTGTGCGGTATCTGTCTTTTGGTTTTGGCATTGCCTATTCATTCATCTGCTTGAAGACACTCCTAGAAAGAAATGACCAGCAAATGCATGGAGGTTCCGAGTTCCGGATGCTGCTCCAGATTCCAGCTGTTGCTGTGGCAGTCACCTTTGCTGAACTGCTGGTTTGCTGCTTAATGCCTCTGCTGAAATCTTGACTATGTAGAGTGGAATCACTCCAAGGACCTGAGTCTAAAAAGGTCTACTTCTCCTGCTCCCATTAACCTTTTTTTCCCTCCTATCTAAGGTAGGTGGGTTGGAAGGGAGGTGTAAGCATTAAAGAACCCCAAGTAGAGTGGGGTGAAAAAGTTCAAAGCCTAAGCCAGGAGTCAAACAACTCAAAATACCTCCAGAAGTCCCTGAAACTGACTGCACTCACTAGGGTTTTCCCCGCCAGAGTAAGCAGTAAAAGCTGAGAGTCCCTCTCACACTAATGAAGCTCATCTGCAAGGAAGACTCTGTGAGCAGACCAGCTGCCCGGGAGAGGCGGAAACCCACCAAGCTGCCTGGAAGAGGGTTAGACCAGAGTCACTTGGGAAGGACACTCTCTTGTCTGTTGAGCTGCTCCTGGTTTCCTAACTTGTGTGAACTGGTTACTCACACAGGGCTGTACTTTGGTGATACAGCTATCTTTGAGTATTTTCTGCTCCTTTAACTAACCCCAATAGAACTCACTGGCTCAACAAGCTGGACTCTGGTGGTGTCTGTACCATGGTCTGTGGTTGGCTCCCTCCTTGGGGTGAATAGATGTGTGTGTTGTGTCCACCCATAAAACAGTTTTGTCACACCACACCCACTGGCCCTGTGCTGGTACTCACACTGACCACTCCCCTTGCTTTACCCATGTTGCAATTTACGTCATTCTCAAGAGCTCAGTGGCACTTCGTGGCAAACCTTAACCTGTGCACCATCCTCCATTCCTTACAACTCCATCTTCTCCATCATCCAAAACCTTGGTCCACATGTTTCCAAATCTCCAGGGAATCTGTTCAGACTTCTCTGCAGCTCAGTACCCAGTACCTTCCCCTGAACTCCCAGTGCCTCACTTCTCCCAGTTCATCCGGTGAGGGGTGAGGGAGGGCAAGGTTGGCTTGTAAGAGAGTAATAACTGTGACACCCTCTGCGCTGAGCAGTGACTCTGGCCACCTCTTAGCTCTCTTATTTTCTTTTTAAATAAATGTGATAACACTACCCATAAGTATTTGTGTCATGTCATAAATTACTGTGGTTAATTCACATGAGATAACACAAATCTTTTATAACCTCACCACCTCTGAGTTCTTTGATGTCTTAATTAGAAGGCAGTGAATGTTTGTCACTCACAGCTTACATGGGCTTTCAGAAGAATTGTTTTGAAAGCTCTGTACCATTTCCTGTTCTTAAGGGCATAAACAGGGAGTGATAGGGTTTATAAAACACAGGGGATGGCTGGCTCTGCTCAGAGCAGTACAAGGTGGAATAAAGGACAGGAACAGGAGGCAAATGGGACTTCAACAAGCACAGAATCTTTGAGATTCCTGTGACAATGTGTGGAAGGAAAATGGGAGAAGAGAGTGAATGCTGGACTAGGGGTGTGTGTGTGTGTGTGTGTGTGTGTGTGTATGTGTGTGTGTCTGTGTGTATGTATGTGTGTGTGTGAGTGTGTGTTTTTAGACATTTCTGCTCTCGTCTTTGTCTTTAAAAAATGTGTGTGTTTATCTTGAATTTTGTCTTCAGGTCACCAGCCTTCCGTGATTGTTCCTCACTCAGTTTTCCGGCTCACACATCCCCCAAATCACTCACATTTTCTTTCTCTTTTAGTTCTGAGAATGGAACCCAGAGCCTCAGACATGCACACAATTGTTCTAGCACCGAGTGCTCTTGTTTCATTGGGCAGTTGTACTTATTTGTTTAACCCGTAACAATGATGACTTGGGGCTTGGTGGTGGAATGTGGGTCAGATGGTGCTTGCTGGCCAGGGCTTGGTTTGCTCAACTCCATTTGGCAGGTCGTGTGCATAGCTCACCTATTTTCTCTGTTCACAGCTGCATCTGGGTTGTTCCTGGTCCCTGTTGCATTGCCAGTTTCTCAGGTGAAGGAGCAGACAGTGAGTGTCCTTAACAATGTGGTGAAAGGAGGAAGAGCTGAACCAAAAGGTTATTTTTCTGTCTGGAGAGGACTCAATATATTCCAGGGTATAACCACCCAAGTGCAAACATATGTCTTTACATACCCACACATACTGCACACACTTACACACAAAGACACATGCCAATGTTCACAAACTAAAGCTGATCTTAGGTTTCCATGACATTTCTCATTGTTTGATTTTATCCATTGCTGGGCCAATGGGAACAGTTAGCAATCACTTACTGTTTAGGACGAGGCTGCCCTCAATTACAGACCTTCACACTGTACCCGCTGTCTCCAGCTACAGAGAGCTGAAAGTATTCCAAGGTATCACAATTAAAGCAAACCTTTTATTTTGGGGTTAATCTTTAATTCAGTGTAGAAAGATAGAAAAAAAATCAGTCACTTCCAAATGCACATAGCAGGTGTCTCTCCCTTTGTTTTCTTGGAATCTGCAGTATGTGAGGAGTGTCTCTCTGTGGCCCTTTCCCTCTTGCGTCCAACACTGCTGTCCTCATATGGATTTGATCCTTAGTCATGTACCACAGTGTTTCACCACCCCAACTGAACTGCTGAACTCCTGCGCTTCATACCTAACTGGGAACTGTAGAGCTTAGTATGTAGCTGCAAGTACTGGGTCATCAATCACACACACATACACACACACACACAAACATGCAGACTGACCACCATATAAACACACATGTGAACACATACATGTGCAATATGCATCAGGCACGGAGCCTTGTGCCTCTGGTTGCCCTACAGTTTCCTTTGTAACTAAAGAAAGGATGCTGGTGTCCCTCTCAGAGACAGCAGACATGATTTAGCTCTGAGGTGATGATGGGCTTTTGTTTTTTCCCAGATTCTGCTCCCACATGTGGTCTTGACTCACTCTTTCCTTGCTGGTCTCACTGTGACATCAAGCTCTCAAGGAACATGCTTCCCTGGTACTTTGCTCTCCAGGGACCAAGGTGGCTGCTCTCCTCTCTCCCCTCATCACTCCATGATGCATTGGCACAGAACCTGAGTCAGGGTTGCAGGTATGATGAGGTCAACTGCTGTACCCCAGTCCTTCTACTTCTAGAATTGTGTTGTGACTCCCACAACGAAACCAAGGAGGTGTTTATGGTAAGGCCTTAGACAGGAGAGCATTAAGCATGTGACAGGCTGTGTGCCTGGTAGGGAGAAGGGATGACTGTGTCTCCAGACAATCAGGGACAGAGCCTGCAGACAATAGCACCAGTCCCTCCTTCACGGCCTCTGCTCAGCCAGGTATTCTAAACTGTCAATGGAATAAGTTAACCCTCATCTAGAGGACTAGAAAAATGCCAGTCTGAGAGGCAGAAGAGTATTGTTATTGGTGGGCAGTGACATGTACTTGTAATGTACTTGCCTACAAATAGGACCAGGAGGCTCCCATCCTCAGAGAGAGAGACTACATGAAGGACAGGCTGAAAGGGACTGGTATTGTCATAGGACCCTCAAGACCAAGTTCTTAGCACAAAGGAGATTTCTTTGTTGTAGAGGGACAAAGGGTAAGGAATAAGAGACAAAGTCAGGATAGAGAGGGGCTGAGGGAGAAGGGGAAGGGAACAGGGAGAGGGAGGAAGGATATTTGTCCAAGAGGGGGACCAAAATCTGCCTCTGGATAGAGAGGAGACAGATGTGGCCCATAGGCAAAAAGGCAGTTTATAAAGTAAAAGGGGAAACCCTGTGTTAGGATAAGGTATTTAATTTTAATTGGGCTTGTTAAACCCAAATGGAGCTTTTGACTACAGGACTTCAGTACTTTGATAGCTGGACCTTGGCCATCAGTCTCTGAATTCATTACTCTCTGTGATCTCTGGTTCTGGCTTTGATGTGTTGAGATGCTTCAAGTGCCTGACATGACTTCCTTGCTATGGTGGACTGTTCCTCTGAACTCTGATCTGGAATAAATCCTTTTGTCATTAAGTTGCTTTTGCCAGGGAAATTTATCATAGCTTCAGGACGAGAAACTATGACAGTATACACGATATGTATGTATTGAAATGTCAAATTGTCCTCATTAATATGGACATAGTACTGGTAGATCAAGATAATTTAAATTATGGCTAAAGGTATGGAAATTATAATTACCTAGATTTAGTCATTATGTGTTGCATGTCTGTGTCAAGTTGTCACACTGTACCTCATAAAATACAACTATAATTATATATGTATGTGTGTGTGTGTATATGTATATCTGACTTTACATATACATAACTCTACATATATACACATGCATATAAAGGCTGGGATTAAAAGAAATAGGGATATTCATGGTGATTGGGAAGATTAATTGCTCATGGCAAACAGGACAGGCTAGGTCTTACTTCTCAGATGTTTAGCCAGCAATTAGGTAGAGGTGACCTGGAGCTGGATTTTAGATGAGACTAAATTCCAAATGAGCTCCCCTTACACTATTTTTGTCTGGTATTTGGGTCCTCACCCCAGAAGCTTAGAGAAAAGCAAACAAACAGGTTTCTTTTTTAAAAAGGGTTTTTTTTAATTGAGTGAAATTATAAGAGAGACAGTTTAAAATCAGAGTTTCAGTTGGCAATCATATAATGTGAATCTTCAATTCACTCACATTGGCCAGTTAAGGATGTGAAATACATATTTATATATGCGTGGACCAAGAGGATCTACAGAAGTGTTATGCGTATATGTTTTTAGGAAGCTCCTCTTGAATGGTGTTTGTCTAAGGGTCACAATCCCCATCTGTTTTGTGCCTCCTATGTTGGGGAGGCACCTCTTAAGGATGTGTGGTTGTCAACACAGTGTTGGCTATCAGATGCACCTTACTTAAAAAACCCAACAGAGCTGGCCATGTGAATACAGAAGCTGGCAAGACTTTAATAGAGGTAAAAGATCCAGAATTCTTTTGACAACAAAATTTCAAAGAAAATACATATTATCATGTGTTTTCAGGCAGATTTTGGTGAAAGTGAAGTTTCTTCACATATCTACACAATGTTGAGGACAATTGAGCACTGCCACAGTGATCATCTCGCTCAAGGAGAGGCAAAGGATGAACTCTCTGGCGCTCAAGGAGAGGCAAAGGATGAACTCTCTGGCCTCCACAGAGAAGGTTTGTTTCTTTGGAATTGGCTATAAGTCAGTGCCCAAAGTGAGGCCAAAAGAAAACACTGATTGGAACTCATGCCTCATTTTTCCTTTATTCCCAGTAATCAGGGGGCTTAGATATATATGGTTCCTCCTTCTTTTCAAAAAGCTCTTTCTTGTTAAGAAGAGCTATGGCATCATTTGCTGCAGTGTCAAGAAAGAGATTATGCAAATAGTAAGTCTTCTCATAGTACAAGCCAGAAGCAACTGGTCCGCCAGTAACCATGGAAACACGCTTGATAAATTTCAATAGCTTTTCTCCTAAGGACTCATTGTCTTCTAGAAACAAATGGGGAAACCTAAGGTGTGCCTTGAAATCATTCATAGACATGTTAAAATCCTTGGCAATTTTTTTCAGTGAGTCATCATCCAGCCCAAAGTAAGACCTGTAGAGGTTGAATGTTTGATCCAGATCCTCTATGGCATCTCTGATCGCTCCAACAAAAGGAATGGTGGCCATTGCTCCAGCCTTCAGGGCCTCTAGGTAGACTTTCTGTTTCAGGGAATCTCTCTTGTGGTTAATGGTGGCTTCAGTAGCACTTTTCAAAGACAGCGAAAAGATGTGGCGCTTGTAAGGTGGCAGATCCCCTAGGAGTTTGGTCTCCATCTTTGGGAAGTCATAGTCAGACACATCAAAGTTAGAGACCAAGAAGACCGGAGGCTTAGTGCCGAGAGCCTCCTGAAGATGCTTCGAACACTCATCTCGAATTTTCATCAGGACATTCTCCTTGTTGAAAGTCTTAGGTTTACTCTTCTCTTCATTACCCAAGTCATTGTCTATCTTGGTTCGGACAAAGTAGAAATTCATGTTCATCTTTGCAATGGCTTTGGCCAGTTGTGCATCATTTTCTTTGAAGCGTGTAGCTGAGATGATAATGAAGAAGTCATATTCATGAAACTTCATTTCTGTTAGATAGGTTTCTGGTGGGAAGGCAGTGGACCCTATGCCAGGCAAGTCCCATATTGTCACATTGAGAAGCTTTGGGTGTGGGTATGGGATCCTCTTCATGGTTGTCTCTACCGGTCCACTGGGAGCTGCACCTTCTTCTTCCTGTTCCACCCCCCTCAGGGCATTGATGAAAGTGGACTTCCCAGTGCCTGTTTCTCCTGTCACAGCGATGTTCAGAGGAGCATTATCGATGTCTCTTATTGCATCATTGATTACAGAACGTGCTTTCTGGAGATCATTTTTCTCTATGTAGGATTTAATCAGGGTGATGTGTTCTTCAGAGATGATTTTGCTTTCCCTCTTAAAATTCTTAAAGAATGCATCAAAGCTGGAGGCCCAAGCCATGGCTCTGGAATGGTAGAGGCTGAATGGAGCAGAGAGGAGAGAAATTGTAATCATTAAAGCAGGACAAAGCCTTAGTGATTGCTGTTATAGTAAAGCAGGACCCTCCCCTGTCCTACATCAGAGGCAGCGTTGCCTTTTTGTCCTTCTCTTGGTTGCTGCTTCTTCTGCTGACTTGGACAGAAGAGGCCCCTGTGCTCAGGTTTCCCTTCCTCCCGGGAATGTCCTCACACCTTCCACTTATTCTGTGCAGGTAATTCTTTGAAGCCTTTGTTATCAGTTTAAAGTCTTTAAAGTCCTTCATTTGCACTAAAATGACACCCATACATGGTATCAACCCTACAAGGACAGAACAATACATACAATGTGAAAGAAGCTACACTTCTCCTGACAAGGTCCACGAGCCTATCTATGTCAGCCCTTTACTAAGTTTCCTGTAGATCCTCAAGATCTCTGGCCTCATTGCATGTTATTCTGTAATGATGAAACGACACTGGACAAAGGATGGAAAAGAGTGATTTGAATAGAGATGTCCAAATAACTGTAATTTCCCTTCCTTCTCTTAGTGGATAAGGGGCATGGCCTCCATAGTAGGCAGACTACTGAGAGAGCACAGTGACCTCTGTGCCTTGGTGTGCAGATATTCAAGTTGTGTACTTCCTTGTATTGTGTTTTCTAGGTTGATTAGGGCAGAAGTCAAGACTAAGTAAGAATCAGAGCTCCAAGAGATTATGCACCCAGCAACCACACAGGGGAAACCCTGGGAGAACTCTGACAAGCATCGTCTTTAATGCTGACAAGATGTGTAAGGAAAGATCATTTCTCCAAACTACTCTAGCTCAGATACTCCCCAAAACACATGGATAACCATAGAGAAAGGGTTGAAAACAATAGAAAAAGACCATACTGCGTCTACAAGTAGAACAATATGATAGGCAGATTTGGGCCCAGGGGTCCCGCTCAAACTAAGGCACCAGCCAAGGACAATACAGGAGGTAAACTTTAAACCCCTTCCCAGATCTAGCCAATGGTCAGAATATTCTCCACAGTTGAGTGGAGAGTGTGATACGACTTTCTCACGTACTCTGGTGCCTCACATTTGACCATGTCCCCTGGAGGGGGAGACCTGGTGGCACTCAGAGGAAGGACAGCAAGTAGCCAAGAAGAGACTTGATACCCTATGAGAATATATAGGGGGAGGTAATCCCCCTCAGGAACAGTCATAGGGGAGGGGAATAATGGGAAAATGGGGGGGGGGGAATGGGAGGATACAAGGGATGGGATAAACATTGAGATGTAACAAGAATAAATTAATAAAAAAGAAAAAAAAGAAAAAAAAGACCACACTGCGAATTCTATTATTTTATATTTACCTAAGTTATATATAATATATATGTATTCCTGTCTTCCTATGTGTATAGTTTAGACGAAGTCATGACACTTCATATGGTTGATAATGCCTCTGCTATGAGCCATAGGGTAACAGAAACTTCACTGTCAGGCTCAAGAAACTTCTTTTGAGTTGTCGGTCAGGAGAGTCCAAAATAGTCTCCAAACACTATAAACTATTGCTGTTGCCCTTGATTGAGCCCTGGAAGTTGTAGGTCCATTTGCTGAAGACACCACACTCTTCAGGTACCAGACTCAGAGAAAGAAAGAAGAATCTTTCCCAGAAGTCTCTCTTTGCAGACTAGCTTTCCTAATATCAGAAGGGGCTATGAAAATTGCCAAGGGAGGAAAGTGATAACTCTGCCCAGGTCTCACACCTAGGCATCACAATGATCATCACATTGAGATAACTGTAACTTTAACTCAACATTACAGATGAGATACACGAAACCTCACTGTATATCTGTATATATAAGCTACACTAAATGTACGCAACAAGTTGAGGTTATGTATTTATGTATTAATTGGCACATTACAGAAATAAAGTATTAGAGGCCATAAATATGAGAGGGCATGGGGGTGTGGAAGGGACTTCAGGGAGGATAAAGGGGGGACGATGCGCTTTTATATTAATTAGAAAAAGAACCCTTGTTTTCTGGTAAGTAAGCATTTAAATTAATAAAATTAAAATTGAAAGAAGGAAAAAGGACGGACATAGGGAGAGAGAGACAGAGAGAGAGACAGAGAGAGACAGAGAGAGAGACAGAGAGAGACAGAGAGACAGAGAGAGAGAGACAGAGAGAGACAGAGAGAGACACAGAGAGAGAGACAGAGAGACAGAGACAGAGAGACAGAGAGAGAGACAGAGAGAGAGACAGAGAGAGACAGAGAGAGAGAGACAGAGAGACAGAGAGAGAGAGAGAGAGAGAGAGAGAGAGAGAGAGAGAGAGAGATTACTGTTAGAGGCAAAGAATGTATTTCACATCATCTGCCTAAGAACATTACTGTGATATACCTAAGCCAGCCAGTGCTACACTGTAGGATCTTGTCCCCAAAATATTGGCCAGAGGCCCTCTGCCCACTTCAAGAGGTCGGCACTTACACACTACTCCTAGTAGCTTGCCAACCTTCCTGTCTACCACACACCCACCTATAAGGTGATTCCCCATGCCTCAGAGACTTCAGATAGCCTAAATGTCCAATGCCTGATAGGCCTCTCACCTACCAATGCCTGGCCTGTGGAGACCTGCTAGCTTTCCACCTACCCACTTACTCAGGGAGGTCAGCATTTATTCTTTTTAGTCACAGACTCAAGTTCACCTGCCCCTGCTGACCACCCCATGCATCAGAGCCTTCAAGGTCTATCCAAGTGCATCCTACTATTATATATATATATATCTAATCCCTAAGCAAAAATTCTAAAACAGATATTCAGAGACAGCTCATCTCCATTAAAATTTATAAACCCCAGAGTAATTCTTGTGGTCTTCATGACATGACTTAGATGAAGCTCCAGACAAAGAATTCAAACGGATGACTGTGAATGTCATTAAAGGAAGAGAACTCCATCAGCTGAATGACAATCAGGAGTTCACACAGGGTATGAGGTGAATAAAGAGAAATGCTGGAGAAAGTCTTGACATAACTGAAGCTAGAGATTAAACCTTGATAAATCAAATGCTCCATGAATGGAAAGGCTCGACACCAGAGGGATCACATGGAGGAGAAAATATGGGGAGTTGAAAGCAATATAGAGGAACTCGAAGACTTGGTCAAGGATGGACATACAATTGAAAAACCTTTGAACAGACCACATGTGACCTTTGGAACACCATGAAATATGTGAGCATAGAACAACTCCATAACAGCACAGAAAATATTTTCAGCAAATCCTAGGAAAAATTCAATGAAATTTAGGGACAGAAATGCACATCCAGATAGATAGAGGAGTCTGTAGAACTCCAGATACACAGAGCAGAAAAAGAAACTGCTGAAGTGATATTACCGTCAAAACCCAGAATGTCTAGAACAAATTATTTTGCAAACTTCAATAGAGAAACAGCCTGAACTCTAAAGTACGCTCTTTCGAATTACAACTGACTGGGAGCAGCAGAATCTGTGAAGACCAGGGGACCAACCTGAATGCCAGAGCCTGTGTGTAGCTGTTTCTGATCTGACATTGCATCTCCATGGTGCAAATGAAGAGCTTACATCATAGACTCCAAGATCATCTGGGTAGCCCAACCTGCCATCTTTCTCCAGTCTTGGCTGCTTCAGAGGAGCAGCAAAGCCTGCAGTATGCAGGTGGAAGAGACGGGTGTGGCCTCTCTGCTTTGGGATGCTCTGTGGTACAGAACATGGCCCGTGTAGGATACTGCTGTGAATGCTCCCCGAGTACAAAGCCCCGAGCTCTCCTTCCCTGGTGTCAGGATCCACTCTTCATGTCAGCACACACGCAGGGTTACTGGCCAAGATGAACTTAGAAACCCTTCACTCACCTCGGCAGCGGTGACCTTGATCTGATGGCAATGGCACCTCTGTGAAGGCTCTCCTCTCAGGAAAGGTCTTTACCTAAAACTGGAATTCAGGCTCAGGATGCTTAGGAAGAAAAGAGATGATGTGTGGAGTTCTGGTGTCCTGGGAAGAACTGCCCCAAGAAAGGAGGAGGACTTGGCATGGACAGTCTGATGGTCCTGGTCCACACACAGCCCTTGTTCTCTGCATGTTTCTGGCTGGATCTGAGCCCTATTTATCTAAACCACACAAGGAGGGGGCTGCAGTCAGAGTAGGTTTCAGTTTCTGTTCCTGGAAATCACTGGTTTGCCTGAATCAAGCAGGATCTCCACATGTTGTTTTTAGAGAAGATCATAGGTGGGGCAAACTGTTTGAGCTTTAACAGCAGGCATTGCCAAGTCTGTGGGGTGACCATGATAGCATAGTTTATTGTAGAGACTCTGGGCCTGTCTCGCTGGCTTCCCCACTAGAGTCTACTAACACAGGTAGTGACATCCTGGCCTGGCAAGGTAGTTTTCTGTTAAGAGTCCTGGGTTGGTTATAGATTTTCAGCCTGACTAATGGTTTGGGTTTAGTAAATTAGAGTTTTGTTTTGTTTTGTTTTTTTATTAAAAAGAGACTGGCCAAGACAAATTGAGAGGGGCGAGGAGTAGGGAGAGATCGATCTAGGCAAGGCCTCAGCTACTATTAATTAAAGGATTATAAAGGCAAACCCCACAAAGTTGTAATTTTGGGCAACCAAATTAACTCGTTTTCTGTCCAGATGCAGACTAAGGTTGATTCTGTAACAGGCCTGCAGCAGGTGCCTCATCGGTACAAGCAAGCAAGCGGTTCATACAAAAGTAGAGCTTAGCAGTTAGCTTATTTAATCTTGTGAGTCATTACCCTGTAGGAATACTGGGGCAGTGAACGATCTTCCACAACTAGCAACTTTTTAAGAATAGCCCAACTGCACCAAGTAGTGGTCCATCTCAGGATAGGGTACGTTCCAGGTAGGAGAAACTTCTTCACGGCTTGTATAACCTAAAACCAATTCTTTTACAATCCTAATACGGCAAGTTTCCTCTCTGAACATAACATTCACCATGACACTTCAAACCCAGTGAGCCCTGGCTGTTCAGATGGCTCCAGTCTCTCCTAGTGGCCTTGCCCACGGAGGTCTTCCTCACTGTGGCCTTGCCCATTGAGGCCTTGCCAACTGTGTTTGCTGTCTGCATCTGCTTGCTCGTTTGATTCTTCTCACCCACCCGTCAGCAGTCTTTCTTCATACAAGACAATGCAGGAGCAATGAAAAATGGCTGCTCAGAACCCTGGCCCTGCAACGTGTGTCTCAGTGGGAAGTCTGTCTGATCCAGGTGATGGCAGAGATTGCAAGTTCCTAACCCCGTGGAGTCACTTTACTGGACAGTGGAGTCAGAGCTGGGTGTTCTGACCATGGGGTGCAGCACCAACAATGGTGTGATATTCCTAAGAAGGAAAGGAGGAGGATTTTCCCAGCAAAAGGTGATGTGGTGAGCAGGGGGAGGAGCTGTGTTGTGGTCAGAGGTTCAGGACTGCTCTGCAGTCTTAGTGACTGTCCCCACGGTGAACACCGGCAAGTCTTCCCAGGACAGTGCTGAGAAGAAAGTGGACAGCGGAGAGGAGCCTGTCTCACACCCACACTAAGCTGCTGAATACCCCTTTCCTGTCTCCGTTCATGCTTTGGGAAGCTACCAGGGTATTTCTGTGTTCTGCTTTCTTTATATGGTGGCTCGAAGCTGGGGCCTGGGAGGAAGGCTCAGGGGAGAGGCTTGGAGCTTTGCATTGCCTTGAGCCCTGCAAACCAGCTCAGAAATGCAGGGGCTGCATCTCCCCTTACCTCACAGTAGGGTTTTGTTTTATGCTCCTGGGTAGAGACCTTTCATGGCAGAGCAGAATATAATGAACTGGGCATCTGTCCACCAACAGTTTATTATACATGTAGGACTTTATAAACTCACATAGTATTTAGATACAGAAAATGTGGATGTTTGAATAGGTACGGATCCCTAGACTCATGAGTTTGTACACTTGGCCCATAGGGAGTAGCACTGTTAGGAGTTGTGGCCCTGTTGGAGTAGGTGTGAGCTTGGAGAAAGAATGTCACTGGAGGCGGGCCTTGAGGTCATATGTGCTCAAGCTATTCCCAGTGTGATATGTCTCCAGAGACTTGAAGGTTTTTTTTTTTTTTTCATGTAAGTCTTTCACTCGCCTGGTAATGTTATACCAATATAATTTGTATTATTTATGGCTACTGTGAAGGGTGCAGTTCCCTAATTTCTTTCTCAGCCACTTTATCATTTGTTTACAGGAGGGCTACTGATTTTTTTGAGTTGATTTTGCACCCAGCCACTTTGCTGTCTGAGCTCTCTGGTCAAATTTTGGGGGTCACTTATGTACAGTACCATATCATTTGCAAACAAGCATACTTTGACTTTCTGTGCTTCTCCTCAGTGCCTTCTTAAAGGGCAGTACGCGAACCTTCACAAAGCCTCCACACACTTACATGTCATTCGGTAATCATGACGTCCCTTTCAGAAATACACAATTCGATCATCATGTGTGAACTGATCCCTGATCTTGAGTTGTCTAAATGACTCTAGATGCTGTGAGACACCAGGTTCATGTATGCGCTGGGGCTGAAATGAGCGTATTCAACCACAGTGTTCCTGAGGGGGAAAAAACCCAATGAGGCAGACGGATGGCACAGCCCTTATTCCTGCTGGACAATGTGTTTCTGTCATTCTCTGGTGCTGTTTTGGAAACTCCTCTTAGCTTTCATCCTTGTCCCCAGGCTTCAGAGAGCATGGTTTCCAGGTGTCTTGCCTTAAGTGACCCTTCACAGACCAAGGGGGAAACTGCCTTCTTGGCTCTGAATAATCTTCCAGCTTTGTTTTTCACTCCCAGACGATCTCAAAACCACAGTGTTTGTTTTCTTTTTCCTGGAAATGGTTATGCTGCACAGAAAGCACATAGAGAGGTTCAGTTTCACTTTTGCTTTCTGAAAAGGCAAGCTTACTCATTAGTCTGCTCCCTTCATCATCCTCTTATCCACAAGGACATAGCTTTCCTTCTCTCTGTAACTGGGGCTCATTGCTCCAGACTTCACAGAGGCTCTCCCCATTCTATACTTTCCTTAGTGCTTTTCTGAAGTGGGGGAGACCGGTGCAGTTGTTGGTGGCTGCACTGTGGGCTGCAGCGAACAGCAGCATTCTCTGCTCTTCTGGTGGAAACATTGATTGTGATTATAACAGCAGAAACTCTTCGGACCTGGTGAGTGAGGAAAGCCTTTGTCTCCACTGTGACTTGGGTTTCAACTTTGTAGGTAGAGGGCAGAGCTGGCTTGGATAGGCAGTGAGTCATGCCATCATCTTTCCACAGAAGGGAGTCACAGGTCTAGAGCTGCCTTTTGGTGCCGGTCATGCTGTGAGAGCTGTGAAAAAGTTTGGGCTGAGTAGAGTGTCAGTGGGGAGACTCTCAGAGGAAACCATGCAGCCCTCACTGTAAAGCAGCTGAATTTTCCGAGTGTGGCGTTTCACTGCCGGGGAACTATGTCACGCCTCTGTGAGTTTTTCATAAATCTAAGTAATGTTTCATTGTCGGCACACGAATGAAACTTATTTGCTGAGGTCTGATGGTGTCCAGCCTTCCTAATGAGAGACGTTCACCTCCATCTGCACACTCACAGAACACAATTGAGAGCAGGTGTGTCTGGTGTTTAAGATGCCCCAAGATCTCTACTTGCTCTAACCCTGACCTTATATAATTAGTAACCGGAAATAAAGTAATTCTTCTTCCTGTTCCTGCTCTTTCTACTCCTTGCCTTTCTTCTCCTCTTCCTTCCCCTCTGTCTCCTGTTTCTTCTTTGTACTGGCATTGAACCATGGCTTCATAAAGGCTAGGCAAGGGCTCCAACATTAACCTACATTCCAAGCCCTTTTATTTATTTATTTTATTTTTATTTAATTAATTTATTCAGATTACATCCAAATTGTCCCCCCACACTTGTATCCTCCCGTGCCTCCCTCCCTCCCTCCCTCTTTCACCCTATTCCCCTCCCCTAGGTCTGTGACAGAAGGGGACCTCCTCCCCCACCATAGAGTCACAGCCTATCAAGTCTCATCCTGGTAGCCTGCTTATCCTTTCTCTGAGTGCCACCAGGCCTCCCCACCAAGGGGAAGTTGTCAAACATTGGGCACCAGAGTTCATGTCAGAGTCAGTCCCTGCTCTCCACACAACTGTGGAGAATGTCCTGTCCATTGGTTAGAGCGGAACAGGGGTTCAATGTTTACTGTATGTATTGTCCTTGGTTGGTGCAGTAGTTTGAGGAGACCCCACCCCCACCCCCACCCCCACCCCGGGCCCAGATCCACCCATCATGATGTTCTTCTTGTAGGGCTAGTGTCCAATTATAAGTGAGTATACACCATATGTGTCTTTCTGGGTCTGGGTTAACTCACTTAGGATGATCATTTCTTAGTTCCATCTATTTGTCAGCAAATTTCAGGATTTCTTTGTTTTTAATGGCTGAGTAGTATTCCATAGTGTAAATGTACCACAGTTTCTTTATCCATTCTTCAATTGAGGGACGTTTCGGCTGTTTCCAGGTTCTGGCTACTATGAATAAGGCTGCCATGAACATGGTTGAGCATATGTCCTTGTTGTGTGGTGGAGCGTCTTCTGGGTGTATTCCAAGGATATCATTATGTTCTTAATGACCCCCATGCTATTCACCTCTGCTGCACCTGAAGTTAGCAGAACCTACTAATAACGGATGTTGACATTTTTATCATAAGACTGAGTATTTAAGAGTTCATACACGACAGCTGTGGTCTGGAAAGCTGACAGAATGCCAGGAACTTCTTGTGAATTTTGTCTGTTTCCCTCTGTGTTCCACAACCTTACTTTTGAAGTCAAGAGCACAGGAAACACTTCATCCATTCTTCTCTTTAACAGAAAATATTTACTTAAAAAAAGAATCTTGAGTGGTTAATGGGTGTAAACCAGATCATCCTTAAACTAAGAAATAAAACTTCTAGGAACTTCTATTTTAAAAATAACATCAGAGTTGAGCTTAATGTTACTTATAGTTTGAACCACCTAAATCTGATGACAATTTTAAGAAAGTTCTTTCTAAGCTTTATACCCATGAAAGACCTACAGAGTAATGTGTAAAGTGAGATACCTGACAGGCAAAATTCCTTTTTATGTTTATTTCATAAATGCACATGGAATGCTTATGTAATAATTTTTATTAAAAAATAAAGTTATTTTCATGACTTTCCAACCCTTGCCACCTTTCCACCTTTATTCCTTCTTTGTTTCTCCTTTAAGAAAATGGACACACAAATAAAAAAGACAAGCAAGGATTTTAAAGATATACAAACTATGGGGCTGTCTCTGACAAGGACTCTGTTGCATGCTTTTGGATCACTTCCTCCTGGCAGGGCTACTTTCCCAGAGAACTGTGGAAGAGGATGACCTCAGTCCTGATGAGACTTGATGTGCTGGGATGCGGAGGGGAGGGGGTAAGAGAGGAGGGGGGGGGACTGGGAGGAGAGGAGGGAGGGGGCTGCTATTGAGATGTAAAGGGAATAAATAAAGAAATAAGAATTTAAAATGTACGAACTAGCAAACAAACAAAAAAAGAAACTAAGAAAAAAATGCTCACACAAGCACGTGTACACACACACACACACACACCCCACACAGGCACACCACAAACGCAGCACACACACACCTGCACATAAAACCTCAAAATCATAAACCATAATTTGCAAGCAGTAAGAATTTTAAAAATCCCAAATAAAGCAATAGGTGGCAAAAACTAAACCTGTAAGTTCATTCTGTGCTAGCTGTCTACTGTGTGTTTACCCAGTGAGACTCCCTTGTTCACGCTGAGTCTTTCTTTGTGAGTAGTTGTTAGTTGAAGATAGATTTTTGACAGGGAACGGGAGCTCGTGTCCACCTCCCATCTCAGTGCTGGGCATCCTACTGGCTTGGCCCTGTGCATGCTGCCACAGTCTCTGAGAGTTCATGTGTGGGTCAGTGTAGTTGTATCTCAAATACACTGTTTTTTAACCTAAGAAATCTTGAATGGTTATTTAATCATTAAATAAGTGTATTTTTTAAAAGATATGCCATATTTTCTGAGGAAGTAAGAATTTCCCGTTCAGTAAATAAAAAAAAAACCAGTGAAGTGTGCATCAGGAGTTTTAAGTATGCCTTTCTAAAATATCAGTGTTGTATTTCTACCCTTGGGCAAAGTGATTTTTCAAAAATGAATTCTAGAAAATCAAAAATAGCACTGGTTCAGCTCTGCTCCTGGAACAGGATTTCACTGGTGTTTGTTTTGCAAGACTAATGTGGTTTCAATCTGTTTTACTGATTCTTAAATTTTATATTATTTGTTTTTAAAAATGTAAAACTTGTGGTTATTATGTGTAATTGAAACTCATGATTAAGAAGTGATTGTAATGTGATTTTTTTCCTACATGAAGGATTTTATTTAGGTATATAAGGACTAAGAAAAATAAAAATAAAATTGTTGGAGCCTTGCTTCATCTACGGTGTGTGTGTGTGCGCGCGTGCGCGCGCGTGCCTGCCTGCCTGCTTTACATTAGTCATGGACCCCACATATCCTCCTTGAATTGCTGAACTCACTGTCAGAGCTGGACTTCAACAAGTCACCTTCTCTGTTGTTTTAAAACAAGCATCAGCTTTTGTCTAAGCCGAATGCTTAGTGCACAAGGTACTTGGGAGGTTGAAACAGAATTGTGAGTTCAGGGCCAGCCCTGGCCGCATTGGCAACATAGTAAAATCTTGCCTTAAAAAAAAAAAAACTTGGCTTTGGCCATTTTCGTGTTTTTAAAAACCAATGGTGTCTCTACCAAGGAAACAGAAATGCCACTGTCAGCAGACCATTGTTGGGAGACAACAATTTGTGATCAGCCTCTGATTGGTGATAAGCGATGTGGACACTGCACATTATTTATAAAATCCAAAAGCATGCTTTCTCTAACTACAAAACATACATGAGCTTCCAAGTCATCAGAGTTGATACTTTCATATATGATTGTGTAGACCATTTACATAAGAAACAATACATGAAAATATATTAAGAAAGGATATTGTTTACAGAAAATTTTAATATGAAAATTCTTAAATGTAACCTATTTTTAAATATTACTTAAGTAATACTTTAAAAACCAAACAATGACACAATTGCAAGAGCATGCATGCATGCTGTCAGTGACAAAACCAAAACCATTTTATGGCTAATGAAATGTAAAAACCCGGAGCCAAGAAGATGGCTAAAACCACTTGTCCTGCAAGCCTGCAGACCTTCAATACCTGGAACCTACATAAAAGGCCAGAGAAGATACATACTGGTAACTTGGCTATTCCTACTTTGAGATAAGAGCCACAGGAGAATGGAGTCTGAAGGTCGCAGGCCGGCTACCTAGAGTACACAGCACAGCCACAGAAACAAGAGAGACCTGCTCTCCATAGCACTTGTGTGAACACACACACACACACACACACACACACACACACACATTATTTTTTAAAATTAAAGATATAAAAAAATAAAAGGGCGATTAATGTATTAATGTATTTGGGGTGTTGGATATGCTAATTTGACCACTGGCCATTGTATACTTGTGTGGAAATATCACCCGTTATCACTCCATGAATGTGGGCAGTTATTATGGGACAACTGGGATGACAGAAATTCTCTTTTTAGTTCTGGAAGCCAGAAATCCAAAATTAGGTCAAATTTAAATTTGCAATTGAGTCCATCTGGATAAGGCAAAGTATTGGCCCCCTCTGAAAGCTGTCAATCACAGCAGCCAAGCCACTTCTGCTGTTTGTAAGTGTTGTACCCACAGATCCTGCGGTTATGATGATTACCCTCTCCTGCGTCAAAGACGCAGAAACCAATAAGATAGAGAATATGTATGTCTTCTCCAGTCGAGCCAACTAAACTCGCCAGGAATATAGATGAGGTACACTGACACGAATCAGTCTGTGAGGACAGGAGTAGCCACAGGGGCTAGTGTGTCTTGAGGGGGCAGGCTTCTGTCTGACCAATCGTCCTTCTTTACCTCTTCGACCTTTCTCCTTTCTCACAGATCTTCCACGGAAACTACCATGGATCAGTCCATCGCAGCCTTCCTGAAGAATGTTACAGAAAAGAATTTCCAACAATTAGCTGTGGATTTTCTGCTTCATTACTGTACGTTGACCAGTAAGCTAGGAGGCACGCTCTCCCCAGAAAAGCTCACCTCTATTCAAAAGGCCCTCCAGGAGGGAAAGCTGCCTGAGGTTGTAAGCCAGATTCAGGAAATAATTACTGCTGCAGAAAATGCTGTCCTGGAGGTGGCTGTGATCGGGGAGTCTGGAGCGGGCAAGTCCAGTTTCATAAATGCCCTGCGAGGGTTGAGTCATGAAGCAGAAGAGGCAGCCAAAGTCGGGACCGTGGAGACCACTATGCACAAAACCCCCTATCAACATCCGAAGTACCCCAATGTGACCTTCTGGGACCTGCCGGGAACGGGGACTCCCAATTTCCGCCCAGAGACTTATCTAAACAAGATGGGATTTGATAACTATGACTTCTTCATCATCATTTCTTCTCTTCGGTTCAGCCTCAATGATGCTCTCTTGGCCCAGAAAATCAAGGATGCAGGGAAGAAGTTCTACTTTGTTAGAACCAAGGTGGACAGTGACTTATATAATGAAGAGAAAACCAAACCCAGAACCTTCAAAAAGGAGAAAGTCCTCCAACAGATTCGAGACAACTGTCTGGCGAATCTCAGTGACATTGGGGTTCCTGAACCACGCATCTTCTTGATCTCCAACTTTGATCTGGATAGTTTTGACTTCCCAAAGCTGGAGGAGACTTTGCTGAGGGAGCTCCCTTGGCACAAACGCCATATGTTTGCACTGCTGCTGCCCAGTATCTCTGATGCGTCCATCGAGTTAAAGAGACATTTTCTCCGGGAGAAGATCTGGCTCGAGGCCTTGAAGTCAGCAGCTGTGTCATTCATCCCCTGCATGACCTTCATGTTCGGCTTTGATTTGCCTGAACAAGAGCGGTGCATGAAGGAGTACCGAAGCTATTTTGGCTTGGATGATAAATCCATCGAAGAGATTGCTGCAAAGCTGGGCACACCCGTGCAAGACATCAAGGGCCGCCTCAAGTGCTCAGATTTCTGGTCCCTTGAAAAGGACGACAGTGTAGTTGGAAAAGCTTTGAGATGTGCCGAATCTGTTTCGGCCGTGAGTGGAGGTCTTCAATCTTCTGTTTTCCAGGCTTCGAAAGTCTACTTTCTGCGCTTAAGTTTCCTTAACATGGTGGCTGATGATGCTAAACATCTCTTGAATAAGCTAGAAACAGCAAATATTGCCTAGCTAAACAGTAAGTGAATTTGAGGGCTTGTGTACCTTAGTTGGAATTGGGCTTGCCCTTCTGCCACACCCTCAGGGCCGGCCAGCTCTTCTCTAAGGTCCATGGATGTCTGTCCCTTGGAGGAAGCCATTGTTTTCCTTTAGAGATCACTACCACGCATGATTTGATTTTTGGCCATAACTTGTCTTCTGTGTTCATTGATTTATTACTCTTGATCACCAGCAACAACACACCATCTGCTTTCGACTGTTCTCTGTGTTAAGAGATAACCTGTTTCTGATCCCTTTATGGCAATAAAATTGTAATAATAAGACGAGACTTATACCACAGCATTTCCCAGTTATTTGTGTCAGCTATCATCTCAACAGCCTCCTCAACAAAATAAAGAATGCTCTATAAATATGAGGGCACAGTTAAGGGCACAGTAAAATGTTTGCAGTGGGAAAATGCAACATGACCAGAAGGTGGTGACGAGACAAAGACATGACATAGAAGATCAAGGAAAGAACAGGGCGTGTTAGAGGTCAAGGTGGTGAGCACTGGCTGCGTTTATAGTGAGGAACACAGCACACTAATGTGAGAGCAGGTATGGCTGGTTGCAGGAACAGCAGGCATCTCATGGGGCCCAAGAAAAGTAAGGGATGGGGCATTGGAGGCTGAAGAGAGTGTAGAGAAAGGGGCTGGAGTCAATTCAAAGAAGGCCTAACATACAAGGAGTTTGCTTTCTCTTCAAGGGAGGCAGAAGACAGGAAGCCGGGGCAGGTAGGATAGAGGAAAGGCTTGGGCAGAGCTTCCCAATGGAGGCTCACCGGTGTCTATTTTAAGCCTGCCTGGGGAGAGGTATCACCTCTGGGAGGCTGTCTGTAATCATTCCAGGTCATGGTGGTGGGTGGGGCGTCAGGAGGTGGTGATGAGACAGAAGTGTCTGCTTTTGGGTAAACACGGAGTTATGAGGAAGCAGCAGTGCCAGTGGAGAGGCCGGAGAAAGGATTGTGTGCATCAGAACACCCTGAGTGACTGGGAAAGCGGCAGCATCACCACTGCCCGGGCATGGAAAGGAGTGGAAGGAGCTGAAGTGAGGAGAAGGATCTGGGGTTCAGCTACATTCATATAGCCAGGATCTTCCCACATATACATACCTGAAGGAGACATGTAAATAATGTGATAATGAAGGTAAGGGAGAATCCTGAGCTATCTAGGATGGGTTGAGTTAACCAAATGGGTGAGTGGATGCAGCTGGATCAGAGTCTGGGTGTGGGTCCTCAGGAACAAGGGAGCAGAAGCAATGAACTGGCAATTCTCAAGGCCCGAGGGTAGGATGGAAATGACCTCTGGAAACCACTGCAGTGAGATGGGTCAACTTTATTCTGGGTGAACAAAGGCTGTGTAGTCCTTGGTGGGGGGTTCACAGGATATGTGTGCATAATTGATTAAGGCTAGAAAAATCTAGGATTGCTTTGATAGGAACTTGGCAGCACATCCCATCATATGAACAGGAACTCAGTACCAAATTATCCTATAGGCTCAAGGAGGGAAGAGCTAGCAGGGAACTGTGCCAAAAGCCATATATCAGATGTGGTTAAAGGTACGGATGCCTAAAGACACTCTCCAGATGAGGTCAGGCAGAGAGTGGGTGAGCCTGCTGGGGAGAGGGAGGCCTCCATCTAGTGCAGAGCTCAGAAAGGCTATCTGGACTGGGAGGACTGCAGCCTCAAACTGCAGGATCCTCCAACATCTGGACACCCCACAGACACTCTGACTCTCAGGTCTCATGTGGAGATATTGTACTGGACTTACCTGCTTTTTGTTTTGTTTAAAAAAAAAAAAAAACTGGTGCCGGGCGTGGTGGCACATGTCTTTAATCCCAGCACTTGGGAGGCAGAGGCAGGCGGATTGTTGTGAGTTCAAGGCCAGCCTGGTCTACAGAGCGAGTCCAGGACAGCCAAGCCTACACAGAGAAACCCTGTCTCAAAAAACAAAACAAACAAGCAAACAAACAAAACAAAAAACAAAAAACAAAAGAAAAACTGGTTATTGAGTTTTTTCTTTTGGCTTTGGGATGAAGTGTCTTCTCCAATGAAAGTGTCTTTCTGTCATCGCTTAAGGCTCAAACTGCCAGTTCACTAATATATCCCATCCTGAGGCTGAAGTTTAGTGGTAAGTGTAACAGAACCTTGAATAAGACCCATCTCTCTCTCTCTCTCTCTCTCTCTCTCTCTCTCTCTCTCTCTCTCTCTCTCTCTCTCTCTCTCCTCGTGTGTGTGTGTGTGTGTGTGTGTGTGTGAGAGGAGGTTTGCGTGTTTTTTTATTTTTTCAAGATAGGGTTTCTCTGTGTAGTCTTGGCTATCCTAGACTTACTTGGTAGACCAGGCTGGCCTCAAACTCACAGAGAACCACCTGCCTCTGCCTCCCTGAGTGCTGGGATTTGAGGCATGCACCACCACACCCAGCCCATCTTTTTATTTTTTTCAGTTGGTTCAAAACATACCCACAGTATCTCTATTTCAAGCAATCACCTTGGAGAAATTTCAAACAAGGCGGTGGAGAAGCACACGGCTGTTGGGTGCTCTCTTCCTGGAGGGTGTGAGCAGATTAGGTTTGGGGTATTTGTTTGTTTGTTTTTTTTATTAATTTATTCTTGTTACATCTCAATGTTTATCCCATCCCTTGTATCCTCCCATTCCTCCCCCCCCCCCATTTTCCCATTATTCCCCTCCCCTATGACTGTGACTGAGGGGGATTACCTCCCCCTGTATATTCTCATAGGGTATCAAGTCTCTTCGTGGCTACCTGCTGTCCTTCCTCTGAGTGCCACCAGGTCTCCCCCTCCAGGGGACATGGTCAAATATGAGGCACCATAGTACGTGAGAAAGTCATATCCCACTCTCCACTCAACTGTGGAGAATATTCTGACCATTGGCTAGATCTGGGAAGGGGTTTAAAGTTTACCTCCTGTATTGTCCTTGGCTGGTGCCTTAGTTTGAGCGGGACCGGGTTTGGGGTATTTGTAATGAAACAGAAGGAGGGGTCAGGAGGTGTCATCTAAGGGGACAGGTGTAGTATGGCTGATTTTCTCCACAAGGTCTGGCTAGGTGTCAGAGGGGTTTTGAAAGATCAGTTAGCCGGCAGGTGAGATGACTCAAGGGGTAAAAGCATTTGCCACCCAGCTCTGGAGACCTGAAATCAAATCCCTGAGCCCACGAAAAGGAGGAAGGAGAGCATAAACTACACAAGATTGTTCTTTGGCATTCACACATATGCTATGGAATGACTATCCTCTCACACACAAAACACATACACAAATAACAACAGCAGTAATAAACACAACACTTAAAGAGATCAATTGGACAGCACTGAGCACATGCCTGCTGCAATCTGACAAATGTAAAAATAAGAATTAAGCTTCCTAGCTGAGCCTAGACATGACTCCCCCCCCCCCCCCACACACACACAAATAGCCAGGGGAAAGCTTCCTGGAGAAAAGTGAAGTGGGGTGTGTGTGGTCTGTGTGTCCCATCTGGATTACGTGCAACAGAGAGCTGGTAAGGAGTCATCTCGAACCGTTTCCTGAAGCATCCTGGGAAGGCCACCTTTAAATGTGATGTGCATATGAGAGAGGAAATTGGTTTTAGTCGTTCCTATTATCTCATATATGGAACCTAGACTTAAAGTGTGTGTGTGTGTGTGTGTGTGTGTGTGTGTGTGTGTGTACTTATATGTGAGGGTATGTGTACTTATATGTGAGGATGTGTAAGTCACAAAACCAAAAAGGAGATTATGAAAGGATGAGAGATCTTATGGACAATGGGAAAAAGCAGAAATTGAAACTAACTGGGCAAAGAGAGGGTTCACAGGGGATGGCAATGGGGGAGGGGAATGAATGAGAACAAAGCTTAGTGACAGTGTGAATGGAGGTGCCATGACGAAACCCTCACTTTGTACACCAACCTAAAGGGTTAATTCATTAACCTTCCTTGTTTTTAACGCCTTGGCTTCCAGCTCACCAGATCCACCAAGGTCAAATGTGTTCCTGAAATGAAGTACATGAAACCCATTCCAACTACTCCTCCTTGCAAGGCCAACACCCACAGGCCTCCCCGACCTGTTATGCATCATCTCCTCCCACACCTACCTTTGAGGCTTTGGCAATCACCAAGAACAGGCTGCCTGACATCCTCCCTAGAGCAAGCTCCGAGTAAACAGCCCGTGTTTGCTTTCACTTTTGCTTTTCTCTTCTCCTCCTCCTCCTCCTTCTTCTTTTTTAATTTCTACAGGACCAAAAAGAAGCTAGGAAGCAGATGAAGCTGAGTCTCATAATACCAAAATGCACGGGCTGCAGCTGAAGCCGGCCCACTGGAAATGAGATGCAAAGCTTTAAATGCCTGGATAGCTTTAAATACAAAAAAGCATGGACTTGGCAAAGAGCCATGATGTTTTAAAAGGCTCAGACAAGCAACCTACTTACCTCCCCCATTAAGACGCTCAACGGAAAACAGAAAAGCAAACTCGGTCTGACAGGAAGTGGAGAAATAAGGATCAGAGCAGGACTGAAATCTTGGCAAAAACTAACTGAACGAGAAAAAGAAATAAGCAGGAAAGGAACATGACTGCTCCTAGGGATGTTGTAGGAGAAAGTTTATTGTAAGTAAAAGGGAAAGTGTAGCCAGAGGCAGGGACACCTGGGAGAACCCAGAGTAGTGGTGACCATGCTAAGCTGAGCCATATGGGAGGGGAAGGTGGAGGGGAGAAAGGTGGACTGGGTGCAACAGCCAGGAGGCCCAAAGGTACAAAGGAGTGGGTAACTAAAAAGTTGGATTATATAGGGAGGAGAAGCCCAGTCCCCTGGGCTGGAGAATTCGGGGTAAGGAGAAGGGTATGCCAGCTAGGAGGGTCCTGTAACAGTTAGAGACTTACTGTAGGGAGAACCTGGTGGGCAGTGTCCCCTTTGAGATGTTTAAATAGGCAACACAGCATTTTGTCTCAGGCTTGAGACCTAACACCCACCAAATTTGGTTCAGGGGAAAAAAATCAGTATAATTTACAAATGCTTAGCTAGACTGATCCAAAGTAAGTCATATATGACCAAATGCAGAGATGGAAGGGGTGGGCATTGCTGAGTCTTGAGAAAAGAAAAAGAAAAAGAAAAAGAAAAAGAAAAAGATTTGTGGAAGACTTTGCTCCAACAAATGACACAACATACATAAAATATTAAAAACTCCCAGAAACACATGTTATCAAAATGATGAAGACTCAATAGAAATCTGAAGACACTGTACCAGGTAAAACCTCTGAACAAATACTTCTAAATCTCCTCAAAGAAAAGTCTAGTATATGCATAACACTTATACACTACAGGTTCAGTAACTAGAAAAAAAGGAGCTGGAATGATGTTTCCTTAAGGAAATGATAAACATCCGAGGAACTAGATATGTTTAAGCAGATTTAGGCACCAAATAACATACACATGTATTGAAACATCACATGGTACCCTGTTAATCTTTGCTCTCTTATGTTAATTAAAGATGAAATGTGAGACTATGGTATACGCATCTGCTTGTGTATGTGTGTGGGTGTATGTCAGCAAACTCTTATTTGGAAGCTTCTTGGGCTGCTCATGGAAATGAAGGAGCATCTCTCAGGAAGGCTCATCTGTCCCTTGGCATTGCCAAGGCATTTACTGAGCCTCTAAGTCCACTTGAAGGAGCCCCTCCCTTGAACAACTCTTGAGGAACTAATTCACTACTCCCTTTACCAGACCCAGATCCTTGGCATCGGACCCAGTGTCAGGTCTCCTGCACTTCTCAGCAACCACCGTAGGGAGACCTCTGAGGCCCTGCAGAGTCCAAGGCAGTAGGTCTATCTCTGTCACAGGATCACGAAACTTCTGCTGGGCCTTTCAATGTGGACATGAAGTAGCGGGCATGACACTGTCCCCTTGTCAACTCCTAGTTGGCCTTGATTTGCCCTCTGTACCAAATGGGGGCTTAGCTAAAGTCTCTTAACCCTTCCACGTTCAGGGACTCTCAAGACCAAAGTCACTGTTCACTGCCAGCCCTTAGCTGGCCATCACCTCCTCACAGCAATGATGTCTTTGTGAACACTAGCTACTGATGGCAGGTACTGGTTAACTGAAGTAAATGACAGTTACTGCTTACAAACATGCTATTCACTTTACTTAATTTTCTAATGAAGTAAAACCTGTGTATTACCCTCATGTGACTACTCAGCTGAAATAACACACTAAAATAACCAAATGAATAGAATACAGAAGCTTTTGGACATGAAGGGAGAGCTCAAGAATTGGCTTGCCCAGGTCACCTCTTCCATGAGGCTCCAGATCTGTGGGCAACTGACTGTAGCCACAATGCATGCTCCAGAGGTAGGTAGACATACTCACTGTCAGAGGACCCCCAGGGATGGTGGCAATTATTGGTCAGAGACAGTAGCACCTTGTCTCACAAGGACATGCTAGTGTGCCTTTGACAGTTTCCCCACTCCAGTTCTCTTTTCTGCAGTTTATCATGGACAGTCTCTACAGTACAGCTTGAGATCAGGGATGGAGATTCCTCCGGAAAATTTTATATTTTTACAGGATTGTTTTAGCTATTCTGCGTTTTCTTTGTTTTGTTTTTCCATATGAAGATGAAAATTGATCTTTCAAGGTCTTTAGAAATTGTGTAAATATTTTGATAGGGATTGCACTGACTCTGTAGATTGCTTTTGGTAAGATGGCTGTTTTTACAATGTTGATTCTCCTGATCCATGAACATGGGAGATTTTTCCATCTTCTGATATCTTCTTCAATTTCTTTCTTTAGAGGCTTGAAAATTTTTTATTTCATACAAGCCTTTCACTTGCTTGGTTAGAGTTATGCCAAGATACTTTATATTATTTATGGCTATTGTGAAGGGTGTAGTTGCCCTAATTTCTTTCTCCGCACATTTGTCATTTGTATAATGGAGGGCTACTGATTTTTTAAAATTAATCTTGTATCCAGCCACTTTGCTGAAGTTTATCAGCGGTAGGAGTTCTCTGGTGGAATTTTGGGGGTCACTTTTGTATACTGTCATATCATCTGTAAATAGCAGTACTTTGACTTCTTCCTTACTGATGTGGATCCCTTTGATCTCCTTTTGTTGTTTTATTGCTCTATCTAGAACTTCAAGTATTATATTGAAGAGATATGGAGAGAGTGTACTGCCGTGTTTTAGTGCCTGATTTTAGTGGAATTTCTTTGAGTTTCTATGTAATTTGATATTGGCTATTGGTTTGCGGTACATAGCCTTTATTATGTTTAGGTATGTGCCTTGTATCCCTGATCTCTCCAAAACTTTAAACATGAATAGGTGTTGGATTTTGACAAATGCGTTCTCAGCATCTAAGGATTTGATCATGTGATTTTTTTTCCCTTTCAGCTTGTTTATATGGTGGGTTACATTGATATATTTCTGAATGCTGAACTATTCATGCATGCATGGGATGAAGCCTACTTGGTCATAGTGAATGATATTTTTGGTGTGTTCTTGGATTTGGTTTTCAGGTATTTTTGTATGAATGTTTGTAAGAGAAATTGGCCTGAAATTCCCTTTCTTTGTTGGGTCTTTGTGAGGTTTAGGTATTAAGATGACTGTGGCCTCATGGAATGAGTTTAGTAATGTTCCCTCCATTTCTATTTGAGTGGAGTAGTTTGAAAAGTATCAGTATTAGCTCTTCCTTGAAGGCCTAGTAGAACTCTGCAGTGAATCCATCTGGCCCTGGGCTTTTTTGGTCGGGAGACTTTTGATGACTACTTCTACTTTTGTAGGAGAAATAGGGCTATTTAATTTGTTTACCTGATCTTGACTCAACTTTGGCAAGTGCAATCTATCAAGAGAATTGTCCATTTCATTTAGATTTTCAAATTTTGAGTCATATAGGATCTTGAAGTAAGACCTAATGATTCTTTGGATTCTTTCAGTGTCTGCTGTTATGTCTCCCTTTTCATTTCTGATTTTGTGGACTTGGGTCGTGTCCCTCTGCCTTCTAGTTAGTTTGTTTAAGGGTTTGTCTGTCTTGTTGATTTTCTCAAAGAACCAGCTCTTGATTTCATTGATTCTTTTAATTGTTCTCTTTGTTTCTATTTTATTGATTTCAGCTCTGAGTTTGATTATTCCCAGCTGTCTCTTGGTGTTTCTGCTTCTTTTTTTCACTAGGGCTTCTATATGTGTCTTAAGTTGCCTGTATGAGATGTTTCCAATCTCTTTATGAAGGCACTTAATGCTATGAACTTTTCTCTTATCATTGCTTTCAATGTGTCCCATAAGTTTGAGTATGTTGTATCTTCATTTTCATCAAATTTTAGAACGTCCCTAATTTCCTTCTTTATTCTTTCCCAGACCCAGTTGCCATTAAGTAGAAAATTGTTCACTTTCCAAGTGTGTGTAGGCTTTTGTTATTTCTGTTGTTGAGGTTCATCTTTAGTCCATGATGGTCTGATAGGATACAAGGTATTATTTCAATCTTTTTGTTTTTGTTGAACTGTGCTTTGTGATCTACTATATGGTTAATTTTGGAGAAGGTTCTGTGAGGTGCTGAAAAGAATATATAATCTTTTGTGTTTGTGTGAAAAGTTCTGTAGCTATCTGTTAGGTCCATTTGATTCATGACATCTGTTAGTGTCATTATTTCTTGATTTAGTTTCTGTTTTGTTGACCTATCCTTTGGTGAAAGGGGGCTGTTGAAGTCTCCCACTATTAATGAGTGGGGATTGATGTGTAGTTTAAGCTTTATTAATGTTTCTTTTACAAATGTAGATGCCCTTGTATTTAGGACATAGATGTTCAAATTGTGATATCATCTTGGTTGAATTTTCCATTGATAAGTATGAAGTGTTCTTTCTCATCTATTTTTGATTAATTTTGGTTGAAAGTCTATTTTACTAGTTAGTAGTATGGCTACTCCAGCCTGCTTCTTGTGCCCATTTGCTTCAAAGACCCTTTTCTAGCCTTTTACCCCGATGTAATATCTATCTTTGTGGCCAAGACGTGTTTCTTGAGTGCAGCAGAATGTTGGGTACTGTTTATGCATCCATTCTGTTAGTCTGTGTCTTTTTATTGGAGAGTTGAGACCATTGATGTGGAGAGAGATTAATTACTAGTGACTGCTGGGTCCCTTGATTTTGATGTTGGTTGTGGTAGTGTGTTTGTCTGATTTTTCTTTTGCTAAAGTGAAGTTATCTATCTTCTTTATTTTTCTGGGTATAGTTAGCCTCTTTGAGTCAGAGTTTTCATTCTACTATCTTCTATAGGGCTGGATTTACGGATAGGTGCTGTTTAAATTTGTTTTTGTCATGGAATATCTTATTATCTCCATCTATGGTTATTGAAAGTTTTGCTGGGTATAGCAGTCTGGACTGGCATCTGTGGTTTCTTATGGACCTCTGACCAAGCCCTTCTGCCTTTTATGGTCTCTGCTGAAAAGCTGGGTGTGATTCTGATAGGTTTGCCATTATATGTTATTTGGTTTTTTCCCCTTGCTGCTTTTAATATTTTTCTTTGTTATGTACCTTTTATGTTTTTATTGGAAGGATTTTATTTTCTCATCTACTCTACTTGGTGTTCTGTGGGCCTTGTGTATGTTTATATGTATCTCTTTCTTTAATTTGTGGGAAATTTCCTATATGATTTTGTTGAAAACATTTTCTGGTCCGTGGAGCTGGGCATTTTCTCTTTCCTAAATTCTTATTATCCTTAGGTTTTTGTCTTTTCATGGTGAGTACCTTTGGAAAGTGCTGTTTCATTTACTGGATTGGCAGATACTGTTTTTCTGGAGCTAGATTTGTCTAAACTCTGCCACCTAGGATCCAGAATTTAGTAGGGTTCCACTGACTACTTGTTCTCCTCAGAGGAATCTGCCACAGAGTGCTTAGGGTTTCTGACTCCCAAACCTGGGGCATGTGCAGCCGTGATGGGAATGGGGGAGGCTTCTTCTGAACCTTCCCGATTGTTCAGTCTGAGAAGTCCCCAAGACTGTGTTTTGGCTTAGTAGCTCACCTGCTTTGCTTTGCTGTGCTGTGCTGTGCTGTGCTGTGCCGAGAGCTGCCACCGCAGTTGCTGTTGCAGAACCTCTATTCTCCAGGGGGTCTGCAAGGTACTTGATTTTGTGCCTTCCGAACCGGGAGTTGTGCAGCTGTGATGAGGTAGGAACTTGGTGCTCCTGGTTTGTTCCCTTCAGTTCATTTCCCAGCCTCTGCTCCTCTGCTCCCTAGACAAGGCGCATGCTGTGTGCTGCCATCTTGTCCCTCCCCCCTCCATTGTGTCTTCTACACCTGAGAATCTTTTCTTCACCACTTGTATTCTGTTTGTGATGCTTACCCCTGCAGATCCTGTTTTCTTCTTTATGTTCTCTCTTTGCAGGCTTTCCTCAGTTTTTGCTTTTATTATCATTTCCATTTTCATCTTCAGATCTTGGACCATTTTATTGATTTTCTTCTCCTGATTGTTTGCATTTTCCTGATATTCTTCCAGTGACTTTTTCATTTCCTCTCTATAGGCCTCTGTCATGGCCTCTCTAAGGTCCTCAATCTGTTTGGCTATATTTCCCTGTATTTGCTTACAGATTTTATTAGTTTCTTCCATTATCATCTTTATTATAAAGGGCTTGAGGAAATTTCCTTGTATTTCAGTTGTGTTTGGGATCACTGGGTTCTGGATATGCCATACTATTTTGGCCTTTGCTTGGGCTTTTTACACTGGTGTTTAGTCATCTTGCTGTCTCTGGCATTGGGTGGTAGTTTTCTATGTCCTTCACTGGCTGTTGAGAACCACTTGTTGCTGAGTGGCTATAGCTTGAGACCCCTCACTTGTGGGGATCAGGGAACCCTTCCTTGGATCAGGTGGGTGACCTGGTTTCAGATCTGGGCGGTCTTTGTGGCGTGGCAGGGTGACCTGAGATCAGGTCCACCAGTGTTCCACACTGTGGGGTCTCCTCTGGGCCAGAAGGCCTAGACACTATCATCTTGTAGTCCACTGCTTGGTTAAAGACAAAGAGTGAGGGTGCTTCATGACTGCAGGCATGTGGCTAAGGTTTGAGGACTGCTCCTGCTCCTGTGCCTGCTTGGACCTGGGAACTCTCTGTGGATTGGCCTGGTGACCTGATGTCAGATCCACCCATGCTCCACACTTTGTGGTCTCTCCTGGGATAGCAGACCCAGACACTGGTGGCATGAAGCCCACAGTTCAGTCTAAGACAAAGTAGAGGTGCAGCCCATTGGTTAGCATGTGGCTCACTTTGGAGACCACGCCCTCACCCACCTGGGCCTGGGAACCTTCTGGGGATTGTCTGGGTGATCCAAGGTCAGATGTACCTGTGCTCCACACCATGTTGCCCCTGATATAGAAGATCCAGATGATGGTGCCCTGCAGCCTACAGCTCAGCTCAAGACACATGAGTCCAATATATAGAGTGCAGGTCCTCCATGGACCAGCTGGGTGGCCCAGTGTGGACCCCGCTTGCCCAGGGTACTTCAGTTCTGGTGCTCTGTAGCTCCCAACCCAGTCTCTCAGCTCATTCCTGCCTATCAGACACAGTACGTGATCAGTGGTGTCATCTTGGATCCTTTAAAAAAAGTTTATTTTCCAGACAACAGGTACTGGCAGCCAGGAATGCAACTTCAAGCCAGTGAGTGAAACTGCGACCAAGAGCAAGCTTGTTACAGCCTTTTAAAAGGAAAAAAACATAAGCAGAAAGGCATGGGAAAGGGGAGGGCAGTCTTATCTGGACTGGTAAGTACCAGATGGCCTCATTATTTTTAACAAGGCAGGAGTCGGCAGGACGCAATAAGGACCAGGGAGTCAGCAATCTGTGGAGTCAGCAACAGTAATCTTGGGAGTGGAAACACCTGTCTGTCATTGGCCAATAGGTGGTCCCTTTGTTCTGGTGATTTTGACCAGAACTGAAGGCCTCTGTGTGTTAAGATGAAGGACAGGCCTCAGATGGAGTCTGGTTTGCTAGTGCTCTCAACAGCATTCGTTTTACTGGACAGCAGGCTCTGTGTAAGACAATTTCACCTAATTGCAAGCAAATATATGCTGGTAAGTTAAGTAGGTTTGGCTTGACTCTGCTAGTCCATAGATCAGACAGATGAAATCAATTTTAACATTATTTCCAACTAACTAAGGACATACCCATGGGGAGTTGAGAAGTATTCATATTAATTAGCAATGATAGTGACCTGAATATCTAAGGAAAACAGCCTAAGGAAGGAAAGGTTAATTAAGCTGATGATTTGAGAGAGGCCAGGGAAGCCTGGGCAGTGTGGTGGAGTCCCTGGCCACCAACCTATGTGGCTCACTGTGAACATCTTGGTGAGCCAGAAAGTAGAATGAATGGGGACAGAACCAGGGGCTGGCTTACGCCCTTCAAAGAGCCACCTCTGGTGACTACCCAGCACAGGTCCCACCTCCTAAGGGCTCCACCTCCTAAAGACCCCACTCCTTACATGCCCCACCCCTTACAGGCCCCACCTCCTAAAGGCCCCACCCCTCACAGGCCCCACCCCTTACAGGCCCCACCTCCTAAAGACCCCACCCCTTACAGGCCCCACAGCTCCCTGAAATAACAACAGCTGGGGAACAGCATTCAAAGGATGAGACAACAGAGAAATCCCACTTAAAGCTATAACAGCGATAAACAGGACTGGGAGTTGAGCTCAGTGGGAGACTGTGCTGAGCACGAGGAATGCCCGGAGTCCAATGTGCAACATCAAACTAACAGGCAGAAACCAAAAACTCCGTTGAAATAAACAAACTCAGCTAACCTGAAGCAAACATTATTATTTTTTTTTCTTCCTTTTGAAGCGTTAGACATTGAATCCGGGGGTCTCACACACGCTGAGCAAATGCTCTTCCCCTGTTCTGCCATCATCTCTATTTAAAAGACGAGGACATGGATGCACACAGCTTCTGTGCAATCTGTCCAGGAAACACAGAGTGGGCTGGACTCCATTCGGCTATCTTTACCTAACACTGGATCTACATTTCAAACCTAAGCTCAAATCTCTATAAAAATGTTTCTGGCTGCTTCATTGATAACAAGAGCTCATATTCCAGCAATAACAGTGAAGGGAACCTAAGCAGAGCAATGTCTAATATCACTTCTTAAAACAAAAGCTAAACTTGGCATGGTGGTAGGTGCCTGCAAACCTAGGATTTGAAAGGTACAAACAAGAAGATCAGGCATTCATGGTCATTCTGGTGACAGTGACAATTGGGCTACACAAGATGCCCCACCCCCACATGCACAAGCCCAAACTAATCAACCCAAAATACCAAAATGCATAACTGAAAACTAAGAAAACAGAAGCAAAACAAACTCAAACTTGCATGGATCCCCTTCTTTCCGCCTGGCCTGGCTGGACTCTTGGTTCTCTGCTGCCCCCGTGTGGCTATTTACTTTCTTAGCATGTGAGGCTAATCTAATAAAGTTCTTCCTTACTCCCTTTGAATGACTGACTAGTGGTCCTGTCCTAGTGCCATGAGTATGTCTTCCTCATCCACCCGGCAACACCACTGCACTCCCCACCTCAGTTAATGACAGGTCTGTCTGGTTGCAGGTTACCACACTGGGGTTCCTCTCAAGGGCTAGCCTTCTCTCACTCATGCATTCCATGCATCAGAAGCACCTGCCGACCCTTCTAAAACACACCCATTCTCAACTCAGTTACATCTGCCATCTCCTATCTGGCATCAGCACTTGTCATGGCCACTCTGCATGATGGCATTGTCCCCTAACTGGGCTTATCTTCTAAATAAAAGGTTATGCATGTACAGCTCCTCTGGGATTCCTCACTTCTTTGACTTTTCTACTGTTGCATAGTCTGTCCCCTACCCAGGCTATTGACAGTCAATCTGTATAAGAATAAAAGTTTCAGTATGAAAGACTTTCATCAGAAACCCCTTCCCCCATCACCACCCAGACCTCCGTTCCTTCTGTTCCCCATAATTCCCTCATGCCCAGTTTCATGGGCCACCTCATACTCCCCCAACATTGCAAGAAGATACCAGCTTCAAGGCCTTGACCCTCCAGTGTTACATCCCCCACAGTTGGCTCTTCCCAGATGTAGTCTGCCTTGCTCACTTATCTCCTCAGCTTATTACGGAACACTCCTCTCACACCCATTTAGAGTTGAATTTCTCTTCTACTCTAAGTTTCTGTTTTTGCCTTGTGTGGCCCACAGCAAGCAACACCAGTGCACAGTATGTTCTATCTATATAAAGTTTGCTGATTTCTGCTCTCCTCACTAGCACTTACATTTCCTGATGCCATCTTTGCTCGTAACACAGTGACTGTATTATGTCCTCAGAAAATATTCCTTGAATGAGTAATATTTATATTGCCCAAAACAACCTTGTGAAAATGTTGTCTCAGCTCACCATGTGTCAGCTCTCTCTGCTGGGGGCTTAGGCAGTGGTTTTGTTTTGCTTCCTTTGATGAGAGCATTAAGAAGCCCCTTCATCTCTACACTGTCCGTTGGAGAAAAATTCTTTTGTTTCTCGTTTCGGCACTTTTTCTTGATTTCCACTTTCACCTCTTGGCTTGTGCCATGCCTTCGTCCTGCACACATCTTCAACTCAGGGACCCACAGAAGGTTTCACAAATGGAGAGAAAGGAGGTGAGGATATGTTAGTAAGACATTAAGGAAAGACAAAGGCAGAATTAGGTCAAAGTGGAGGGTTTCAGGAAAGAATGGAAAATTACTCGCATCCCTGTTACCCCCAACAACAGCAGAAGAAAGCCACACCAACACACTGGAGGAGACGGACAATAGGAGGAAAAGGATATGCTGATACATAAATAGAAACTGAAAATTGAACCACCAGCTGGTATAGAAACCATGAAGTTGGCATGGAATGACAGGAAAATGACTCTCGTTCACCTTTGGATGGGTGTCCTGCAGAAAAACAAACTCAGCACGGATACCCCGAAGAGAGAGTTCTAGCATTAAAATCATTCCGTGGTCCTTTTCCTGTGGTTGGACTTACTAGGTGAGAGGGGACAGGAAGTAGCTGCTCTGTCGGATCCAATCTCTCCTTAGTCCTTACCAGTTTCTCCTCTATAGGGACACACACTGGGAACCCTCTGAGTCAGACCATGGGGCTCAAAGGGACAAAAGCCTCCTCTCATAGTGATGGGAACATCAAAGAAATGAGGAATTCCTGAGGTGATGTATCTGCAAAATGTCAGGCTCTTATCTCTACACATTAAACACAGGAACACTACACATTAAAGGAGCATACCATACCTCGCAACTTATCAGTTACAAAAAGGATGGTGAGAGAGAAAGGAGACACTGGCAAAGAGACCATAGTGTGGAGATAGGACAGGCCTAACGTCTGCACATCTCCCTACTGACTCCTGCCACCTGCCAAAACATACCTGCACTTCACCTGAGCTATAGGACTCTCACTGTCTGTGCAGGTAGTTAACACAGAGAGCAAGTGAGCAAGGTGAAACCAACAGCTCCCATGAAAGCAACACATGCCAGCCCTGGAATTGGAGTTCCCAAGCTGATGATGAAAGAGACTCAAAGGAAAAGCCAGGGTCAATAGGAACACAATAAAGAAGCTGGCCAAAGTTCTGGGGACCAATCAGAGCACAAGAATATAGGCGTTTGAAGGAAAGTTTCTTGATATTATATTTGCCTCCCTGTATTTCAGCACATCCTCAGGAAGACACTTAAGAGGGTCTCCAGCTGTGGCTTTTGTCCTTGAGCCCACACCGCATGACAGCCTGCACTTTTGCCTGCCCTAGTGCAGCCAGTCTACACCTGCGAGTTGTGAGAGATATACAGAGAAATCTCGATAGATTATACAGTGATAAAATATAGGTACTAGCTACACATGGGAAACTAAGGGAACAGGATCATAATTTTCAAGCATGTCTGGGCTGCTTAGAAAGTTCCAGCACAGCTTTAGCTACCAATAAAAATCAAGCCAAGCAATGGAAACACTGTTCTAAACACCATCCTGGCCCCAGGGAGTGTGTAAGCTACAGGGTGGAGTAGGGAACACACTGCTTCCATAGTCACAAGTGTCTGACGGAACATCGGGGCTGGGACTCATCCCAAACCCTGGGAAGTATTTCTGTCCTGTCAATGCTCATAGTGCACAGTGCACAATGCCAGAGTGTTCATTCGTTGTGTCAGCCATTCCTCTTTAGTCGTGCTCCATTGTTTGTCACCCTAAATACTTATGGGAGGGCAGGACCATGGAACAAATGTGAGTGTGGCAGACTCATGACCTGCACTCATGGAATTCCCAGCTTAGTTTTAGCAGGGAGCAATAGATACACACAGGTTTGTTTGTTTGTTTGTTTGTTTTTTGCCTATAAGAAAAATGTCACAACAAAACCCACCTCTTACAATGAATATATGCTAACAAAAATTAAAAACTGGCATGACAATGTCATAACTAATACCAACGTGCCTGATCGCAAACTTAGAAAGTTATGAAGAAAGAACACAGAGGAAAAAATATGCATCGGAGCATTGGAAAACTGAAGAATCAGGAACCAAGGAGGTTGGTATACTCGTTCCATTTTTGCACACACTTAACATTTTCTAGGGGTCAGGGAGATGGCTCAGCAGTTAAAGGATGCTCTCCTTGAGTGTGGTTGCCAGCATCCACACAGAAGCTCACAGCAGTCCAGGGGACTTTCAGGGCCTCATACATTATATTTACATAACAGTTTCCCCTCTTTCTACTCCTCCCAGACCCCCATCTCCCTTCTCCCCCCAGATCAACTCCTCCTCTGTTTCCCTTTAAAAAAAAACAGGCCTCCCAGAGATATCCATCAAATATGACCCAACATACAGTAAGACTGGGCACAATACCAGATGCCATGGCTGGACTTTGCAATACAGTAGGAGGAAAAGGGTCCCGACCATAGGAGAAAGAGAGACATTGCCCACTTGTAGTGTTGGCAGTCCCACAAGAACACCAAGCTACACAGCCATAACATCTATGCAGAGGACCTAGCTCAGACCCATACAGGGTATTTCAGTTTCTGTGAGATCCTGTGAGCCCTGTGGGCTGTGTTCTCATGGGCTCCTATGATCCTTTCTCCAAATCTTCTTCAGGGTTCCTCTAGCTCCACCTAGTGTTTGGCTGTGGGGCTCTGCACCTTCTCTCATCAGTTGCTGCGTGATGCCTCTCTGATGACAGTTGGGCTAGGCACCAATTTATGGGTATAGCAGAATATCGTTAGGGATAATTTCATTGACCTTTCCCTCCACCAGCCGTGTTTGTTTCTACCCTGGCCTCTGGGCTGCCCTGCCTCTCATTCTTGGCCATCCAGGTAGTGTTAGACTTCCTTTCATAGAATGGGCTATGAGTTGGACCAGTCATAGGATGGCCACTCCCACAAGTTCTGCAACAACATTGCCTCAGCATGGCTTGCAGGCAGGACAGGTTGTAGCCAACACTTTTCTTAAGCACAGACCTACATGCAGGCAAAACATCCAAATATACAAAAAGACAAGAATTAATTTTCTACAATAAATAACCTGGACTCAGAATCTCCCTTATGATCAGGTCGGTCAGTTGCCTAGCACTAGTGCAAAGACTGTGTGTAGGTTTGCTGTGATCTACTAAGGCTAAGCTAGATGTTTCATGAAATCAGGAGGTGCATTGCTCCCCTCTTCCTCCTTCATGTTGGTCTCCATTTTCTTTCAAAACAGCCTTGCCCAACCCTGTATTTTAAAAATCTGAATTTTGCAGACAGAAGAAATCATGATGTTCATATTTCTGAGTCTTTTTTATTGCAATAGCTTTTATTTTGCAAGAAGCATTGTCCAGTTAGTTCAGTTGTATGCCTGGACAAAAGAGATGTCTCTTGTGACTCAAAATTCCCCAAATGTTTGGGGGACAGTAGCTGATCAGTAGATATCTGCCAATTCAAAGCCTGGTCTGGAATTAGGTGTTATTTGCTCCGTGGTAGATCTTTGCATAGTATGTCCAGGTCCTAGCTCTAAGACTCATTACTGCAAACGGAATAACAGCAAACTGCCCTTTGTCCGGGCAATGCAGTGGACACACAGTACATGCCCTAAAGGAGTGCATAAAATAGGAACACTGCAAATCAACACAATGACTTAGGAAAAACATTTTTGATGCTGTTTTTAAAGTATTTGTTTATTTTAAAATGGAAACAAGTATCCAAGGGTGTGCTGAGCTTCCAATCCTCCTATTTCTATACCTCAAGTGATGGGATTACAGGTGTGCATCCCTCTACGCAGGGCTTTGTATACACCAGGAGGGTCCTTTATCAACTGAGGCACATCCTCAGCCCAAAGGAATTGCCTGTTTTTCCTTTTGAGCTGGGGTCTCATGCATCCTGGGTTAGCCTTGAGCTTGCTGTGTAACTGAATATGACACTAAAAATTTGAACATCCCATCTCTGCTTCATGAGCTCTGGGGTAATAGACATTTGTCACCAAACTCAGTTTACAGCAGAACACTTTTCAAAATGTAAAGCTTTTATTAGTTGATAGAGTCTCGATAACCCCTAGAATCAAACTCTTTTGTCCCAGCCTCTGAAGTATCTAGGCCTACAAATCCACACCATCGCAGGTAGTTATCTAAAACCTGCATGTTCCTGCAGGGGGGTAAGTTAACTCTATAGGTTCAGTGCATAAGGATGAACGGCTCTCTTTGGTATGTAATATGTATGGTGTGCTACATGCAAAATACTAGGGAGATGTAAGTGTGCATAGGTTTATATCAGGAATGCTTCCTGGAAAAAAAGAATCTGGTCAGATTATAATTTGTATAAGGCAGATGCTTCAGGTAAGAATGAGGAGAAAAGCCAGGAAGATGGTTAGTAATTTAAACACTAAAATTAGTTTGCTGGGTTGGGTACCACCTAAGAGGTAAAGCCGGTTATGCACACTCACACAATGGAAATTCTAGCTGCTATTTTAGGATAAGGAAAGCAACTCCTATTTTCACAAATCCTTGGAGACTTCTTTTGGCAATTAGGGCTATCAGGGAAGGAAGCCCCTCACGCCTCTCGTAAGGTTCTTTGAAATAGGCATGCTCACTACAAAATGCTTGTTTTAAGAAATTAGCTCAGTTGCCTGTCTAATAGCATGTCCTCATGACAGCTCTCCCTCCACCCTCTCTTTCTTTCTCTTGCATGGACATATTCTCTTGCTCTCTCACTCTATCTCAAGCTCTCTGTGTCTCTATCTCTCTCTCTGTCCCTCTCTCTCTATATCTGTCTATCTCTCCAGTGCTAGGATTGAATTCAGCTCCCCACACATGCTAAGCAGACATTTTACCAATAAGCCATATCTTACCCATCCCTCCCCTTAAAAATTGTATTTATTAATACCACCATTTTCCATGACCAAAGCCTGAGACTGAGCAAACACTTTTCTGAATCTTAGCAAAACTTCCAGAACTCAATTTGGAAGACCCCCTTTCCTCTCTGCTTTCAAAGAGACAATTGGATTTTCAGAAATAGATGATTTTATTGCAAAAGTGGACAAATAACTGATGCCCAGCTCAGCACAACGGATGTGAGTCCTATTTATAGTTGGAATGGAAATGACATTGAATAAAAGTTCAAGTTTTGCTGTATTATTGAGGTCTTCATCTTTAAGGGGAAACAGGTTAGCCTTAACAGTCAAAAGTATGAGGCAGGAGATCTCCAGTGCCCAAATGGTTGAGGTCACCTCAAGAGTCACAATGAGATTCAGCCTCAAGCAAAGGAAAAATGGCAAGAACAAACACAAACAGAAGTGATAGACAGTGGCATTTTTGCTCTAGGGCTCTACATACACATCATTCCAATGTGTGTCTTCTGTGTCTCACATACAGAATAAGAAAATAAACCTGTCTTTACCCTATTGCTCCTGAGTAGCAGAATGTTCCATTTTTATTCTTCGAAACAATCTACATAAGGTATCACAGCATGAAGATGGGACATCTCTCAAAAGAATTCTAGACGCTTGCTTTCTGCCATCTAGAACATTTTTTCACTTATGCCACTAATGGGAGCCTATAGCATATAAATAACGAATGAGCGATAGCTTCATAAACAAAGTACGCAACACAGTATGCAAATTAGAGAAAATGATGACACATGGCTTGGTGCCTGGAATGTTAGAAACTCTGAATGTTAGTGAAAGGGGTTAAGTCTTCTGGTGAGGAAAGCATTCTGACTTTAAATGACAAACAGCAGAGCTTTCCCTTTCTAGATAATGTACTCAGAAGCAAGTCTGCAAAAGCATGACAGGGAAAACTCATTTATCAGAAGAGATAGAGTGATTCCTGGCTTAGGGCTTGTAAAGTCCCTTTTAAGATAGCAGGTGTGGTACGCCTCACAGTTATTGATTAACCTGAGCCTCGCAGAGGGAGGGTTATTTATGTTCCTCACACACGTACGAGACAGAGTCCAGCTCCAGAGTTCAGTGCTGGCTGCCAATCCTGCAGCGGTCCAGCCCCTTCTGCAGTGCTCCTACCACATCCCGATTCCTCAAGCTATAAATGAGGGGGTTGAGCATAGGGGTAAGGACTGTGTAGAAGATAGACACCATCTTGTCCTGGCTGGGGGTCCAGTATTGCCTCGGCCTTAGGTAGATGAACATGGCTGCTCCGTAGAAAAAGGAGACAGTGGTCAGGTGGGAGGAACAGGTGGCCAGAGCCTTTCTCCGGGATTTAGCAGAGTGCTTCCTGAGCACAGTTCCTAGGATGCAAGTATAGGAGGCTACAATGATGGAGAAGGGGAAGAGCAACATGAAGACACAGCAAGCAAATACTACCTTCTCAAATAGCGATGTGTCCACACAGGCCAACTTCAACAAGGACAGCATCTCACAGAAAAAGTGGTCCACCTCCCTCAAGCTACAGTAGGGGAAGGTCATTATCACCACCATCTGCACCAGGCCATCAACTACCCCAAAGGCCCAAGAGCTCCCAACAATCTGTAGACAGACCTTCTGATTCATGAGGACTGGATAGTGAAGTGGGTGGCTAATAGCCACATAGCGATCATAGGCCATGAGTCCCAGCAAGAGCCCCTCAGATCCCACAAGACAGACGAAGAGGCCAATTTGTATGCTACAACCCACAAAGGAGATGGACTTCCTGCCAGACAGGAAGTTGGCTGCCATCTTTGGCACGTTGGTACAGATCAACATGAGGTCCATGAGGGAGAGCTGGCTGAGGAAGAAGTACATAGGAGTATGTAGTCGGGGATCACTGTAGATGAGGAGGATGAGCAGCACATTCCCGCAGAGTGCCGCTGTGAAGACCAGCATGACCACAGAGAAGAGGAGAAGATCAGTTCGGCTGTTGGAAAAGATGCCCAGGAGGATAAAATCAGCTGTGGATGATTGGTTCAATGATATCATTATGTTCAGTACCTGGTCATCTGAAAACATGGACAAAGACATTTAATTGATATATCTCTCCCTCCCACCTCTGATTTCTCTCTCTCTCTCTGTCTCTCTCTGTCTCTCTCTCTGTCTTCCTCCCTCCCTCCCTCTCCTTCCTCCCTCTCTCCCTTTTCCACTTTTCTTTATCTCTGTACTAAGCATCCTATCAGAGGTCTCATGTACACTGGGTAAGCATTCTCACAGTGTGTTACAGTCTTAAAATGGAGAGGCTCTTATAAGGGAGCCAATGACATTATCTGATTTTATATGAACAAACACAAATAGAAATGGAATCATGCTTATTAAAAGCAAGCAATATTAATGATGTTCATGAAAACACTGAACTTCAGGGGAAACACAAGAAGAATTTGCTGGGTTTGGTGGTATAAATCTGTTACTCCAGTGATTCATGAGGCTGAAATGTGAACATCATGAGTTCAAGGCCACTCTGGGTTCTGTAGGGATCACACTACACTCTGTCTTAAAAACAACAACAACAACAACAAAAACCTCACCAACAACATCAAAAGCAACAAATAATTTCAAGCAGTTAAGTGGTAAATCCTGACTGCAGCTCTCATCATTAGCTTCATACTCTGACCATTTTAACATTGTCTCTTCAATAGCATTTGCAGGTATTTTTTTGTGTGATTAAAAATATTGACTTTGACTTATAATGTCACCTTAAAAATGAGAACCCTTTCTTCTGATCAGTTCCTAGTCATAATTGCTCTTCCGTATTTATTCTGAACACCACTATTAGGCGTTATTCCTCTTTTTGCTTATCGCTTTCTTTATTCATTTTTTCCAGCCAGTGCCTCACTGTTTAGCTGACGCTAGTCTCAAACTCTTCATTCTCCAGCCTTGGTCTCTCTATTGGTAGGACCGCAGGGTTATTGCATTACAAGGAATTGCCAGGCATTTTTGTGGTTTTGCCACAGCAGTGCAATAATTTCCCTTTAATTTTTTCACTTTAATTTTTATTAGCTATCTAACACTGTATAACAACAACTCCAAAATTTAGCAACCTAAATGAAACAAAGCAAGGAACATTTATTATACCACAGTTTCTGTGGGCTAGTGGCCCACGTACAGCTTCGCTGAGTGACTTTTTTAGTGTAGCCCATCATGTGGCTGTTGTCACGCTGTTGGCCAGATACTCTCCTCCCAAGCCGTGACCAGAACAGGCTGCACCTGAGGTCACTCATGTAACTGTTTGGAAGCTTTTGTCCATCCTCACAGGGCACACTATAGCATGGATGCTAGTTTCTCCAAAGATAAAACATTTGAAAGGGGAGAGCCAAAGTATACTTGATGGAAGCTGAAGTCTTCTATGAACCAGAGTGAGAAGTGGCACCACATCTGCCGCTTTCTAACTCCTAGATCTGAGCCACTAAATCCAACCAGCACATTGGCAAAGGACCACATGAGGCCGCGGACACTCGGGAACAGGGGCCATCACCTACCACTGGCTTTTAAGGGCCAGTCTCAGTTCTGCTCATTGCTGGTATAGTAAGCTGAGTTCTGATGAGCTTGAGCTAGGAGTCTTGTTACTCAAGATAAATGGATAGTTTCACCTAGCCTGGAGCTAAGACACAAATAATTTGAGATCATAATGTGCCTTTGTTCTTCAGAGAAAAAGCAATGACCTCTGTCCTAGTGTCAGGTTGTAGTTGATTGTAGTTGATAAAACATTAGTAAAAACCAATCAATGTTACTTCCTACCTTATCTCGTGTGTCTTTCCACTCGGCCTTGCAGTGGTTCAGTGATCAAAGTGCACTGATTGTTTACACAGACGCTCTTCACATGAGGACACGTGCTCTAAAGAGATGCCTGCCTTGCCTTGCATGAGGAAACGTGGAACCAGCGCTTTAGACTCTATGGTATAGACACTTTACATTGCATCAGGCCATTTCTGGGAAAACCTATCCTGAGAGAACAAGCTAACCTTTCTGGGACAAATTATCAGTTAGAAAACCCAACACTCACTCTCTCTCTCTCTCTCTCTCTCTCTCTCTCTCTCTCTCTCTCTCATATTCTAAAGCCTTCAGGTTCATTATATGTACTCTCAAAATGTGTACACGTTCTTATTAACCTTAAAGAGCTGAATTGGTTTCCTGACGGATAAAACATTCATCAGTAGGGAACATGACATAGTTTATGATAAGTAAGTCCTCCTATTCACTTCGTGGGTACAGATTTTGAAATATAGGTAAACTTTAAACTTGCATGTTTGACTCTTCCAAAATCAGAACAAACCCTCAGAGTGATGATAACGAGCCTGAGGTACAGGAGTGAGAAAGTATACCTGTCTGCCCTTCTGGTTACCTCTCCAGATGAATCACAGGTCACTGGATCTCAAACATGCTTCTTGAGTCCCACCCCAGACTGAAACTTGCATTTGAAATGAAAAAAATAAATACAATTGCACTTCTTTCTGATATGATGAACAGAATCCACTAAGCTGTCATTCAATCCCCACATTCTGGAAAATGCTATCTCCTCCCTCCCCTCCTTTCATCAAAAAAGGAAAAAAAAATCCTCAGCAACTAGACCTTGATAGAGGCAGACAAGAAGAGGAAGAGGATATGCTGGTGTGCGTGTGTGTGTGTGCGTGCGTGTGTGTGTGTGTGTGTGTGTGTGTGTGTGTTTGTAAGATGAACCAACTACCTTTAATAGGGATAACAAAAGAAAAAATGTCTGCGTGTTTCTGAGTGCATGTGTTGCGGGTGGCAGGAAAGAGACACTCACCTTTCAACAGGTTTCCTGAAGGAAAACAAATTCAACACAGACACTCAGTGGGAGAACTTCTACCAAAATAATTTCATTGTTCTTTTCCTGTGCTTTCACTCACTAGGTGAAAGAGGACAGGAAGTAGCTGTTCTTTAGAAAGCTGATCTCCTCCTGCAGCTGCACCAGCCTTTCAGGCAGGCTGTGGGTGTTTACACCACCCTGGGTACTCTATTTTAGGCAGTGTAACTCAGATGAACAGCCTCTTCTTATGAGGAGAGAGTTGAGGAAAATAATAAATATTTGAGGTGATAGATGCACCATTTTCCACAATCTGATCATTATATATTGTATATATTAAATATTATACTCCATCCCATAAATGTATATAATTATCAAAGTTAATGAGATGGCGGTGATGGGGGGACAGAACAAGCATCTGAGTGGATCAGAACTAGAAGCCACTCACTGATAGCTCCTTGCACCGTCCCCCCTTAGTCATCTGTCTCTCACCTGCCTTGCAGAACTGCCTCCCACTGACCACACAGGAGATTAATACAAAGCCAAAGTAAGGAACTCTCATGAAAGCGCACAAATGCCCGCTCTGGATCCAGAGTCCCCAAGCTTACAATTAAAGCTACCAAAAAGGGAGCTTGAAGACAGTAGCAGCTCCAGGGTCAGTGGAGACACAGAGAAGAAATCTACCTACATACCCACCCTCTGGGACAGTCAGATCTCAGAAATATAGAAATTTAATGTTCTATCTTCATGTTTTATCACCTAACCCTTGTAATCCCCAGAAACCATGATAGGACCTCTGCTTGTGCCTATTCCCTCGGGTCCTCTCTGAAACTATGGTCCAAGCAAGTCCTTTCTTTGCTCTCACAAAGTCAGTTTATGTCTATTGGTTGCCCATGATACATAGAGAATTTGGTGAGCTATCATACTTGAATCAAATGTGAGCACTGGCTAGGTGCTGTGGTCCACACTGTAATCCAAGCACTTAGAAAGCTGAGGCAGGGGGATAGAAAGTTCAAGTCCAACCTGAGGTACTGTGTGGGCTCAATTTCCTTAACAACTGTACTTTATTATGAACTTATTAAATGAGCGTACCTCCCTTATAACCTGACTAGCCTAAATAAGAGGAAAAGGAGATTAAGGAAAACAAGAATTAAACCTAGGTATCAGTTCCTAGGAACAATTCTCCTGGTATAGTCAGCATGATTTTAGCAGACCAGCAAGCCCATCAAAGTTGCTGCTGGAACCTGGAGCAACCAGGACCTGGAGCCTCAGCCAGAGCCCAAAGCCTTGAAGCCTTCCCTGGAGCAGTTCTCTTTAGGAGCGTATCAAAGTGGAGTGAAGATCATCCAAACAATACCAAGTCCCAACAAAAAGCTCAGCCTCCTGTTTTGGGCTCATTTATGTTATCCTCTCAGTCTGTTAAAGGATGTTTTTCAGTTGGCAACAACCATACTCCCCCATGAGGTGGTTCGACTTCTAAGTGGAAAAACATCCTGCTCCCTCACATCTAAGTGGTAAACATCCTGCTCACTTCCCCATTCCACACTTGGGATTTAATTGAGGGGTTGCTTACAGTTTCAGAGGCTTAGTCCATCATCATCGTGGCAGGGAGCATAGCAGCAGACAGGCATGGTGCTAGAGAAGTAGCTCAGAACTACATTCTGATTCAAAAGCAGAGAGGGAGGGGGGAGGGAAGGGGGAGGGAGAGAGAGGGAGAGAGGGAGGGAAGGAGGGGAGAGGGAGAGATGGGGAGAGAGGGAGGGAAGGGGGAGAGGGAGAGGGAGGAAGAGACAGACAGACAGACAGACAGACAGACTGGTCCTGTGTAGGCTTTTGAAACTACAAAGCCCACCTTGATTGACACACTTCCTCCAGAAAGCCAGTATCTATTCCAACAAAGCCACATCTCCTAATCCATCTTCTAATCCTTCTCAAGTAGTAACACTCCCTGGTGATTAAGCATTCAAATATATGAAGCTATGAGGCTATTCTCATTCAACCCACCACAGGTACATAGCCAGGCTCTGGAGGAACAAAATAAAATAAGAAAAGAAGGCGAAAAGGCGGGTGCTGAACACAAGCCTGACCCTCAGAAGTTTATAAACTAGAGGGAAGAGAAGACCTACATCCATACTCACAAAACTGTATATAGTATCTGTTCTTCATGATATATATATATATATATATATATATATATATATATATATATATATATATATACACATACACACACACACACACAAAATCAGACAATGAAAAATAATAAGAGTAATAAATAGAGTTATGGATAGAGTCAAGCTGAATAATGAAGATGGGAATAAAAACTGTATCTGAGTATACTTTATTTTATATACACAATATTTATTTATTTTTAGTCTTTTATGCAAGAGGATTCCAAGATGGCAGTGCCTAGCAATATGGTATCTTAGTAGCAGAAGATCAGAAGCTGGACTTGGCTGCTGATTCCAAAATGCCAACATCTATGTTTCCCAGATGAGAGGAGGCAACCCAGGATCTAGGGACTCAGAGTTACAGGCCACTGGGCATGGCTCCCAAGTCTAAGAGACACACATAGTCCTATGCTCCTAGCATCTGGCACATTCCACCTACCCAAACCCAACTCCTGAGCTTGAGTTCCCTGGAGACACAGCTCCAGCATCTGGACACCAGACTCCTTCTACCTCCTCAAAGATAGCTCCCAGACACCAGGAACACTGGATATCAGCCTTCAGTCCACAGTTCTGCCCATGCCCCATGAACTACAACTGGACAAGAGGAGCATACAGGATGCGGTTACAAGGTGGTGGCACCCAGCAGAGTTTGAGCAGTAGGAGTGCAGTGACTGCTGAAGGAGCATGCCGCTGACTCTAAAGTGTCAGCACTCATTCATGTTTCCCCTGAGAGAGGTGAGGATTTCAGCTGCCAGACATGCATAGTACCACCTTCAGACCTCCCGGCTACTCCTGACATCCTGAGGATGACTCTGGCTTCCAGAGAAGTGCAGATCCAGCCTTAAGTTCACAGCTGTAGTAGCCACAGGGTCACACGGGTTAAAAGCCCACACACGAATTTCTTACCTATAGGTCCAACTGGGACACAACCAGTAGAGAAGAGCTATAGGCTTTTTGAGGAGATCCAGCCCCCAGCCCATGACCCAGGGCTCTCTCTGCATGCCCGAGAAGCCCAGCAAGCTCCATAAACAACTAGACAATGCCAGGGACAACCAGATGGCTAAAAGCCAGCATAAGAACACAAGTAACAAAAGCCAAGACAATATGGCACCACTGGACTCTACCTATTCTAAGACAGTAAGCTAGGGATACCATAACACATGTGAAACACAGGAAAATCACCTTAAATCTATGCTTATGAAAATGGTAGAGGCCTTTAAAGAGGAAACAAATAAAACCATCAAATAAATACAAAGGAAAATACAATCAAACAAGTGAAGGAAATGAAAAAAAAAATGATTCAAGACCTGAAAATGGAAATAGAATAAACAAAGAAAACACAAACTGAGGAAATCACAGAGCTGGATAACTTAGGGAAGAGACCAGGAACCAGAGAGGTAAGCATCATCAACAGAACAAAAAAGATGGAGGAGAGAATATCAGGCTTAGAAGATACGATTGAAAACAATCAATACATCTGTCAAAAATATATAAATTAAAATATTCTTGATAGAAAACATCCAAGAAATCAAGGACACAATGAAAAGATGAAACCTAAGAATAATAGAATAGAAGAAAGAGAAGCCCAGCTCCAAGGATTGGAAAATATTTTCAACAAAATCATAAAAGAATATTTACCCAATCTAAAGAATGATGCTTTTAAACATACAAGAGGCTTACAGAAAACCAAATAGGTTAGACCAGAAAATTACTTCCACCACATAATAATCAAAACACTAAATGTACAGAACAAAATAATTAAAAGCTGCAAGGGAAAAATGCCAAGTAACATATAAAGGCAGACCTATCAGAATCATACCTGACTTCTCAACAGAGACTCAAAAAGCCAGAAGGGCCTGTACAGATATCGTATAGACCTTAAGAGACTACATATGTCAGCCCAGACTACTATACCCAGCAAACTTTCAATAACCATAGATGGAGAAAACAAGATATTCCATGACAAAACCAAATTTGAACAGTATTTATGCACAAACCCAGCCCTAAGGAAGACACTAGAAGGAAACTTACAACCCAAGGAAGTTAACTACATCCAAGAAAACACAGAATATAAATAAGTTCACTACAAAAAAAAAAAAAAATCACAAGAAGACAAGTACACAAACACTATCACCATCAACATCATAATAAAAGGAACTAACAATCAATTGTCATTAATATCTCTCAACAGCTATGGACTCAACTCTCCAATAAAAAGACACAGGTAAACAGAATGGATGCATAAACAGGACCCAACATTCTACTGCCTACAAGAAACACACCTAAGCAACAAAGATAAACATCACCTCAGAGTAAAAGGCTAGAAAAAGATTTTCTAAGCAAACAAACCCAAGAAGCAAGCTGGAGTAGCCATCCTAATATCCAATAAAATAGACTTTCAACCAAAATTAATAAAAAGATATGGGGAATGGCACTTCATACTCATCAAAAGAAAAATGTACCAAGAGGGCATCTCAATACTGAACATCTATGCCCAAAATACAAAGGCCTTAACATTTGTAAATGAAACATTGAAGCTCAAATAATTAATTGTAGGAGACTTCAGCTGCACATGGTGGTGTATGCCTGTAATTCCAGCTCTCAGGGAGGCAAAGATAGGCAGATATCTATGAGTTTGAGGCCAGCCTAGTCTACAAAGTGAGTCCAGGATAGCCAAAACTACACAGAGAAACCCTGTCTCCAAAACAAAACAAAACAGTAGGAAACTTCCAACACTATATTCACACCAATGGAGAGATAGATCACTGAGACAAAAACCAAATAGAGAAGTCATGAAACTAACAGATATCATTGTAGTGGATGTAAACATGTTTTTGTTTTGATCCCAAGTGCGGGATGTGAAATAGACTTGTGTGAGGGTGTGCAGTGTTTTTCTGCTGGACAGACTTGTGAGAGAATAGGTGATGTTTGTGTATTAGAAGAGGAACCATGTCTTCTTGCAGGGACATGGTCTTGGCCAACGGATACACACACACACACACACACACACACACACACACACACACACACACACACCCCTCCAAACAAGAGGCTTTGTTTTTTTTTTTGTTTTTTTTTTTTTTTGGCTTTTTGTTTTGGCAATGCTTATTGTTTGGCTGTTTATTGCTCCATTTCAAGATACTTCTAGAGAGAACCACTCCAGAAAACTCCGTCATGTTCCAGGTTCCTGCTACTGTTGTTGCAGTCACCTTTGCTGAATTGTTGGTTTGCTGTTTAATGGGTCTGCTGAAATCCTGACTATGAAGTGTGGAATGACTCCAAGGAACTGAGTCTAAAAAGGTCTACTTCTCCTGTTCCTATTAACCTCTTATTTTTCTCCTATCTAGCATAAGTGGGTTGGAAGGGAGGTGTAAGCATTAAAGAACCCCAAATAAAGTAGATTTGAAAAAGGTCAAAGCCTACATGTCATGAATCAAATGGACCTAATAGATATCTATGGAACTTTTCATCCAAACGCAAAAGAATATACCTCCTTCTCAGCACCCACAGATCACCATGGATTAAAGCTGGGCTTCAACAACAACAGAAAACAAAAACAAAAACAAAAAACCCTACACTGAACAACTCCAAAATCACGGAAGAAAGAAAGAAAGAATTTAAAAACTTTCTAGAATTCAGTGAAAATGGAGCCAGAACATACACTCAGGGGTGAAATCAATAAATTAGAAACAAAGAGAATGATACAAAGAATTAATGAAAATAAGAGTTGTTTATTTGAGAAAATCAACAAGATAGACAAACACTTAGCCAAACTAATTAAAAGACAGAGAGACAATATACAAATTAACAAAATCAGAAATGAAAAGGGAGAGATAACAAAAGACACTGAGGAAATCCAAAGAATCATTAGGCCGTATTCCACAAAATTGGAAGATCCAAATGAAATGGCCAATCTTCTTGATAGATTCCACATACAAAAGTTAAATCAAGATCAGGCAAGCAAGTTAAATAGTCCTATAACCCTTAAGGAAATAGAAAAATCATTCAAAATCTTCCAAAACAAAATCCCAGAGCCAGATGGTTTCAGCACAGAATTCTATCAGACTTTCAAAGAAGATCATAATACCAATACTCCTTAAGCTATTCCACAAAATAGAAGAAATAGAAGAAACACTACCAAATTCATTCTATAAGACTGCAGTCACACTGATACCTAAACCACACAGAGACTCAACAAAGGGACTTTCAGACCGATTTCCCTTATAAACATTGATACAAAAGTACTGAACAAAATATTTGTAAACTGAATCCAAGAACACATCAAAAAATATCATCCACCAAGATCAAGTAGGATTCACCCCAGGCATGCAGGAGTGGTTCAATGTACAAAAATCCATCAACATAATCCACCATATAAACAAACTGAAAAAAAAAATCACATGTTTATCTCATTAGATTCTGAAAAAGCATTCAACAAAAATCCATCATCTGTTCATGTTGAAAGTCTTGGGGAGAACAGGCATACAAGGCACATACCTAAACAAAATAAAGGCAATAAGCAGCAAGCCTAGAGCTAGCACCAAATGAAGTGGAGAGAAACTTAAAGCCATCCTATGGAAATCAGGGACAAGACAAGGCTGCCCACTCTGTCCATATCTCTTCAATATAGTGCTTGAAGTCCTAGCTAGAGTAATAAGACAACTAGAGGAAATCAGGAGGATATACACTGTAAATAAAGAAGTCAAAGTATTGCTATTTGCAGATGATATGGTAGTATACATAAGTGGCCCCCAAAAATCCACCAGAGAACTTCTACATCTGATAATCACATTCATCAAAGTGGCTGGATACAAAATCAACTAAAAAAATCAGTAGTCCTCCTGCATACAAATGACAACTGGGCTGAGAAAGAAATTAGGGAAACTACACCCTTTACAACAGCCACAAATAATACCAAGCATATTGGTTGAACTCTAACCAAATGAGTGAAAGACCTTTATGACAAGAACTCAGTTCCTGAAGAAATAAAATGAAGATGACATCAGAAGATGGAAAGATCTTCCATGCTCATGGCTTGGCAGGATTAACATAGTAAAAATGGCCATCTTACCAAAAGCAATCTATAGATTCAATGCAACTCCCGTTAAAGTACCAACACAATTCTTTACAGACCGTGAAAGTTCAAACTTTATATTAAAAAACCCCTTAGAATAACAAAAACAATCTAATTCAATAAAAGAACCTCTGGCGGTATCTCCATCCCTGGATTTAAGCTGTACTACAGAGCAATACCAATAAAAACTGCATGGCACTGGCATAGAAACAGGTGCTTGATCAGTGGAATCTAATTGAAGACCCAGAAACAAACTCACACATCTATGGATGCTTGATATTTGACAAAGAGGCCAAACTCATACAATGGGAAAAAGAAAGCATCTTCAACAACTGGATGTCCATGTGGAGAAATGCAAATAGATCCATATTTATCACCCTGTACAAAACTCAAATCCAAGTGGATCAAAGACCTCAACATAAAACCAGGTACTCTAAATCTATTAGGAGAGAAACTGGGGGAGAGCCTTGACTCATTGGCACAGGAGACAACTTCCTAAACAGAACATCAGTAGCTCAGGCTCTACAATTAACAATTAATAAATGGGACCTCTTGAAACTGACAAGCTTTTGTAAGGCAAAGAACACTGTCAATAAAACAAAACAGCAACCTACCGATTGGGAAAAGATCTTCATTAACCCTGCATCTGACAAAGGGTTAATATCCAAAGTATATAAAGACCTCAAGAAATTATACACCAACAAACCAAATAATCTAATTAAAAAATGGAGTACAGAACTAAACAGAGAATTCTAAACAGAGAAATCTCTGTTGGCTAAGAAGCACTTAAATAAATGCTTAATGTCCTTAGTCATCAGGGAAATGAAAATCAAAACAATTCTGAGATTCCATCTTATCCATGTTAGAATGGCTAAGATCAAAAACTCAAATGACAGCACATGCTGGTGAGGATATAGGGAAAGGGGAACAGTCCTCCATTGCTTATGGGAGTACAAACTTGTACAATCACTTTGGAAATCACTCTGGTACTTTCTCAGAAAATTAGGAATAGCTCTACCTCAAACCCCAGCCATACCTCTCCGGGCCTTATACCCAAAAGGTGCTCTACCATACAACAAGCACACTTGCTCAACTATGTTCATAGCAGCTTTATTCATAATAGCAGAATCTGGAAACAACCTAAATGTCCCTCAACCAAAGAATGGATAAAGAAGCTGTTGTACATTCACATAAGAGTGCTACTCAGCTATTAAAAACAAAGAAATCATGAAATTCGAAGGAAATGGATGGAACTAGAAAAGATCATCCTGAGTGAGGTAATCCAGACACAGAAAGACACGCATGATATGTACTCACTTCTAAGCGGATTTTAACCATAGTGTAGAGGATAAACATTACAATTCACAGACCCAAAGAAGATAAGTAGCAGGGAGGATCCAACGGAGGATGCTTAAGCCTCACTCAGTAGTGGAAATAGAATAGACAGTGGGAGGGGTTGAAGAGAGGGGGTAAGTTAGGAGAGGGAGTGCAGAGATAAATGAGGGTGAAGATGAGGGTAGAGTGGGCACGGTAGGACAGAAGGCTTGCAGAGAGAAAAGAAACCATGGGCGGGGGCATCTCTGCTGGAGACTTGAGACAGGGTTGGCTTCTGGATGGATATGGATGGATATGGATGGATATGGATACTCTAGCTGAGACTCCTAGTAGCAGGGGTCATGGAGACTGAAGAGGACACCCTCTAACTAGACAGGACTCCTAGTGGAGGGAGGGGAACCACCAATCCACCCACAAACACTTTGACTCAATATTTACCCTGCTGATAAGATGTGCGATATAACGAAGAGCAGATATTGAGGGAATGTAAAAAAAATACCTGGCCTGACCTGAGACCCACCTTAATGGGAGAGAACCGACTATTGACATTATTAATGACACTCTGCTATGCTTGCAGATGGGAGACTATCATAGCTGTCCTCTCAGAGGCTCCAACCAGAAGTGGATTGAAACAGATGCAGAGACTCACAGCCAAAAAACCAAAAAAACAAAACAAAACAAAAAAACAAAAAACTACTGGACAAAGCATAGGGAGTCTTGTGGAAAAGTGGGGGGAATGATAGAAGGACCTGAAGCTGGTGCAAGCTTCACAAGACCAACAGAGACAACTGACCAGGGCCTAGAGGGGTTTTTTTTTAAGAGACTGAAGCACCAACCAAGGACCAAGCATGGACTGGCCCTAGGTCCTTTACCAGATGTGGCTGATGGGCAGTTCAGTCTTCATGCGGGTCCCCTAGTAAGGGAAGTAGGGGCTGTCTCTGACATGGACTCTGTAGCCTGCTTCTTGATCACTTCACTTAGTTGGGATTGCCTAGGCAGGCCACAGGGGAAGTGGATGTGCTCAGTCATGGTGTGACTTGATGGGCTAGCATGGGTTGATGGGGGCACTCCTTTTTTTAAGACTAGGGGAAGCGGGAGTGGGAAGAGGGAGGAAGGGTGGTGGGACTGGGAGGAGAGGAGGAAGGGGGGCTACAATCAGGTTGTAAAGTGAATAAATAAATTAATTAAAGAAAAGAAACAAAAATTTTTATGCAATTAGAAACAAAGAAAATATCCAGCTGTTATGGGTACGATGTTAATATGTATCAGTATAATTTACCAAGAGAAAAATTAATGGTTATGTAGGATGCAAGCACAGCTGTCCAGTGTGCCCTATGGCAGAAGCCATGAAGGCTATCCAAGTCCTAGGCCTGGCTTCTTGATGGCCACAGGGCAGGACCTAGCAGGGATATTAGTTTGAGGAGCTGTAGTGTGCAGGGCCAGAGGATGAGGAATGACCATGACAGCAGCATCACAGTCTAGATTTTGAATGGCAGTTCACTGGGATGGTGGCTCTGGCTTCTCCTGGAGTGAGACTGCTTTTGCTGCACTGATGCAGCTTTGCTTTAAGATGGACCTGTACCTGCTAGCACCAAGGGTATGGCATCTCTGTTGTGTGGGAATTACTGTCACTGTCTTCTCCACCTTCCATTTCAGAGATGCTTTCCAGAGACAAGATGGGTGGGGCTTGGGGAGGCGGATAAGCAAACAAATTGGAGTCAACAGCAGTGAGAAGAGGATGGATAAAGTCAACACCCTGAAAGAAGATGACGGTAGTGTCTTGACCAGAATGAAGAACACAGCACTTCAAAGAGAATGATGGAGAGAAGGAATGGAACAAGACAACAGACATAACAGCATAAGAGGACGGATGAACGCAGCATGGCACAGTATGGCAATCTACTTCCTGGTAGCCTAGGAGAAGCTGGGGTTGCTCATCATCGTACAGAAGTAAGAACAGAACACCAAACAGGCCTGAACCTTTGCCTCTGTGGGGCCCGGTTAGAAGCTCTATATCCACAAGGAGCTGATGGGCACAATGACTTCCACCTCTTTAAAGAAGGAATTAAACCCATGTGGGAGTATGGTGCAGATAAAAGTGGGGACACGTGAATTTTGCTGCAGAAAGGCTTAGCTTTCCATCTCATTCTGGCCATATTGGGAAGCACTTCTATGTTGCTGTGGACCCTTCATGTTCTTTTCTCTTTTTAAAAAAATATTTATTTATTTATTATGTATACAGTGCTCTGCCTGCATGTACATCTGCAGGCCAGAAGAGGGCACCAGATCACATTATAGATGGTTGTGAGCCACCATGTGGTTGCTGGGAATTGAACTCATAACCTCTGTGCCATCTCTCCAACCCCAGTCCGTGCACTTTAAAATAGACATTACCTCAACATGGACTCACACTCCCAGGGATCAAGCAACCAGAGCCTGAATCTGTGATGTGATGCAGGGAGCACTCACCCTGCCTCTCAACACCATCACGGAATACAGAAAGTGCCAATAGCACTGAAATACCAAGCAGTCTAGGCTCAATGGCACCTTTTGTAGAAGCAGGAATCAAATGTGATGATGTGATCACATGTTTCCAGGTTGAGCCATTTTTGCCACTGCTGCTACTGAGGACTCATGATTGGTTGATGTGCTACGTGGAAGGTCCATCTGTCCTGCATGAAAGGAACTGGAAGAGCAGGTGGTGCTTTAATGATGGACTGGCCAGATACAGCAGCTAACCTTGCCTAACCATGCCAAGTTATTTGAACATACAAATAATTTTTTCATACAATATATTCTGATCACAATTTCCCTTCCCCCAACTCCTCCCAGAATCTCTATATCTTGCCATCCGCACGAACCCATATTTCCTCTCTCATTAGAGAACAAAGAGGCAACTAAAACAAACAAACAAACAAACAAACAAATTGGAACAGAACAAAACAGAAAAAAAAGAGCCAAAGAAAAAGCATAAGAAACATATACAGAGGCAGAGAAGAGACATACATACTCACAAACATGGGAAGGCCCTAAAACACAAGATTATATATATTACATATGTCTCTCTCTCCCTTCCTCCCTCTTTTCCTCCCTCTCTCTCTCTCTCTCTCTCTCTCTCTCTCTCTCTCTCTCTCTGTCACACACACACACACACACACACACACACACACACACAGTGGGGGCATGACAGCCAGCTCTAACCTAATGGCACTGTGTTATTGCCTGCTGTAGCCCAGTCAATTAGTGACACTTCTCCCCAGAGTGCTCAGACCTGTGTCATAATTTACACATAACTCCCTTGTGATGGCTAAAGAAAGTTAATGTGCTACCAGGTATCTCTTAAGGGCCACTGACCTTTGCCCTGGAATACCCGTGAGGACCTAGTGGCCTACAGGAGAGACAAGAGTAGGATAATGATGTTCCACTTTCTGTTTTTGTAAACTCACTTACCGCAGTGGAACTAGGATAACATGATTTTTTTATTACTATACAACAGGAAAGAGAAACAACTCAGGGCTATAAAACGATTTTCTTGCCCAGTTACGAAGTTCAAAGATAATTGTAATGTACTCCTTAGATATCCATCTTTATAAACCCTTCCTTTAGCCCTCTTTGGCATGGCATGTTGGTTACTTCTAAGGCTGCTGTCCTTCTGTTAGCAGTGAGAATAAACTCATTTAATCCAAATTAAGCCTAAGTCTGCTTTCCCAGTGAATTCGAAAATTCCTCCCCAAATACCATTGAGTTCATCCTGTGTTGGTCATCTACTATAGGAATGAGACCTGCCCTTTGTGTGGTTTGGATTCCCAGGGAAGACTCAGTTGGAAAACAGATTTGTCCTTTGTGGGTGTTTGTTGATTAGAGATAGCTTCTGTGTTTGGGATGGGGCCTTGCATCCACTTCCCCTTTCAGCATCGAGACCTCATCTGGCTTAGGCTGGGTAGGCCCTGTGCGTGCTGCTACAGTCTCTGTGTGTTTATATGTGCACCAGGCCAATTGTGTCTAGAAGGCCTAGTTTTGCTGGTGTCTTCCTCACTGGCTCTTAAAACCTTTTCACCTCTTCAGGAAAGTTCCTGAGGGACCCAAAACATATGGAGGTGTCTGGCAGTGTTTGGGTGACACTCACCCCCATGCCACCATCTTGTGGATGTGAGTGCTATTCTTTCCCCCTCCTGCTAAGGTTAGACATTCCTCAAGGGTAGGGCTGTGTTCAGGGCCCACATCTTCTCTGCCTTTCAGTCATGGTTGGTAGATAGAGGATAACCTCATGAAGGCAACGAAAGGACAGGTGTGGTTTGTGGTTGCTGGGAGTGATTGAGGGGAGGCACATAGGTAAAGAGAGACTCCTTGGCAGCAGGGGGTTTGGAGGGTTGCGGGTGTATGAGGGTGGAGGGGCAGAGCTGAGAAAAAGTGTTGAAATGGGGAAGGAAGTAGAACACCAGGGAGGTTTCTCCATATTCCTGTTAAGGCCCTATGGCCTTTCCTGATGGGTTTCTTCATTGGGTTCCCACTGGCCTTGTTTGAGCCACTTTAAGTTTCTTTAATTGCAAGCCTGGGAGTTCCAATGGCAGGGCTGGAGTCTGTGGGCTCTCTTGGGAGACACTGGCTTCACTTTCCTACTTAGTGTCTGTGTTAAGTACCTGTGTGGGCAGTGGGGGATAATTCTGTGACTCAAGTGAGAGACTGGTATCTTGTAGACTGGGCAAGCATGAGTGGGTAAGCTCTGATGTCCACAGACTGACTCTGTCACATCTTTCCATCATTTCCTTGACTAAAGTCTCCCTTCTCTTTTTTTCTGCTTTTGTTAGGATGGGATGGATGCCTGTCTGAGCCCTACTATCTGAACCAGAGAGGTGCAGAAGCTAATGAGTGTACATAGCCTGGTCGAGGGTTCATGGGAAGAGAACCGAGGAAGGAGATCAGAGCTAGGGGCATACACATCCTCTAACCCCTCTCCACCAGTAAATACAACAGAAGAAGGATGAAATAAATGTGAAGTGAGGCATTTCTTCAAAGGGCATTTCTGCCAATGTCTCCCTGCCTAACAGAGGACCCACCAAGAGGTGAGTGAGGGTCACTCTCTTTAGTATTCTCCATCTCATCACGGCAGGTCTCATTGCTGGCTGTTGATCGACTTCTTCCTTCTAATGTGCTTATCAGTGTTTCTGCTTTAGGTTGTCTGGTACTGCTAGAATGCTTATTTTTTTTTTTTTTTTTGTAATGTTTTAAAACGTCATTCGCTAATCTTTAGAAAGTGTTAAAATCACATTCTAACATTAATTACAATTATGAAATTGGATTCTTACTCCTGGTTTGTGTAACAGATTGTAGTTGATAAAGTATACTGGCTATATATTCCACTAGGAACACAAGTAGACCTCTTTGGTTATCACTGTATTTTCCAGGACAAAGATAGACCAGGGCATATAGTAGGTGCTTAAGTATTTTGGTAATTAGTAAGTAATCAATTATAAACAAATTGTGATAATAATCTCAACATTTTCATTTGAACTCATGGCAATAACTACATCGTCTAATTCTGATAAATACAGGCGATAGATAGATGATAGGTAAATAGACAGACAGACAGACAGACAAACATATTAAATCCAGTAGCATCTTCTCTTAAACCAATTGCTGGTTAGTCCTAATAAAATTGTTCCACTGAGGATAAAAAAAAAAATTGCTTGTTTTTGTTTTCTCCTTTTTAAAGGAGGAGACCCACTTTAGTGTAATGTCTCTCCCCCTTGCTCCCCCTGTGAAGTCAGGCAGCTCCTTTTATGTGGCTATTTCTAGGAAGAAAAAGGAAATAATTATATAAGAAACCAGTTTCATTTAAAGGTTGATCTTAGAGGAAAATACATGTAAAATTCTAGAGGAAAAAAAAATCACGAGTTGTTTTGTATAACAAATAGTCACCCAGCAAGTATTTACTGGCACCATAATACAAATGCCACTGTCATAGGAGTCTGGGCGTCTTCTTACAAGCTGAAGTCATATCTGGAAACACAGGTTGCAGTTGGGAAAGTAGAAACAAATCAGAAGAATAGAATGGAAGGCAGAATTCCCTGTACTTCTGCCTGCTATGAAAACTGAAGGCAGGAGAGATGAGGATGGAGGAAGGATTTCTTTTCTCTGTATTCATGGTGGTCTTTACTGAGAAGGTGAGGAGAGTAAACAAGGAGAGCTTTTTTGTGAGGAGGGAAGAACAAGTGTCTTCAGAGACTCTGTGACTGGGGTGAGCCCATGGTGTGGGGAGAACTGCAGGCCTGGTGAGTCAAGGGAATCCCAGGGAATGCTGAAGGAAAGGTCTGGATGGTTAGGGAGAAGCCATTGCTAAAACTCTCACTTTGCTTCCGGAAGCACTTTGGTTTTTGTTCTTTCAGGACTGGCTTCACTTCAGTGATATTTGTCCACATGCTGGGGTGGGAATCAAGTGCAGGCTCAGCCAAGCTAACATCTGACGGCAGAGTACATGGTGTGACTAGGTAGGAGCTAGTGTGCAAGAAGTATTTAGGGGATGGTCTGATCACATAAGGAGCCTGTGGCTTCTGATGGTTGGGATACGTGCTTGGAGAAAGAAAGTCATCAAAGTTGGCTGAAATGATATGATTCAGGCAACTAGATGGAGCAACTAACACCTGTGCTGGGAAGGTGGCAAAGATGGGTGTTTTTTCCGGGGAAGACTAACAGTGGCTCCATTTTTCCACTTTAGGAAATTCTGGTCCAAGGAAACCATCTAGGATAGAGAAAGAAATATTGTTTTTCAGTTTATAGTGTAAGAGAGTTTGGGAGGGGAGGAGAGGTAGGAGGGGTGTATGTGGCCTAATGCCTCCACTTCCTATCAGGTTCTCAGCACACAAGAGGAACTTTTGTGAGCACTGAAGGAGACCCAAGTTATTTTCTTGGTTGAGCTTAAGACCAATAAAGCTAAGCAGGTATTTTAAGGTTATAGGGACAGTAAATCATTTGTATAGAGAACCTCATTCCTGGGTATCGTTGTTTGGAGAATACCTGAGAACATATTTTAGCATGTCAGACGTGTTCTGTTCTGTGCAGAAATGGATGTTGTGGCAACTTCTTGGTCCGATACAGTCCATCTTAATTTATGGAGTTACCCCAGGTCTTTCTATCCAAAGAGCCCAATATCCTAGGTAATTGCTTCATTCCACCCTTGCAGTGGGTTAGGTGGACAGGAATACAACAGCAAATGAACACCCTAGAGGCACAACTGCCATGCATTTGTGAAGACCGGCTTTGTGTTCTATAAATAGCCGAGGCTATTTCCTATGTTGCCATTCATTTTCTCATCAACAAAGAAATTGTGTAACAAATCGCTGTGCTTGGGTGGAAAACAAGATCCCCTAAATCAAAGGAGGGGGATTTCTGCTTTCAGAACTTGGAATTTTTAGTCATATGTTTCATCTGCATTACCTTATTCAGCCATCCATGTTCACTGAGGTCATGCTATGTACTAAATGGCTCCCCAAGGGCTGCCAGATGCTGCTGTGAACAACAGATGATGTTTATCTTCCAGTGAGAAGCTACAGGTATTAAAATAGAAAAACAAGCATTTATGCAGTCAAATGAGTAAATGAGGTGACTGCAAAATACTTAGATTTTTAACATGTTTTTTTTTCATCTCTAGAGAACTTGGTGCTTCAGTAAAGATAGGGATGGGTTAGAGACAGGGGTGTGGGCAAAAAAGCCTGCCTCAGGGACAAGCTCCGCAGAGTGAAAGACCAAAGAAGCAGATGTGACCAGGTTGAGGATATTCAAGGAAGCCCAGTGAACATCGTGGAAGAGTGTGTACTGCAAGACACTAGTGGGTGCAGATGTACACTCACATATGCCTGGAGGGTCTTGTTTGTCTGCAAGGATTTCATTTGTATCACACTAGTTTGGGAAGTCACTGATATATTTCCAGCAGGAGTTTTTTTTAGTCATTTCACACATTAGTAGAATTATAAGCGCTATGGTGGATAGCGAGGGATAATTAGATTCTGAGAGACCTTGACTCGAGAATCAAAACGTTTTCAGATGGCTTGAATCTTGATCGAATGTTTGAAAGAACTATTGGAATAAAAAAATTCTAAGACCTTTGGCTTGAATGAATTAAAGGTTCAGGAATGAAGCCAAGCATGGAGACTCATTCCTGTTTTTCAGCACTAGGAAAGGGGAGGTAGGATGATTGCTTTACAGTCAAGGCTAACTTAAGCTACATAGTGAGTTTCCAGGCTAGCATAGGGCTTAAGGCAAGACCCTATCTCAAAGACAAACAAAACAACAAACCATGAAAAGACTAAAGAACATCCTAAGATACACACACACACACACACACACACACACACACACACACACACATCCCAACACACATATATACATATATAAATATACACATACATATATATATATATAGTGTGTGCGTGCATGTGCACACATGCACGAGCATCTACATGTGCCTGTTGTGCGTGTCCTCAGAGGTCAGAGTAGAGCATTGAATCCCATGGAGGCAGAGTTACAGGCAGATGTGAGTTGACTAAGGTGGGTTCTTGAAACTGAGCTCCTGACCTCTGAAATAGCCACAAATGGTCTTAGCCACTGAGCCAGTTTTTCCAGGCTCCCATCCCCAAGTCTTTTTTTCTTCCATTACAGTATAAGTTCTCTTTGACTAGGACATCGACTCTAGTGTTAAAGTGTGATCCAGCTATTTAAAGTCAGTTGCTATATGACAAAGCCAGGATACTGCTGGCTGAAGGATTGTCCAATAATTCTGTGACTCAACAAAAGTGGATGCTATTGTTCTTGGTAAAGATGTATACAGATATAAACAGGAAATATAATTCTATGAACTAGCAAAGACTGCATCGTGTGCTTGCGCGTGCACGCGCGCGCACGTGTGTGTATGTGTGGGCGTTGGGGTGTGTGAAAGACTATTGTTCTGTATGTTGCAAAGCAAATGTTAATTTTTGGTGAATCACAAAATCTGCATCTCACTGAAGAAGAATTAAAAAAAAAAAAAAAAACAAAGATATACCACTTCCTGTCAGAAGATCTCTGTCTATTTTTAGGTGACTGTGAATCATTGAGCCATGGGAATATGGCTGAACGAATCATCTGTTGATGGGTTCATCCTCTTAGGCATCTTCTCCCAGAGCCAAACCGATCTTCTCCTCTTCTCTGTGGTCATGCTGGTCTTCACAGCGGCACTCTGCGGGAATGTGCTGCTCATCCTCCTCATCTACAGTGACCCCCGACTTCATACTCCTATGTACTTCTTCCTCAGCCAGCTCTCCCTCATGGACCTCATGTTGGTCTGTGACATTGTGCCAAAGATGGCAGCCAACTTCCTGTCTGGTGGGAAGTCCATCTCCTTTGCCGGTTGTGGCATACAGATTGGATTTTTCGTCTCTCTTGTGGGATCTGAGGGGCTCTTGCTGGGACTCATGGCCTATGACCGCTATGTGGCTATTAGCCACCCACTTCACTATCCAGTCCTCATGAGTCAGAGGGTCTGTCTGCAGATTGCCGGGAGCTCGTGGGCTTTTGGGATCCTGGATGGAATGACTCAGATGGTAGCAGCCATGAGCCTGCCCTACTGTGGCTCGAGGGAAGTGGACCACTTCTTCTGCGAGGTGCCAGCTCTGCTGAAGCTGGCTTGTGCTGACACATCCCTTTTCGACACCCTGCTTTTTGCTTGCTGTGTCTTTATGCTGCTCCTGCCCTTCTCCGTCATTGTGGCCTCCTATGCTCGCATCCTGGGGGCCGTGCTCCGGATGCACTCTGCTCAATCCAGGAAGAAGGCTCTGGCCACCTGTTCCTCCCACCTGACAGCCGTCTCTCTCTTCTACGGGGCAGCCATGTTCATCTACCTGAGGCCAAGGCGATATCGGGCTCCTAGCCATGACAAAGTTGTCTCAATCTTCTACACAGTTCTGACTCCGATGCTCAACCCCCTCATTTATAGCTTAAGAAACAGGGACGTGATGGGGGCACTGAAGAAAGGGCTGGACCACTGCAAGATTGGCAGCCAGCACTCAAAAGCCATGGTCTAGTGTCTGGCTACCACCTGTTGTTGGCATATCGTTGATAAGTCCTCTTTGTTTTGTGAATCTCTCTTTCCTTATAGACAAAAAGAATAATGACACTGGCCCTCCCTCACTAGGATTTTGAAAGGAGCACTTGATATGAATCTGAAACCTGAGAGGGGTTCATTGCTTCACTATTATTGTCATTATTGATTGATTATAACACCCTTGAATTAAATTTACTCTATTTCTTAATTATTCTTGGTAATACCTAGGTTTTTTTTTATTGAGTGCTTACTATGGACTGGAATTGTCTTATTCTATTATTATTATCATCATCATCATCATCATCATCATTATTATTGTTTTAATTGAGGTAGGAAGAACCTCAATTGTTGTTTGTTTTGAGTTTTTAAGACAGGGTTTCTCTGTGTAACAGACGAGGCTGTCCTGGAACTCACTTAGTAGACTACCTGGCCTTGACCTCACAGAGTGCTCTGCTTCCGCCCACCCCACACCTCCGCCCAAGTGCTGGGATTAAAAATGTTCAGCACCATGCCTCACTCTGTTCAGGATTATTTAATAGGTAATTTAGAATAAGAAATGGCCCTGTTGGAAACATGGTCAGGAACAGACAGGGGTAAGAAGCATTCATGCTTGACCATCCTTATGTCCTTCACACAGTCCAGATGCCCTGCTTTGCAAGGAGGGTCTTGCCTTACATTAAGATAGTTCTTCTCATATTAATGATATATAAAATAATGAGATATAACAAAATAAAACAATCAAGATACTCTCATAGGTATTCTCAGAAGATCATATCACAGTCAGTTCTAAATTCTGTCAGACTATCAGAAAATCCACAATAGAAATGAATGGTCAACAGGGTACTAGGACAAACCAATTGTCAACAGCACCACATCCTGAGATGTGGGCCTGTTCACCTGTTCATATGCTCTATGAGACCAAGTACCAACAGTCCCCATCCCCACCCACAAGAGCTTAGAGAAAACACACAAGAAGGTTGGTTTTTGTTTTTGTTTTCGTTGTTGTTTTAAAGAGTGAAATTACAAGAAGGAGAGCCAGTTTACAATCAGAGTTTCAGTTGCTAATCATATTGTGTGATTTTCCAACTCACTCAGATTGGTCAGTGTAGGATGTACAATAGATGTCCTTATCTTTTTGGACCAAGAGATCTACAGATGTGTTAACTTGCCTATGTTTTTATGACGCTCCTCCTGAATGGCGCTTGGCTAACAGCCACTATTCCCATTTGTTTGGTGCCTCCTGTGTGGGGGAGACACCTTCTAAAGAGGCATGTTTGTCTAGACAGTGTTGGGCATGAATGGCCCTGTTTCAAAAACCCCTCAAAACAGAGTCCACTGTGAGAATACAGAGACTGTGAAGACTTTCATAGAGGGAAAAGATTCAGGATTCTTTTCACAACAAAATTGCAAATCAAAATTATCCTGTGTTTTTACATAGATTTTTAATGAAAATAAGGTGTCCTCATATATTTGCACAATGGTGAAGACTCATCTTTTTCTACTATCAGCACAATTGAGCACTGCTACAGTGATCTTCTCGCTCCAGAAGAGGCAAAGGATGAGCCCTCCGGCCTCCACAGAGAAGGTTTGTTTCTCTGGAGTTGGCGATAAGTGAGGCCAAAAGAAAACACTGATTGGAACTCGTGCCTCATTTTTCCATTATTCCCAATAATCAGGGACTTAGATATATATGGTCCCTCCTTCTTTTCAAAAAGCTCTTCCATATTAAGAAGAGCTATGGCATCATTTGCTGCAGTGTCAAGAAAGAGATTCTGTAAATAGTAAGTCTTATTGTAGTAAAATTGAGCGGCCAATGGTCCACCAGAAAGAAGTCTGATATATTTTAACAGCTTTTCCACTAAGGACTCATCGTTATCTTCTGCAAACAAATGGGGAAGCCTAAGGTGTACCTTGAATTCATTCACAGACATGTTAAAATCCTTGGCTATTTTTTCTAATGAGTCATCATCCAGCCCAAAGTAAGACCTGTAGAGTTTGAATGTTTGATCCAGATCCTCTATGGCATCTCTGATCACGCCAAGAAAAGGAATGGTGGCCATTGCTCCAGCCTTCAGGGCCTCTAGGTAGACTTTCTGCTTCAGGGAATCTCTCTTCTTGTAAATGATGTCCTCAGAAACACTTTTCAAAGACAACAAGAAGATGTGGCGCTTGTAAGGTGGCAGATCCCCTAGGAGTTTGGTCTCCATCTTTGGGAAGTCATAGTCAGACACATCAAAGTTAGAGACCAAGAAGACCGGAGGCTTAGTGCCGAGAGCTTCCTGAAGATGCTTAGAACGGTCACCTCGAATTTTTATCAGGACATTCTCCTTGTTGAAAGTCTTAGGTTTACTCTTCTGTTCATTACCCAAGTCATTGTCTATCTTGGCTGGGACAAAGTAGAAATTAATCTCCATCTTTGCAATGGCTTTGGCCAGTTGTGCATCATTTTCTTTGAAGCGTGTAGCTGAGATGATAATGAAGAAGTCATATTCATGAAACTTCATTTCTGTTAGATAGGTTTCTGGTGGGAAGGCAGTGGACCCTATGCCAGGCAGGTCCCATATTGTCACGTTGGGAAGCTTTGGGTGTGGGTATGGGGTTCTCTTCATGGTTGTCTCTACCGGTCCAGTGGTGGCTGCACCTTCTTCTTCTTCCGGCCCCACCCCCCCTCAGGGCATTGATGAACATGGACTTCCCTGAACCTGTTTCTCCTGTCACAGCAATGCTCAGAGGAGCATATCTCTATATCACTCAGTGCATTGTTGATCACAGAAAGTGCTTCCTGGACCTCATTTTTCTCTATGTAGGATTTAATCAGGGTGATGTGTTTTTCGGAGATGATTTTGCTTTCCCTCTCAAAATTCTTAAAGAACGCATCAAAGCTGGAGGCCCAAGCCATGGCTCTGGATGGTAGGAGCTGAATGGAACAGAGAGGAGAGAAATTGTAAATGTTATGCAAAGCTGACAAAGCCTTCACGTTTGCTGTTACAGGAAACAGGACCCTACCCTGTCTTAGATCAGAGCGAGAGTTGCCTTTCTTCCCTTCTCTTGGTTGCTGCTTTTTCTGCTGACCTGGACATAAGAGACCTCTGTGCTCAGGTTTTACTTCCTCCTAGGAATTTCCTCATACTTCTTGGTCTAAATCAGACTCCGCTTACTCTGTGCAGTTAACCCTTACAGCCTTTCTTATCAGTTTAATGACTTTAAGTTCTTTCATTTTCATTAAAGTGATACTCATATATGTTATCAACCCTACAAAGACAGTGTAGTACATAGAAAGTGAAAAAAAAAACCCCACTACTTCTCCTGGTAGGATTTTCAACCTTATGTGAACCCTTTACTAAGTTGCCTGCAGATCCTCAAGATTTCTTGTCTCAATGCATGATTTTTCTCTAATAACGCCGGTTACTCTCTAAATGACACCGGACAATGGTTGGAAAAGAGTGATTTGAATAGAGATGCCCAACTAACTATAATTTAGTGGAGCATGACCTCCATGGTAGGCAGACTCCTGAGAGGGCACAGAGACCCCTGTTTCCTGGTTTTCAGATGCTCAAATTGTATACTTCCCTGTATTGTGTTCTCTGGGGTGATTGGGTTGGAAGTCAAAACAAAATGAGAATCAGAGCGTCCAAGAGATTATGCATCCAGCAACCACACCAGGGAAATCCTGGGAGAACTCTGACAAGCATCCTCTATAATGCTGACTAGATGTGTAAGGAAAGAACATTACTAAGGACTACATTGGCTTGCATACTCCAGGAAACACATGGATTACCCTGGAGAAAGAGGTAAAAACAAAACAATAAACAAAGTCTACATTGGGACTATTATCATTTTATACTTACCTGAATTATATATAATAGGTACGTGTTCATGGCTACACATGAATATGCTTTAAATAAATCCATGCCACTTCATATGGTTGATAATGCTTCTACTTCAAGCCAGAGAGTAGCAGAAACTTAATTTTCAGGCTCAAGAAACGTCTTTTGAGTTGTTGGTCAGGAGAGTCCAAGACAGTCTCCAAACACTAGAGGCTATTGCAGCTGCCCTTGTTCGAGCCCCAGAAGGTGAAGCTCTCTTTTTCTGAAAACACCACACGCTTCAGATACAGGGCTCAGAGAAGCAAAGCTAGATATGACCCACAAGTTTCTATCTGTGGACTAGCTTTCCTAATATCAGAAGCTGCTCTACAAGTTGCCAAGGGAGAAAGCGATAATCCTTCCCAGCTATGACACCTAAGGACCACAATGATCATCACATTGACATAACTGTAACTTTATCTCAACATCACAGTTGTCTAGATATGACCGGGGTCACATACCCATGAAATCTCACTGTATATTGTATATACAAGCTACACTAAATGCACTCAACAGGTTGAGTTTATGTATTTATCTGTTTATAGGTATATCATAGCAATGTTATTTATTTATTAGAGGGCATAAATTTGAAAGGGAATAGGGATAAGAATGGGACTGCAGGGAGCAGAAGGGGGATGATACGCTTATGTTTCAATAAAAGGAACCCTTGCTTCACGGTAAGTATTTTAATTAATAAAAATTGACCCATACAGTGACCAGAAAACTAGCTTTAATTGTTCTGAGCATCCCGCACACCTCATACAATTGTAGTGTTAGAACTGTATAATATTTGTGAGAAATTATGTTTTCAGGACAAAATAACCAGCTGCATCAGACCTGACAGGAATCATTCCTCCCAGCATGATGGACACTGACATCCTGCATACTCCTAGTTCCAGCCCCAGATGATTTTGTTGCTGTCACCCATCACATTTGGACAGCTTCCAGGACAACATTGTAGAAAACTTCTGATCCAATTTGGACCACCATTTCAGTCTCCTACTAAGTCTGGAATCTCTCAGCATTTAGAAACTGAACCACAAATGCAATCACTAGGTTGCTTAACCATTCTCCCCAATTTTGGGGGGCCCATTCCAAGGCATTATTCACCCCAATTCAACCTGAAGATACCTTAAGAGAATGATGCCCCATTCCCTCTAAGGGAGGGGGGGGGGTTGTATAGGTTGCTGTTTGCTCGCTTGATCTACAAATGCTTATTCTCATTGGGAGGTGATCATAAGTCATTATTGGTCTTACACAGAGAAAAAATTAGGGGGAACGCAGGAATGTCTCACTTTGCCTATATGATGAGGAGTATGAAAGAGCCTCCTTATGGACACGGCTTCAAAGGTGGCAAACTAGCCACTGGGAAAAATGTCCTCATTCCTGCCACAAACAGAATCTGCCTAAAAATGGGCAACTTAGATGCTGGCAGAGTTGACGGCTGCACTCTGCCAAGTCAGGGTAAGCAAGTCCTCAGTAGTTCCTGCCCTGCAAACAAGTCTGGCAGAGATATTAGGCCAGAAAGCTGAAGATGAGGCTCCAACGTTATAAAGTGTATTAGGTGACTGGCCAGGCAGTAAACTGTCTTAAGTCAATTTGTACATTTTGGAAGGTGCTAACCCACACTTATGGTTCACACAGGAATTTAAGTTTTATTCCTTCTCAAGTCTCTGAGGGGCACTGAAGACAAGATAGTATAGTTTTACAACCAAGCTTAGGTAGTTAGAGGACAAGATCATTTTAGATCAAGATAAAAAAGTTAAGCTATTAGAGTTGAGATAGGATAGATATTTAATTTCATTTGGAAATTTAGACCCAACAAGACAGGAAAGACACTTGCTTCAAACTGGACGAATGCGGATGGCCAAGTCACTATGAATGTAACATGTATAGAACTCATTATTCTCATGATTGTCACATGGTTCTCCCTGCTGTGTTTGTTTTATACATGTGTAATAAAATAAATGTATAAAAAATGAAATAAAAATCAAAATTGAAAGAAAGAAATGAGAGAGAGAGGAGAGAGAGAGAGAGAGAGAGAGAGAGAGAGAGAGAGAGAGAGAGAGAGAATATGTTACAGGCATGGACAACCATGAGGAGACCGTACCTATAAGAATAAGAATGTATTTCACAGCATCTGCCTAAGAACATCACAGTGATCTACCGAAGGCAGCCAGTGCTACACTGTAGGATCTTGTCTCCAAAACCCTTGCCAGAGCCCACCTGCCCACTTCATGAGGTCAGCACTTACACTACACTGGTGCTAGTAGCCTGTTCACCTTCCTGTCTACCACACATCCACCCCATGAGGTGATTCCCCATGGCTCAGAGACTCCAGATCCCCTAACCTTCAATGTGTGATACATCTATCACCTACTTGGCCAGTGTGAGTCACCAGCTGCCCACTTACCCACTTACTCAGGGAGGTCAGCATTTTCACTTTTGAGTTTTAGACACCTGAGTTCACCTGGCCCCTGCTGACCACACCATGAATCAGAACCTCCAAGGTCTACCCAACTGCTTTCTCCCATAAATGTATGTGTGTGTGTGTGTGTGTGTGTGTGTGTGTGTGTGTGTTGGTATGTATGTATGTATCTAACTCTTAACCACAAATTTGAAAACATAAAAAGGGTTATATGAAAAACCAAGACAGCTTGTCTCCTCTAAAAATTACAAACCCCAGTGATTCTTCCAGTGTTGATGAGCATGACTTAGATGAAACGCTAGACAAAGAATTCAAAAGATTGATTATAAATGTCATCAAAGAAAAAGGACTCAGTCAGCCGAGTGATATTCAGGGGTCGACATGGCATGACAATGAAGTTCAACAGAGAGAAATGCTGGAGAAAGTCTTGACGTAGCCGAAGCTAGAGAACAGCACTTGGTATGTCAAATGCTCCGTGAACGGAAAGGCTCAACACCAGAGGGATCACATGCAGGAGACAATATGGGGAGTCGAGGACAATAGAGGAGCTGGAAGACTTAGCTAAGGATGGACATAACAATGGGGGGAAAAAAACTTTGAACAGACCATGTGTGATCTTTTTAACACCATGAAATGTATGGGCATAAAAGAGCTCCTTAACAGCATAGAAAATATTTTCAATGAATCCTAGCAAAAACAACATTAAATATAAGGCCAGAGGAGCATGTCCAAATAGATACACGAGGCCTATAGAACTCCAGATACACAGGGCAGAGAAAGAGACTCCTGAAGTCATATTATTGCCAAAATCCTGAAGATACATAGTCAAGGGCTTTGCAAACTACAAGAGTGAAACAGCAAGGACTATAATGTAATTCATTCAGAATAACAACTGACTGAAAGCAGCAGAATCTTTGAAAACTAAAGGGCCCCACATGATCTGCCAGAGACTGTCTGTAGTTGTTTCTGATCTGACATTGTATCTCCATGGTGCAAATGAAGAGCTTACATCATAGACTCCAAGATCATCTGGGTAGCCCAACCTGCCATCTTTCTCCAGTCTTGGCTGCTTCAGAGGAGCAGCAAAGCCTGCATGCAGCACGCAGGTTGAAGGAACGGATGTGGCCTCTCTGCTTTGGGATGCTCTGTGGTACAGAACATGGCCCGTGTAGGATACTGCTGTGAATGCTCCCCGAGTACAAAGCCCCGAGCTCTCCTTCCATGGTGTCAGGATCCACTCTTCATGTCAGCACACACACAGGGTTACTGGCCAAGATGAACTTAGAAACCCCTCACTCACCTTGGCAGCGGTGACCTTGATCTGATGGCAATGGCACCTCTGTGAAGACTCTCCTCTCAAGAAAGGTCTTTACCTAAAACTGGAATTCAGGCTCAGGATGCTTAGGAGGAAAAGAGATGATGTGTGGAGTTCTGGTGTCCTGGAAAGAACTGCCCAAAGAAAGGAGGAGGACTTGGCATGGACAGTCTGATGGTCCTGGTCCACACACAGCCCTTGTTCTCTGCACCTTTCTGGCTGGATCTGAGCCCTATTTATCTAAACCACACAAGGAGGGGGCTGCAGTCAGAGTAGGTTCCAGTTTCTATTCCTGGAATGCCTAGTTTGTAGGAATCAAGTGCAAAGTACACATATGATCCTATAAGGAAGGTCGCAGGTGGGCCAAGCTGTGTTATCAGAATCTCAGAAAGTGTGTTCACAGGAGTGTCAAAGGATCAATGAGAGCTCAGGAGCTGAGACCTCTCTTATATGTGAAGAGTTATCTTTGTATTATTTTGAGTGTCACAATCTGAGCCCACGGCCTTTAACCATTCTACCATCGTACATTTCAGCATACCTATTGCTTATGAAACACATGCCTACATGCCTGAAGTCTACTGGAAGGACCTCAGTAGATGCTTGTGCCAGGTCAGATAATTTTACATAGGTACGGCATGATTTATGCCATATTTTAGAACTACTGCCACCTCTGTGTTATCAAACTGTAACCAGTGGATCATCCTCCACTCTTTTTGCTCCTCACCTCTCCTCCATCAGCAAACCCTGGGAATTCACCTCTAAAAAAAATCAGGTATCCATATTTCTCCAGATCTCTCAGGCTCCCAGATCCCAGGGCCTGACTTCTTCTCCCCACTAACCTGGGACTCAATAACTGGTGTGGCCATAGAATGGCTCATAGTTCATTCCACAGAGCCCAGTGCTCTCTAGGTCATTCAAGGACAGACCTGAGCTGTACACTTGAGTAAAATGAGTTGGGCAGTGGTGGAGTTCTACGTGACCATATGTGGAGGGGAGATGGGATAGGAGAGTAGGGGAGGGGAACTCATGAGGCCTCCAGCCATTTCTGTTTCTATCTTTCAAGATCCAGAGAGTTCATACAAAATTTTCATTTCCTCAGTCATCTGGCCACCATGAGACTGCCTCATTCTGTGTCCTTGGCAACAAACTATGAGCTTTACCCCACTCCCCCCCCCCCCCCCACCTTCCCCGATATTGTATTTCTTTCAGCTCAGCCATGTTCTTTTGTTTTATCTTTTAGGTTTTTTTTGTTGTTGGTGTCATTGTCGTTGTTGTTGAAGTGCTGAAAGTGAAAGCCACAGCCTCGTACTTGCTAGGTAAGTTCTCTACCATGGAGCCATGTCCAAACCCCACAGCGTTGTTATGCAACTAGATATCTAAATATATTTGCTAAGCTTCCAATGGCGCCGTGAGAGCCTTAGTAAGCAAGATGTGAACTATGGGTTGGGAAGAGTACAGAATGTTCTTTCTACAAGGCATTCAAGAAAGAATCACATGGTCTATAAGTGAATGCTCTTGAGAGCATGGGCATGAAGGGAATGCTTTGACATGCCCACTGTCTTAGTTAGGCTTTCTATTGCTTTGAAGAGACCGCAGCAATGGTTATAAAGGAAAACACTTAATTGGGGCTTGCTTACAGATTGAGAGCTTTAGTCCATAATCATCATGGCTAGAAACACGGAGGCATGCAGGCAGGCATGGTGCTGGAGAAGGAGCTGAGTGTTCTACTTTGATTGGCAGGTAGAGAAGGAGACATTGTGCCACTCTGGTCATAGCTTAAGAATCCAAGACCTCAAAGCCTGCCCCACAGTGAATCACTTCTTCCAACAAGGTTGCAGCTACTCCAACAAGTTATTCCCTTTGGTTGAGAAACCACGCAAGAGCTGTGGTTAGTTCTCAGACAGGAATTCACTAATTATGTGACAGTCTGTGTGAGGGAGGAGACATATTCACTGTATGCCTTCAGATAACCAGAACTAGGGTCCAGATCATGGTGTCAACATCTCAGTGTTCTACAGGATATTATCACCCCAGCCCAAATATCTATTAATACAGATATGTACAGTGTAACTAACACCTATCCCTCCCAGCACCCACACTTATACCCACACTATCTTAGTTAGAGTTTCTACTGATGTGATAATACACCATGACCAAAGCAACCTGGGGAGGATATAGTTCTACGTCACTGACAGAAGACAGAGTAGAAACTCAAGGCTGGAACCTGTAGGCTGGAAGTGAAGCAGAAACCATTAAGGAGTGTTGTCCACTAGCTTGTTCTCCCCTGGGTTGCTTGGTTGGCCTTTTATAGAACCTAGGACCTCCAGCCCAGGGCTGTCATTATCCATCATGAGCTAGAACTTCCTATACTAATCATTAAGTGAGAAAATGCGTACTAGGCATTGTGGTGCATGCCTTCAATCTCCGCATTCAGGAGATAGAGACAGGCAGATCTCTGTGAGTTCTAGGATAGTCTGGTCTACATTCTAGAACAGTCAGAACTAGAGAGAGAAACACATAACAACAACAACAACAAAACACACACACACACACACAGAATGAGAATACTGGAGGAGTTTGCTCAATTGTGGTTCCTTCTTTTCAAATGATTCTAGCTTGTGTCAAGTTGACACAAATCCAATCAGTATACACCACTCACACCTGACTTTCTTGGGTTTTGTCTCTCCTTTTTTGAATTTTAATTTTATTAATTTATTCAGATTATAGATAAATTATTATCCCATCACTTGTATCATCCCGTTCCTCCCTCCCTCCTGCTTTCATCCTATTCCTCTCCCCTACGAACCGAGAAGCAGAAAGACTCACATGGTATATACTCACTTATAATTGGACACTAGCCCAAAAGGCATGTCCCACAAAAGTCTTCACTTACCAGGAGATTGGGATAGATGTGAGGACATCCTGTTGAGACTCTACATAAGAGAAATATAGGAGATGGGGAAATAGAAGGACTCAGAGGGCCCTAGAAACCTATAAGAAGAACATCGTGATGCGTGGATCGGGGCCCAGGGGAGTCTGCTCAAACTGTTGTACTAACCAAGGATAATACAAGTAGTAAACATCGAACCCCTACTCTGAGCTACCCAATGGGTTCTGTCTCAACACTGCTTGGCTGATGGAATTAATTAGTGATCATTTAATGTTTAGAATGAGAACGTCCAGGCTCAGAGACCTTGACACACTTCTGTATGTACCATATACACCTTCTGTAAATCACACACAGCTTGAAACCTCCCAGACTTGCTCATTGTTTTTAAAAACAAAATTCCAGTTGTTTGATTTTTCACTAATAAAGATTTGGGAGCTTGATGATGCCAATATCTTCCCTCACCCAGGCATCCTAAGCTAGAATAAACTCAAATCACAGGAAACTGGGGAAAATGCCACCTTCTGAATTAGCAGAAGCATGTAATCTATTCTATGTATTTGGTTATATGTGCTTAGACTGCAGAAACACTTCCTACCAATAAAACCCAAACAATCCCATGTTCAGAGACAGGCTTCAGCAAGGACAGAACATATCAACTGCTAACACTTTCCTCTCCCAACACAGCAGCACAAGACTTTCCTGCATGGTGACAAGTGTTGAAAACATAGAAATATGTTATATATGGAGTCACTGGATGTTTTGCACACCAAGTTAGGGTTATAAGGACCGGGGACAGCTGTCTACATCTTTATTTTCATCCTGAGGCCACAGTGCAGTTAGGGAAGCTTCTGCTACAAGACACAAAGACAGGTAAATGGCCATCAGGAGCAGACCACTCTTGTAGAAGCTACCAGAGTTTACAAATAAAGCAACAGAAAGGAAAGAATGTAGTGTCACAAGAGAAAAGAATTAGAAAGAGAAGAAGTTATTAGCACATGTTTCCTCACAAGAATAGAGAGAATAGGTAGGGATAAGGATATAGATCTTTTAAAAAGTCATGGTCCAGCAAAAAGTGTCTCTCTACAGATGTTCTCTGCCTCCAGCTCTGACAGTCTCCCTGACCATCTTACACAGTGTTCCCTGAGCCTTGGGGAGAGAAGTGCAACATAGAATCACCATTTACAGTTGAGCATTCCACAGTCTCTTATTCTCTGTATGTTGATCCCTTGTTGGTCTCTATGAATCACCAACTACTACAAAGGGAGCTTCTCCAGGAAGACTTGAGAGATATACTAATCTATCAGTATAACAATGAAAACCTAGGAGGCATTTATTACTGTGTCCATTTAGCAAAATAATAGCACTAGGTTCTCCCACTATGGCCTATGTTCTAGCCCAGATATGGGTGTTATTAGCTTAGTTAAGTTTACCAGGCAGGAGTCTGGTCATGTGACACAAGCTTTAAATCTAGCCAGGAAGTTCTTGGTTATTCCAATGACATGTGTGCCGCTGTTGCACCAGTGGGTATATCTTACCAAAGCATTCATTGTTATAGTTTGCAGGATTCACAGCTGGGATATATTGTTGATTACTTTTCTCCTCCTCTAACATGCACAGAACCTTACAGAACTATGAAAACTAACCAGTAGGGATAAATCTTCCAGGTCATTACCAGTTTAATTTCTCCATGCCCTTTGGCCCAGTTGGGTGGTGCCTTCAGAAATAGGAGCTTACTGTCAAGTTCTAGAGAGTTAGCCAAGAACAATGGTAATAGCTGTAACGTTTAGAGGTCTATGGGATCTCAGTGACCAGTTCAAAAAGAGGCAGCCTATTCTTTACACTGAGGATTTTATTTGGTAGCCTATAGTGGCTGGGAGAGATATTCCTATTCCATTGTTGGGTCACTCCATTTAAACTCATTTTTATATTTTAGGAAACTTCTAAAGTAATAGGTTTCCCATGATGTTCATGGGTCGTGCTATGGTGGAGGTGGAGAGTTGGGTATGATGGGGATGTGGAGGGCTTCTGTGACAACCCCTCCAATCCCAACTGTCACAAAGATGAAGGAGTAGATTAATCAGGATGCCTTCAAATAGAACTCTTAAAAACTGAGACAAGGATGCTGAAGTTAGCTCTTCACAATTGATGGTGTCTGGAGAATGTGCCAGAAGGGAAAGATTTATGTAAGGGGCAGGCCGCTGAGAGTTTGACCATGCTCCATTGAGTATATAGATGACAGAAATTGGATTTTTAAAATTACTTTTTTAAAATTAAAACTTGTTTCATTATTTTTTTTTAGTGTTAATTATTTGGCAGGAGGTAATAAGGGTAGAGGGACCAGACATGGAAAGACAGGGAAATGATTGAGACTGGGGTGCATAATATGAAATTCCAAAAGAATCAGTAAAATATGGTGAAAAAAATCTGTGATCTATTTATAAATAAGTATATTGAGGTACTGAAATTCATCAAAGACTAAGAAATGTTTTTGTATTGGTAACAAAGGTATGTTAATTTTGTTAGAAGGCATTGTATACTTGTGTTGTTATGTTATAATGTCCCCATAACATATACAAATTACCTGTGAATCAAAATCATTAAAAGATGTTTAAAGATTTGGAAGTTTTGATTGCATAAACCTGGTGATTGCATGTTGTATATATCTGTGGTGCGAGTGCTAATTGTCAATTTGACTGAATCTAGCAACACCGGAGAGACAGTTTTGGCCTTCCCTGTGGGGGAATACCTTGGTTGTAATTACCGATGTTGTAGAGGTGCCTGTCTTCATTTTGAGCCAGATTATTTTCTCATCATGGGATCCTGAGGTAGATTAAATGAGCATTAGGAAGAGTCAATGTTCTCTTTCCTGATTGTGGATGGTATGTGACCAGTTGTTTCAGCCAGGATGGACTACATGTTGAACGGTGAGCCTTCTTCTCAGCACTGCACAGAACCTTCTCCAAATTCTACCATATAGTCAGTCACAAAGAAAACTTTAAATGGTACAAGAAAATTGAACTAACCCATTGTTCTTTATCAGACAACCAATGAATTAAAGCTGGACTTCACTACAACAGAACTAACAAAAACTCCTACACATACATGGAAACTGAATAACTCCCTACTCAACACCACTGGTTCAGGTAAGAAACAAAGAAAGAAATTAGACTTCCTAAAATTCAATGAAAATGAAGGCCCAACATACCCAAACTTATGGGACACAATGAAAACAGTGTTAAGAGGAAAGTTCATTACACTAAGTGCCTTCATAAAGGAATTCAGGAGAAGAAGAGAGCCCTTATATAATGCTGGTAGAAACGTAAAATGATGCTGTCACTATGGGAGTTAGTACGGAGGTTCCTCAAAAAATTAAAAATAAAATTACCATATGACCCAGCTCCACTTCTCCTGGGTATGTTTCTGACAAACTGAGTCAACCTACCACAGGCATACTTTTTAAAATTAATATATATATTTTATTAATTTATTCATAGTACATCTTAATTGTTATCCCATTCCTTCTATCCTCCCATTCCTCCCTCCCTCCCATTTCCCCCTTACTCCCCTCCCCTATGACTATGACTGAGGGGGACCTCCTCCCCCTGTATATGCTCATAGGGTATCAAGTCTCTTCCACAGGCATACTTTTACAGCCATGCTTGTATCACTATATTTTTACAAAGGCTGAGGAAGTAAACAAGCCTAGATGTCTGTCACCAGCCTGATGTGCTACATGCACACAATGCAGTTTTTTTTCAGGTGTAAATAAAACTGAAGTTAACTGGAGAACAACATGATAAGTGAAATAAACTAAGTTCAGAAGGACAAATGTGCCATGTTTCCTTATTTGTTCTTTCAGAATTTTTATTTAGTACATTTTTAGAATATTCTTGTGAGGGCTGGAGAGATGGGTCAGTGGTTAAGAACACTGGCTGCTCTTCCAGAGGGACCCAGATTCAATTCCCAGGACCCACATGGCAGCTCACAACTGTCTGTACCTCCAGTTTCAGGGCATCTGACACCATCACACCTATGCACATAAAATAAATGAGAAAAATGGAAAAAAGAAGAGAATGACTTAAAAAAAAAAAAGAATATTCTTTTCTGTATCCTCCCTCTCCTCCCAGATACCTACCCACCCAGCCACCTACCCAACTTTTCATGTTTTTTCTCTTTTTTAAAAGAGAAAAAAAAAAAAAGGGAGGTAGTGGGGTGTGGTTGATGTACCCAGTGTCACTCTGTTGAAAATAAGTGTCCAGCTACTATCATTTGTAAACAGAACCTTGGCTAGGAGTGGGACTTTGCATTTATTTCCCTACTTTGGATTTGTTTGGCTTGAACTTAATTCAGGTCTGGTAAATCTCTCTCTCTCTTTCTCTCTCTCTCTCTCTCTCTCTCTCTCTCTCTCTCTCTCTCTCTCTCTCTCCTTTCCCCTCCCTCCCTCCCTCCCTCGCTCCCTCCCTCCCTCTCTGTGTATGTGTGTAGATTAAAGTAGAAAAGGGACCCCTGAAAGGGGAGGAACAGGTTTCAAAGTAAAGGGAGAGAGAATAGAAAGAGAGAAGGAAGTGGAATTCATGTGGCATGAAAGCAGAGGGGTTAAATATTTGCTGGAGGGAGGCAGGAGACCTTGGGGAAGACAGAGGGATGAATTAGGAGATACTTGTACTCAAATACCACAGTCCTTGACAAGCTGTAGAGAGGACGAAAGGATGTGACATTAATAGCCACAAGTTTTAGGACTCACATTGGGAGATGACTTTATATTACAATTTGATTTTCACAATGTGGAAAATGTATTGGTTAGGTCTCTTGCCCAGGGTCAAACCTAAGTGAGATTCTCATCCAGGTGTGTCTGATGTTGTCTGCCAAGCTACGGCGTTTGTTTGTTTGTATTGTTTTCTGAGACAGAGTCTCACTTCGCCCAGGCTAGCCTCAAAATTACTGCTTTAGCCTCCCAAATGCTGAGGTCACAGGTGTGGCCCTCTACCTTTAGTCTTGGAATTTTCTTAGTATGAAAAAAACCCATTTTCCTGTGAGCTTACAGGATGGTGGGCAGAAGGTGGACAGTGCCAGGGACAAATGTCCTCTGGGTGTGTTTGCTGTACTCTCCTGAGGATGGCATGGAAAAACAGTAGAATTGAGTTCTCAGGTAAAGGCCAGTGAAACTACCCCAAGTGGGTCTGGCAATAGGAAGATGCAGGAAGATACAGAAGTATGAGGCTCCAGAATATTCTAGATGTGCTGTTGGTTCTACCTACATACATTACTTAATGGCTGTCATCAAAGTAGACTACATCACAACACAAAAGCCAATGCCACCTACTTGTTTTCGGAATGGAAAAAAAAGCCATTATTCCCAGGTTGGTCCATAGAAATCCCCACGCCCTGGTTTCCACTATGTCTTCCCCTGGGATGGAGTTTGCTGCAGCCCCAGAGATGATCAGAGAACTTTGCAGGAAGCTCTGTCCCCTCAGAGGCTTAATTTCCAGAGACTGGGACAGAGGTGTGTGTGTGTGTGTGTGTGTGTGTGTGTGTGTGTAGGACAGGTCTCTGAGGGCTCATCAAGATTGAAGCAACTTTCTTTAGTCACAGTAGAGATGAAGGTGAGAGTCGACAGGGGATAAAGCCTCTCAGGCAGGAACTCGTCCTGGCCCTGGCGAAGGGTCACGTAGACAGGTGAGAACTCTGTGCTTGCTCTCTCCTTCCCCTCCTGGTCCATGGTTCGCCTGTAAGACTAGAGGTTAGAGGCGACTCTTCTGGGACGCGTTCCCTGATGCCTAATGATGGTACCAGGCATTTAGGGAGGACTTCTCCCTCTTCTCCGTCTGCTGTAGTCCTTTTTCAGCACCCATCTTCTTCCCATCTGACTGCATCTCTTCAAAAACCTTTCCACAGCCTTTGGAAGGCACTGTTTCCACAGCTCCTATGTGAGTAGCATACTAGAAGATTCCAAGAGTCATCCTAAATAGAGTTTTTCCTCCTACAACTTTCTCTTCTGTTTCCCAAGCCACTTGCACTTCTTTTTAAAAACCTATTTCTCTCAAGGAAGTGGAAACACATCAGCTTGTCAGCACTAACTCACTGACTGGTGCAGCTGTTGCTGGGTGGGTGGCGGCGGCGGCGAACAGATCCTGGTCACTGAAGCCCTTAAGATGCTGATTGGGGTCTTTCCTGGTTGTCCCCAGCACTTGCCACTGCCATTGTTTCTGTGTTTGCAGGTGAGGCTCTTCCTGTCTGCATCCTGCTCCTCCCCACCCAGGTCTTTAAAGGTCACCAGTGTCTGTGCAACGCACCCCTCCTGACACTCTCTCCTTACCCCCCTTCAGGTGTCGGCAGTCTTGTGTGTGTCCATTTGGCTTCTAACGTGATGGGTTCTTTGTCCTAGTCCTTTACTCATGGGTAGAATTGGAGAAGAGATGACTGGTCACCACTTAATTCTGGGGAGACAGGGGGGACACTCGGGTGGTATCCTCAGAGTCTTGCCATAGGTTTTTTTTACGAAGAATGAGCGTGGCTTGGTACTTCCAAGTTGAGGGAAGATTGAGCAACAGCTGGACTCCTTGAAACTGGCAGATGTTTTCATTAGCTCCTCAGAATGTGGGGAGAATTGTCTTACAACATTGAGACATCGGATTTTGTCAGAAAGGCATCGATAAAACTCATTCTTGTGGACCAACTACAAGCACCTGCGTGTCCACTTCTTGGATACATGATGCTGCTTGTTCTTTCTCTACCACGCATGTATTTCCCCGTAAGGCCCCCGACCCCCTTCCCATGTTGACTTTTTAAAGGCTAACTAGGACTTGGAGCTTATTGGGGGAAGTGTGTGTGTTGGTGTGTGTGCTCCTTTCTCTCCCACTTGCACTTTTCTTTCTCTGTGAGAAGCTCCATGGTGGGGCTCCTTTCCACTCTTTTTCTGATGCAAAGCTCTTCAACAAGATTCCCAGGTGTGCTTCTGCTAGTGCACAACAAAGGCTTTGGTAACATCTGACCCTATACAAAAGGACATTTCAGTGAAACAGCTTCAGGCTGTGTTTTCCTCATTGACAAGGCAAGTTCCCTGAATTTTCTTCCAAAATTATATTAGCTACTTGTTCAGTTCATGTTTACAAGTGACTGCAGCCGACTCTGTGCTTTTATTTTTTTTCAACCTTTGTCCTACAAATTACCATGACTAATGCTATTGGACATCACTTTAGTATTATATTTTTTATTCATTTTAACTATGTCATTGTCTTAAAAATTTAAAAATGCAAAGGATAAAAGATGTGTCCCACAAGGACTTTCTTCCCTAACTCGGTGTCAGCAATCAGATTCATATGATTCTCTCCTCTGAGTCAGTGTTTGTGTTTTCTTGTACACTAGCCCAGATATTTGCTTTGTGGGCAAACTGTTCACTGCCTTCTGTGCATTGTTGCACTTAATAACAATTTAGAGGGAGTTCAATAGCAACTCACTAAAAACTATTTCTTATTCACACCATGCCATTATCTATTTAATGTTTCCTTTAATGAACAATTAGATTGTTTATTTTTTCTTACTTCAATCAAATCTACATTTTGTCTATAAGTAAATTTGCATGAATTCAAATATTTCTGTAAAAGTGTCTGCCAGGAGTTCTGGGCTTATTTTCTATTTTTATTTTCTAAATATCTGTCTTCCGAATGCTTCTTTTTCCCATTATAATTTTATCACTTCTTTTTCCACATCATAACCTTGCTCTTGTCTGTAACACTTTCTTATCTCATTCATGCTTTTGATATTTCCCTGAGACATCTCCTTTCTCATCTCTATCATCTTGTTAGTTTTCCTTCACTAGTGAATAGAAAATGTTACGTCTGCTAGCCCTCACATGCTGCTTTTTATTAAAGTGTTAAGTATTAGTATCAAGAACAAGTTAGTTAGCATGGGCAGTAGTGGTGCAGGCTTTTAATCCCAGCACCAGGGAGGCACAGGCAGGAGGATGTCTGTGAGTTCAAGGCCAGCCTGATCTACAGAGCAAGTTCCAGCACAGCCAGGGCTACACAGAGAAACCCTGTCTTGAAAAACCAAAACCAACCAACCAAACAAACAAACAAAAACCCAAGCTAGCTTTAAGCATGTGTGGGGTATGCTTATTGTAGCCTCATTTTGAGTTATATAACTGATTTGTTTGTTTGTTTGTTTTTCTGTCTGGCAATAGTAACTTTAAGTGATTCCTCAGCCCCTCAAATTCCTGATTGTGGGGAAAGCCCTCAAATTTCCTCCTTGGTAGAAATGAATCTGGGCCCAGGAGAAAAGTCCAGACAATGTACCATCTTCACATCAGCCCTTGTACTTGCAGTAGCCTCAGCTTCCTGGGTCTGTAACTGCTCCCCTTTCCGCAGAGAAGCAGTCTAACCTGTTTGCTGTGGTGAGGAAGGGACCCATTTGTGTATGGTGGGAGGGACATGCCTGGCAGTGCATTTCTTCAGTAGTCTTCCAGGTGATCACTTTGTTAGTCTCATACCCATCCTGGTTTCCATGGCTGCATCCTGCAACCAATTCTGAGCATTTGGGGGCTTGCTCTGTGGCTTCTATCCTGAATTATTCTTGCCGCTGCAGAGCTTAGCTTTCTTAGTTGCAGGCTGACCGACCACCTTCCATCCAGGGCTATCAACATCTAAAAGAGTGTGTTTGCAGCTGCCCTCCCATGTACTATTCTTGTATCTGTGGGCCACCCTCCTTAGAGTGAAGTTTAAAACCTGTCCACAGTGGACACGCACCAGCAATCCTCGGTGTCTGAGAAGAGGCTCTGGGGAGTACTTGGTGCAAACCTGCTCTCCTTTCCCTGCCACAAAGGCAGAAGGGGAGATTTTGTGCCCCTGTTCTTACCAGCTGGAACTAGTGAGGTTAGTTTTGCTCATCTCTCTGGAGAAGGTGCCTTTGGGCTCTATTCACAATTGCTCCTCCCCCTCTCTTCTTCCTTCTTCTAAGTCTCTGCTGGTCCTGCTCCTTCAGGGATGTTCCTGTGCTCAGCCTTCAGGACCCAGAATTTCATCTGCCCTCAATCTTCTCACTGCTCTGGGAGAACTTCTGAGAGAAGTGCAACTCAAACACTAGAGAGATTTTTATGTGTGGTCAAGTGGATTTTATAGACTAATTTAGGGAGAATTGTACCCTTATAATGTTGAGCCTTACCTATCTTTTAGATCTATATCTATCTATCATCATCTATCTTTTTTTTTTTTTTTTTTTTTTTTTTTTTTTTTTAGGATGGGAGTCTCCTTATGTACCTCTCTCTATCCTGGAACTCACTATGTTGACCAGGCTGGCCTCGAACTCGCAGAGATAAAAGGTTAGGATTAAAGGCTTGCATCACCATGCCTGGCTAAAAATATCTTTCAATTAAGTTTTTAAATTAAAGATCTTTATTCTATACATGTTGCAATTATGAGTAAATAGTCTGACTTTTTCTGTTAATTTTGCTAATTGGTTGGTGGTAAATTTTGGGAAGACTAATTTTTTTTTTAGGTGCTGACCTATAAATAACTTAATTTTTCTTAATTTTTTGAGCCACATAATAGCATAATTTTAAAACTAAACACATTTTCCATGTTTCTTATAGAAAATGAAGAAGATACAAAGAAATTTAGGGAAGTGATATTTAATGCCACTACATAGAATTACACTGTTAATACATTGGCATATTTTCTTCAAGCCTTTAAATATACTTAAAACTATTAATAGGCCCATGACTTTAATCCCAGCACTTCAAAAGCATAGGCATCCCTACGAGTTTGAGGCCAGCCTGGTTTACATAGTGGGTGCCAGGACAGCCAGAGTTATTACACAGAGAAACCCTGTCTTGAAAAAAACAAGATAAAAAATGTCATAAGTATACTATTTACTAAATATAATTTTACCATCTCATAGTTTATTTAGTTACTTCTAGATTTTTATTATATTTATTTGTGTGTGTGTGTGTGTGTGTGTGTGTGTGTGTGTGTGTGCGCGCGCGCGCGTGTGGCAAAACAACCATATGGTAGTTCGAGGACAGCTTGCAGGCATCTTTCTTTCCTAACATTTATTTGGTCTTGGGGATTGAACTTAGGTTGCCAAGCTTGACTGTAAGCGCTGTTGCCCGCTGAGCCATCTCACTGCCCCTTCACTGCTTTTTTGTGTTGGACACTTCTGTTGCCTTCAGTTCTTTAGTTATTAACCTTTTTTTTTTCAGTTACTAAACTTTTTTTTTTTTCGAGACAGGGTTTCTCTGTGTAGCCTTGGTCATCCTGGACTCACTTTGTAGACCAGGCTGGCCTCGAACTCACAGCGATCTGCCTGCCTCTGCCTCCCGAGTGCTGGGATTAAAGGCGTGTGCCACCACGCCCGGCTTCAGTTTCTAAACTTTTAAAGAAGTACTTTAAAGGCTAGTGAGACTGTTCGGTGGGTAAAAACCTGAGGGCTGACGACCTGAGTTCAATCCCGGGACACATGTGGTGAAAAGAGATAAATAACCTCCACACAGGTGCTGGGAGATACACGTGTGCATCCAGACATCTCCCCACCCCCACCCCCCCACACAAAGTAAATATAATTGAAGTGTGCTTTTAAAAGATACCGTAAGGTTTCATATCTGAAAATAATAAGGAACCTTTTTCAGGCTAAGTTTTCCATTAATGAAATGGACAACGACCACCCTTGCTATGTAGCCCAGGCCTACCTTAACCTGAGGATCCTCCTGCTTGCGTGTCCCTTGTGTGGGGTGGGACTACAGGTGAGCACACTACACCTGTGGAGGATGCAGCACGTGACAAGTGCTCTGAGTAACGGCACCCGCCACCAGTTTTAAACCACTGAGCCCTGTTTCTGTTCCCACAGCACATCTTTCCTATCAGCTCCTGTCCTTCGTGATGTCACTGTCTGGATAGCAGAAACGGGAGTTGAGAGAGATTATGTCAGATACCCAGCTCATCAATTTCACCAGCTCATTTTTTTTTTATTAACTTATTCTTGTTACATCTCAATGGTTATCCCATCCTTTGTATCCTCCCATTCTTCCCTCCTCCCCATTTTCCCCTTATTCCCCTCCCCTATGACTGTTCTCGAGGGGGATTACCTCCCCCTGTATATGCTCATAGGGTATCAAGTCTCTTCTCGGTAACCTGCTGTCCTTCCTCTGAGTGCCACCAGGTCTCCCCCTCCAGGGGACATGGTCAAATGTGAGGCACCAGAGTCCATGAGAAAGTCATATCCCACTCTCCACTCAACTGTGGAGAATATTCTGACCATTGGCTAGATCTGGAAAGGGGTTTAAAGTTTACCTCCTGTATTGTCCTTTGCTGGTGCCTTAGTTTGAGCAGGACCCCTGGGCCCAAATCTGCCTATCATAATGTTCTACTTGTAGGTTTCTAGGACCCTCTGGATCCTACTTTGCCATTCTCCTATGCTTCTCTCATCTAGAGTCCCAATAGGATGCCCTCCCCTCTGTCCCAGTTTCCTGGTAAGTGAAGGAAAACATGGAACGCTTTACGAATTTGCATGTCATCCTTGTGCAGGGGCCACGCTAATCTCTGTATCTTTCCAATTTTAGTATATGCGCTGCCGAAGCGAGCACTTTTATTTTATTTTTTTTTTAGGAGCAAATCCTCAAGTGGCTATGACCTGGGACCTTTACAGATTTTATGTTACCTTATTGTGTGCTGACGGTGTTTGAAACCAGAACTCTGTGCATACTAGGGAAGGGATCTTTCTCCGAATGACATCCTCACCCCTGACCCAGAGAGCCAAGTATGAGAGCACGAGAATAGACCACAGTTCCTGGCAGGGACAGAAAGTAGTTCTTACATTAGTCTTTTTTGGTTTAAACCTGAAGCTAACTTCTCAGTTAACATGCAGAAAGTGTTAAAACAACCAACACCATCTTTTTTTTTTTTTTTTTAATCTTTAAACAGCCTACCCAATCATTCTAAACCAAGTCATATTTAAAGATGACAACACACCAGGTGATGGTGGAACATGCCTTTAATCCCAGCACTTGGGAAACAGAGGCAGGTGGATCTCTATGAGTTCGAGGCCACCCTGGTTTACAGAGCAAGTTCCAGGACAACCAGGCCTGTTCCACAGAGAAGCTCTGTCTTGAAAAACTAAAACAAAAACAAACATAAATATGACAACACATTGGGCAAAGTTACAATGTCTTCAGTCTGTCTCTCTCTCTCTCTCTCTCTCTCTCTCTCTCTCTCTCTCTATCTATCTATCTATATGCTAATACTGATTGTTATAAACCTACTTCCAGATCCCAGAGCTTCCTAACAATGGCCTGGACAGGCAACCAGACTCTCATCTCCCACTTTGTCCTCCTGGGCCTCTTCAAGCACTCTCCACTGCATCTCTTCCTCTTCTCCATCATTATGGTCATGTTCCTGGTGGCGCTCTCTGGCAACGGGCTCATGATCGTTCTCATCCTTACAGATTCTCGCCTGCACAGCCCGATGTACTTCTTCCTCAGCTGGCTGTCTCTCATGGACCTCATGCTCATCTCTACCATTGTGCCGCGCATGGCGGCTGACTTTCTCCTGGGCGGTGGCTCCATCTCCTTCACAGGCTGTGGACTCCAGATCCTCTTCTTCCTCACCCTCCTGGGAGACGAGTGCTTCCTGTTGGCCTTCATGGCCTACGACCGCTATGTGGCCATTAGCCACCCGCTGAGGTACTCTGTGATCATGAGCCGCCGCATCTGCTGGCTCATGGTCGCAGGCTCTTGGCTCTTTGGTCTCATAGACGGGCTGATCCAGGCTGTTTTTACACTCCGCTTCCCCTACTGCAGTTCCCAGGAGATCGACCACTTCTTCTGTGAAGTCCCTGCTGTGCTCAAGCTGGCCTGTGCTGACACCTCCCTCTACGAGACGATGATCTACGTCTGCTGTGTCCTTATGCTGCTCTTGCCTTTCTCTGTCATCTCTGCCTCCTACCTCCGGATCCTGGTGGCGGTGCTCCGCATGCGCTCTGCGGAAGGCCGGCAGAAGGCTTTCGCTACCTGTTCCTCCCACATGATTGTGGTCTCCCTCTTCTACGGGGCTGCCATGATCACGTACATGCGGCCACAGGCCTACCACTCCTCCAAGCAGGACAAAGTGGTCTCCGCCTTCTACACCATGATCACCCCCATGCTCAACCCTCTAATTTACAGTCTAAGGAACAAAGAAGTGACTGGGGCCCTGAGGAAACTCCTGGCAAAGTGTCCCTGTGGTGGTAGGGCTCTTGGTTGAAGTGGGTGTCTGAAGATATGACCTGTAGGACATGAGAGCCTAGATCAATCAACCAGGGTTGGACTGGGGGAGACACAAATGCACTCTATTGGAAACACACGCACACATCTACGTTTCCTTCATTCTTGAATATTTTACTGCATATAAAATTATGTATTGAAAATTTCATTTTCCATTTTTATTAACTTTTCTAGTTGTCATAAGAACTTGGTGGTATGTATGTGTGTAGTGTGTATGTATGTATGTGTGTATGTGTGTATGTATGTATGTATTTTAACGGAGAGTCTATATTGTAAGGTTACTTTTGGCTGTTTTTCTCTACACATCTTGTTTTCAGCAACTTGAAAATGGTATGTCTCTAGTGTGGGCTTATTTTTAACCAACAGACTTGAATTTCCTAAGATTGTTGGATCTATGGGTTAGACCATAGCTATAATTTTAAAATTAATGTATAAAAATATCTATCAAATTTGTGGGCTTTTGTTGACTTGATGCTTGCTTTGTCTTTTTTGATGGGGTCTCACTATGTAGCCCATGATAGCCCTCCTGCCTCAGCCTTCTCTGTGCTAGGATTATAGCACTACCAGGCCCAACTTTTCCTTTTTTTTTCTTAGACTCTTTGGACTGATATTCTTTAGACACATATTCAGAACAATTACTTCATGATGTATGAGCTATTGCCTCCAACTTAACAGTTTAAGACTACCAGAATGCCCAAATATGGGTATCAGATGCAAGCTGTACTTTTCTTCATTTGCTTTGGCTCTGTAATTCTTTATTTGGCCCATTTTGCAGTTCAAGAGTCAGCACTCCAACCCACTGGCCAAATCTGGCCCATTGGTTGTTTTTCGATCATTATCCACTAAGCTTCCTTCATGCTGAAACAAGAGTTGGGTAGTTGTGACATCTCTGGGTGCTACATAAATCCTAAAATATGAGCTGACTCATTCTTTACAATAAAAGTTCATCCGCCTCCATCCTAGATTGCTGGCATCTCCCCTCTATTCCACACCATAACCCAGCATTTCAGTCACTGCGTCTCTCAAGCCGAGGGGCATTATGTTCTTAGGGCTCCCATTTCTCTTTCAAATATATTTGAAGATTTCCAAATGTCCATTTAGTCTCATAGTCTTCACATTCATTAAACAACTTATGAGGTTTAAAGTCATGAACTATTTTGAAACCTTTGTGAGCTGTCAGCCTGTCTGGATGAATGGCTTGTCTCTGGAAGGGGTCATGTTTTCTTTGTTGTTGTTGTTGTTTTTTTTTTTTAACGTGGCCTACATTTTCTGATGTTGTTGTGCACTTTGAATAAAAACACATTGAAGATTAAACTAGACAATTTTTGCTCTATCCATTCTGTTTTGAGGGAGAATGCCATTCTTCAAATTCACTGTCAATAACATCAACTTTCAGGTCATTTCTATTTGGTTTAAAATGAGATAATCTGCCCTTCACCACAAACCTTGATTTCTTCTATCTCCACGCCCACTTAGGGTATGTGTTGGTCATAGTAGGATTTGAGCCATAAGGAGCTGGATTTCACCCCGGGTAGCACGTGTTTAGTTCTGTGTGCACCTACAGCAGGGCCCTGACTAAAATGCAATTGAATGAGCTTTTCTTATTTTTTTTTTTTTACATTTTAGTTCTTCTATCAATGAACAAAATATCTTATTTTTAATTTATCAGGAAACAAAGACAAGAAGATTGCAAGTTGGAGAGCAGCCTGAGCTGTGTAGCAAGATCCTTGACCAAAAGCAAAGGTTTTAACCAAGGCTATTTACATCTGGGATTCTTCCAGATCCCAACCAGTTGTACCAGCCCATTAATAGTTTAATTAATCCTGAATTTTGTCTGAGAAGTTGAGAGATAGGGGATACTCTATGGGAGAATTAACCCTTCATATGATGTTAAAAAGGAAAAGCAGTGAAAGAAACGGGAGCGAATCATTCTGTATAGCCAATGCCTATGTGGCCATGAGTGCCACCTCGATCCATCTACGAAGGGATTCAGTTTATGTCTACCTGGTGCTTTCATCTCACGTGTTCATTATGATTACACTGTGATATGTGAGTCAGCGCTTTCACCTTATCTTGTGAGAGGGGACTGATGAACAGCTCAGTGGCGGAGCTCTTGTCTAGCACACAAAAGGCACAGAGTTCAAACCCCAGGTGAGCTAGCGACCAGATGAAACCATCCCAAACAAAACTACAAATGAGGAAATCGTGTTGCAGGTGGATGTTTTCCTGGGTGAGTGTTGTGTGGAAGAGAAAGGACAGGAAGGCAGAATGCCGTGGCCCTGAGTGCCTCTTACACCAAGAACATCACACATTCCACTTGACCTCTGTAATGTCTTTATAAAGTGGTTTAATATCAATTTGACAGGCAAGGGAAACTGAGGCTCAGAGAAAGCAAGCAAGTTCTAAAAGCTTCCTGTTCCTTCTTGTGGCTGAGAAGCACAGGCCAGCTCACAAGGACTTTGTGAACTCATTACTTTTTAAACTTTTAATATTCATGCAGCAAATCTACCTCTCCTATTTCCTCACCTAAAATTCTTCCCTTATGCCTATCAATTTCATGTGCTTTAAAAAAAAATACCATTGAGTCCATTTAATGCTGTCTGTACTTGCACATGTGTGAGACCAACTACTGGAGTGTGGATTGCCTCTCAGGGCTTGTATTCCTGAAGAAAATCTACCCTTCCTTCCTCAGCAGCCACCAACTTCCAGGACCTCCTCAAATACAGGTGGGACTTCACGCTGGGATCTGGGCTGGCTTGATCTTGTGCAAGGTTGCACTTGTGTGTGCAGGAGCACACATGCCATGGTGTGCATGTGAAGGTCAGAGGACAAGGCTGGGGAGGATGTTCTTGCACCACTCTGAGATCTAGCAATTGAATGGGTGTCACTGAGCTTTATCAGCGGGTGCTTTTTACCCACCAGAGAGTCTCAAAGGTCCCCAACTGACAAACTTTATAGGAAAGCAGCAGGGAACCTATCTTCCCTTTTCTTAAGCCAAAGGCTGCTCTCAGCACCCTAGTTCTTCTGCCTCTGAACTTGAAAGCTTCATTACCTCATAGGCAGTTAACTCCTGTACTTGTAGTCTTAGCTCTGTGTGGGGTAGGCATCATGTATGTTAGGCAAACATTGTACCACTGAGTTCAACCCCAGTCCATCAGTCCTTCAGATAAAACCAGATGATACACTTTAAAAGAATGACTTGGGGTGGTACTCATCTGTTATCCCAGCTACTCAGGAGGCTGAGGTGGGAGAATCACAAGGCTCAGGCCTATCTGGTCTAGAGTACAATCCAGGCTAGGCTGAATAGCTTAGATAGTTTCTCAAGATGTAGAAATGGTACTAAAAATGGAGCTCAGTGGTATAACCCTTGTCTAGCATACAAAAAGGGGAGGTGTTCTAGGTTTAATCCCAAGTACTGTATCAAAGAAGAAGAAGGAAAAAAAAATAAAAAGATAAATTGTGAGCCTCTCTCCTGGCATTACAATGGCCTCTTTCCCTTGTAATGCCATCTTTTGCCAGTGGGCATAACTTATTCCGGGACTGATTTTTCTCCCCAGTGGGATCTTAATTGACCACCTTCAGTTCTCCTTCTGTGTCTGTCCTCCATCTGCTTCTTCGCCTTCAGTCCTGAGTTTGAAGACAGATGTCACACCCACCAGGACAGCACTCTACTCCTGAGCTACAGTGCTAATTCCCTATCCCTTGGAGACAGACTTCACATTAGCTTCAAAAGTCTGTTGTTCTGTTTAACATTTTTAGTTTCAAATAAAACTGTTTAGGCTCAGGGAACTATGTGGAATAGAAGGTAGGGAGATTGTAGGATTCACAGCGATGGATGACGTCAAGGAAACAGTGTCCTCTAGACACAACGAGACTGACACATATATAAACTTAGCTCCACAAAGAACTGTACCATTTTTGTTTCCAAGTAAAAGCTTCAAGAAGGGGGGAGAACATGTTTGCCTCCTGTGCCTTTTAATATTTTAATTTATTGCGTGTGGGGTGGAGTATGTTATATGTGTGCAGGTACCTGTGGAGAAGAGGGTGTCAGATACCATGGAACCATACAACAAAGAAGCTGGGGACCGAACAGAAACTGGCAGCATGCATAGGCCAGCACCGCTTCAAGCCAGATGACATCCCAGCACTGAGATGGGGAGTAGACACAAGCTCCCATCCCTAACTCCAATTTATAACTGCTTGCAAAGGCACAAACAGAGCGCCCCAGGGTGGTATGGCTGGTGAGGATAGTTAAAGGGTTCAAGCACAGCTGCTGAGACCTAGAGGCCTGAGTAAATGGAGAACTCCATCCTGGACTTCTTGTCAGAGTCAACAGAAAGATGTTCCGTCAGCAGAGAGCTGACCTCCTATCCAGAGGCCCTACTAAATTCCTAAAAATCAAAAGCGCTGGAAACCCATGCACTGTTCGGCATGCACGGTGGTGGCAGGGGGAGAAAAACTACACATTTAATGCCAGAGTAACTATGCATGAGCATGAGGGACTAGTTAAATAGGCTCCATCACACTTGTCCCATAACTTAGGGACCATCTAGGGTAGAAGTTCATTCAACGTGGGCAGCCTATTCTCATCTGAACAGGGACTAAGGCAAGAAGGCGGACACACTCAGCAATTCTGTTAAGCTCACACTACACTTTAAACATATAGCTACATATACTCCCCAGCTTGCAAATTTGGTCTGAGACAAGGCCAATGACCCCCCTGTCAATGGTGTAGTACCCACAGGCATAGTTATTGGCAACATCTGCTGTGCCTGTGGTGAGATGCTCTGGGTGGAAGAGAGACCGGTAGGCACCAATGTGAATTTCATCTAGAAAATAGAAAGAAATGAGGCACTCATCACTAATCCCCTACACAAATCTGCTTGTCTTACGTACTGGAAGGGAGATACTTGACCTGGGCATGTGAACAGTGAAGGAGACCTTAGGCCAGACTCTTATAAGCTCACCAATGACTGTGTATTCCAGGTCTATAAATACTGCCCTGGGCATGCACCTGCCAGAGCTAGAGCTCATCTTACTGAAGGGGGTGCTGAAGGAATCCTTTCCTCCCACATCACACAGCTTTACCACTTAGTATCTGGCCTTCAGGCTGGATGCTGTGTTTCTAAGGCAGTAGCACTCCCAGCAGGCATTGCCCATCTGGACTCCCGCCTGGCCAATGTGGATGGAGATGTACTCAAGCTGTGAACAAGGCCAACAGCTTAAGATCTCAACTCACCTATGAGCCACATGTGAAAACAAGACATGTATGGAAACTTAATGGTACATATTTTCAGCAGGCTCAATCAATAAAGTACTTGCCATGAAAGCATGAGAATACAGTTCTAACCCCCCACCACCACCACCAAACCTCCATATAGCCAGCCGTGATGGCACATTTGTAATCTCAGCACTGGGGAGATACAGACAGGAAGATTTCTGAAGTTTATTGACTACCCAATGAAACTGGTGAGCATCAGGTGAGTGAGAGATCCTATCTCCAAAAACAAAATGAAACCACCAGAACAAAACAACACACTAAGATGGCTAGCACCCAAGAAATGATCTCCAACGTTGACCTCTGGCTTCCTTATACATATGCATGCATGAAGCCTGTACAGCTTATGGCAAAGCCTTGTGCTCAGCTCCTAGCACTTGAAATAAAAATTTGAAACATGTCAGTTTTATGTGGGTAAATTATGTTTCTTTCAGGCTCATTCTTAAGTGTGCATGGCCTCCTTTCCAACCTAGAAGAATCTGTTCACGGCTTTGGCCCTCAGATTTCTGCACAGTTCTCAGAAAAGGAAGAATGTGGCCAGAGCAGTGCTGAGTACATGTCGAGCTGAAAGGACAAGAGGCAAAGCTCATAGAGCAGAATGAAAGATCAGTTATAGGAGCATATAGCCTGGCTTGGCAGAGGCTGTGGTTAGCTGCCCTCTTCTGGGCACAAGCATGTCCTTAGCCCAACACCTCCACACCCATCCTGAAGCAGCAGCAGGGGCCAAGATCCAGCCTGAGGTCCTTCCTTTGTTTTTAAATCCTCTATTTTCATCACCAGTTTCCATGGGGATTCCTAACATAGGACAAAACAGATGGACTCTCTAGGCTCCTAGGGAACTTAATTATCCAGAAACACTAGGGCTGGTCAAGAGGTTTCCCCCCCATGTGCTTCTTATATCTTTTGTTAAAAGAAAAGAAATAAAGATGGTCCCATGAGGAAAGTGCTTGCTCAAGAATGAGGAATTGCATTTGTATTCCTAGCACCACATAAAAAAGAAAAGCCAGGCATGGTAGTAAATGTAACGTGATGGCGAAAAAAATCATAGCATGGACCTCCAACCTCCACACACAGGATGACCCACATGCACACTGTGGTGGTTTGAATAGGTATGACCCCCATAGACTCATGTATTTGAATGCTTAACCATAGAGACTGGCACTATTAGGAGGTGTGGCCTTGTTAGAGTAGGTGTGGCCTTGCTGGAGGAAGTATGTCACTGTTGGGGCGGGCTTTGAGTTCTCCTATGCTCAGGCTTTGCCCAGTATAGTACATAGTCTCCTTCTCCTGCCAGTAGAACAAGATGTAGAACTCTTGCCTCCTCCAGCACCATGTCTGCTTGCACGCTGCCATGTTTCCCACCATGACGATAAGAGACTAAGTCTCTGAAACTGCAAGCTAGTCCCAATTAACTACTGCCCTTTGTAAGAGTTGCTGTGGTCATGATGTCTCTTCATAGCAATGAAACCCAAACTAAGACAGAAATTGGTATCAGGAATGGGGTACTGCTGTGATAGGCCTGACCATGCTTTTGTTTGGAGGAATGTGGATTTGAAACTTTGAATTAGGAAAGCAGTGAAATGCTTTAGGTTGTGCTTAATGGGCCATACTAGTAGAAGCATGGAAGACAGTAGTGCTGAGGGTGCTTTGAACTGTTGGGACCTGGCTCAAGAAGTTTCAGAGGAGACAAACCTTAGTTTGTGGCTCTGAGATCATTCTTGTGATATTTTGGTGAAGAATGTGGTTTCTTTTTTCTCTTGTTTGAAGAGGCTGCCTAAGACTAAGGTGAGGAGATTTAGATTAATTGCATTGGCAAAGGAAATCTCAAAACAACCTAGTATAGACTCTGTCCTGTGATTCACTCTTATGTAGAGTGTTTTGATGAAACAGAGAAAAATGATCAAGGAGAAACAACATATATGTTTCAAGAATTAAAGAGGCACCAGGAAATGGAATGGGACTAAATCCTGTGTTCAAGGAGATAAACAGGTTAAGGATATTAACTGGAATTAAAGGGGGTGGTGATGTCAGGGCAAGATCCACTCAGCTAAGCTTCCATCTTCTGAAAAGGAATTAAAGAAAAAATTAGGTGGTACTTGTCTTTAATCCAGGGACTCAGGAGACATAGGCCTTCAGATCTCTGCATTCAAGGGCAGCCTGGTCTATAGAACAAGTTCCAGAACCGCCAAGCTTAGGCACTGAAGGAAGCCATGGGAAACAGAAATTTGGTGAATATGTAATTGAACACGAGGCCATCTTACAGCCCCAGCAAGCAGCAAGACTTTCCGCTTTGGCCACGTGGTTCTGGCTTTAGATCAAGGATAGAAGAAAGGGGTTATGGAATCTCCCTTGGCAGCTAAGGAAAGTCGACGAGGCCAGGCATGTGCCAGGGGATGTCCCTGCATAAAGGCCCAGAGGGGCCACTGTGTGATGCTGTGAAGGTGAAGCCTGTATTGCCTTGGAGACTCCAAAAGGTTAGAGATGCCAGAGCCATGGGCAGCTTGGCATGAAGAACTCCAACAGGGCATGGAACCAGCCCAAGGGAGAGAAGTGTGTTTCGGTCAACAAAGCTGAAAGAAGTTGGAGCTCTGAAGAGTGCTTCGACATCAGACATGGAGATGCAGAGGTTGGGATCTGCCCAGCTGGTTTTCAGTCTTGCTCTGATCCAGTATTTCCTCACAGTGTTCCCTTTCCCTATGTTTTGGAATGGGTGATACATATTCTGTGCCATTATATGTTGGAAGTATGCGATTTGTTATTTTATTTTACTTTATTTTGATATTATAGGGAATTACAGCAAAGAGAGCGTGTGAATCTCAGAAGAGACTTTGAACTTTGGACTGTGATAGACTATGGGGACTTTTGGAGTTGGACTAAACACACTTTGCATTTGTAGCTGCAAGCTTATGGTCACCAGGGAGTGGAATGTGGTGGTTTGAATAGGTATTGCACCCATAAGCTCATGTGTTTGAATGCTTGGCTATAAGGAGTGGCACTATTAGGAGGTGTGGCCTTGTTGGAGGAGGTGTGGCCTTGTTGGAGGAGGTGTGGCCTTGTTGGAGGAGGTATGTCACTGCGGGGGCAGGCTTTGAGGTCTTGTGTATACTCAAGCTGCCATGAAGATAGTGAACGAAGCCTCTCAAATTGTAAGCCACTCCCAATTAAACATTGTCCTTTATAAGAGTTGCTGTGGTCATCATATTTCTTTACCCAAAACAAATAAAAACCAGAAACCCTAATTAAGACACATACATATGAACACACACACAAACACACACACACACACACACACACACACACACACGAGAGGGGGGCAGACAGACAGACAGAAGGACAGAGAACACAGCAGGCTGAGAGTATCAGGAGCTATGCCAGAGTTGTTTCTGCCATCATGGGTTGGAGGGTAACAATGTGTACACTCTTACCTTCTGCTTCTTTCTACTTCAACCCTGCCCAGAAGAAGAGAGGAGGAGGTTGTTTGCATGCTCATCTGGTTATAGAACGAGCAAAGGGAAGCTGGGGAAAATGGCATGGACAGAGAGAAAGTCTTTTGGGTGTTAAGGTGACAAACTCAGCAGCTTAGCACCAAGAACTCCACATAGGCAGAGAAGAAGCTAACACTCCACTGTCCCACTGGAAGCCAACACTTACCTTCCCTCCAGGAGTTCGAGACACCCATTGATATTTAGCTGGGCCTCAGCAGTTCTCTACTGGACTTTAGCTACTCTCACAGCCTTGCTTCAGCTTTGGCTCTAGATTCATAGGAACCTTGTGTCTCTCCAACTCCACTGCTGCTTCCCCAGAGGTGGCCCACTCACTCACCATGGTGTCTTCAGGTTGGAAGATGGTAGGTTAGAAGCATTCACTAGTCCGTGTTTTTTCCCCAAGAGAAGCTAAGTAATGAAGTAAAGCTAAACCAAGACTTGGGTACCCAGGAGACTTCAATAGTACTTGAGGATGAGCAGGTACAGCACCCAGGCCTGCTGGGTGCAGGGCTCAGCGTCCCAAAGGAGGAGCCTCGGCAGCCTGTGGGGCTTGGGATGGTGGCATCTGTAGGCTTCCCACCAAGTTTCAAAGAACAACACTACTGAGAGACCACAGCAGTGTGTGGGACCCAGAGAGCCGGATTGCCATAATGTGGATGATCTCGCTGACTTGAGAGATGCCCTGTCCTTTGGCATAAGACATGAGGTTTAATGAATAACCCTGGGGCCTTTTTAAAAAAATGAGGTTTAAGAGCTTGGAGAGATGGTTCAGTCATTAAATGTTGAAGACTCACAAACGAAAATGTCAAAAATGAGGTTTAAAGTTTTCAGGTGTTGACAGAATGGAAGAAGTGAAGAGGAATTTGAGGAGGGAGGAAGTGTCTCACCCTGAAGGCTATTAGGAGAAAGGGCGGAGTGAGTCACTTAAGGAGATGGGAGTTTCAGGACCAGCATGTACCTTACTGCTCTAGCAGCAGCTGTGTAGTGACTGGAGACAGATTGTTTGAAGTAGCTGATCCATAAATGAGCTTGAACAAGAGGAAGCAATATGTTGGTCTATTCATTTTCTTATGAAAGGAACTTTTCATACATGAAATCATAAGGCTACCTGTGACGTACTAGGCAGGATTATTTATACGGAAGAAATATAACTAAGACAAAGACATGGATAAAAAATGAAATCCAAGTCATTTCATTATGCACAGATCTCAGACACAGATTGAGAAATATGGTTCAGGCTGCTCAATAGTCTCGTGTGAATTTTAGGAAGGCAAAGTAAGGCCTGTGTAGATTCCTGTGTAGGTGATCTGCAGTCTGCTATAACTAGACTCTAGACTGGATCAGCAGATGAAAATCAGGCCCTTTAAGCTTTTCCTATTTTTAATTCCCTTTAACCTTTTCCTCTCTGTCCCAATTCGCTTCCTGTGGCAGCACTGGAATAAGAGAAAGACAGAAATAAACAAAACAACAGCGAAAACTCACAGTTTCTCTTCACTTGTTCCATTATTCAGATTGGGCCAACCACTCACATGTTGTCTCAGACAACTGACAAAGTCACACAAGTAATACACCCTGTGAAGGAGCAGGAGTGTGGGTGTATGTGCACATGTGTGCACATGTTTTAACTGCGTGAGTCTGTCATGCAGACAAGGGCGATCTTGCTTATTTCTGAGGAGTGTGTTTTGTAGTCTTGTTAGAAGGTATTTTTGACCTGAATTAGCTCATTTTTTCCAACCAAGAGTAGAGATGGCAAGAACATATTTGATTATTTTTCTCACATACCTACCCCCAACTCCAGTTACTCTTAATATAGCTTAAAATAGTTAACTGGGGGTAATTAGCTTGCCTGAACTGAAGCAATAGGTGTCGGGGAAGTGCTAACCTGTGGTGTCTGTTCTCAGTAAATGCTTTCTGCTGGGCTCTGCAGCTCCTCAGAGCTCACCACAGGGACTTGTTGTATAGTCCAGGATGCCCTTAAACTCAGAGACCCACTTGCTTCTGCTTCTAAAGTACTGGGATTGGGGCTGGAGAGATGGCTCAGAGGTTAAGAGCACTGGCTGCTCTTCCAAAGGTCCTGAGTTCAATTCCCAGCAACCATATGGTGGCTCACAGCCATCTATAATGAGATCTGGTGCCCTCTTCTGGTGTGCAACTGTACATGTAGGCAGAACACTGTATACATAATAAATAAATCTTAAAAAAAAAAATAAAGTACTGGGATTAAAGGCCTGCATCACCATGCCCAGAAATCCCTCCATCCTTGCCGCCATGTTTGAAGCCTCAACTGCCAATCAAATCTCAAGTCTCCTTGCCTCCCTATCTCCCTTGCTGTAGCAACTCTGGGTGAACAGCCTTTGGTTTTCTTTGATTGGTCTTTATGTATCTATGCAGTGCTTGATGATTCTTTGTGTAGTGAGTGGTATATAAAAGTATATATGTATATAAAAGTATGGGGTGTGGACTGAAGACAAGGGTCACAGAATTCCATGACCTAGTCATCCATTAATGAAAGACCCAGAGTGCAGGAAGGCAGGCATTTTTTTTTTCACTCAGTGGTTACCCTGGGACAAAGTAAAGATGGCTCTCAGGGAAGAATAGGCAGTATGTCAGGCAATATCCCACGGGTATCTGCTTCTCTGACTTAATGGGAGTCTAGGGTATATTTCAAAGTTAGGGCTATGGGGAGTGAACTTTGTCCTGGATCCAATTCATTATTTTGGTTTCTGTTTTGGCATGGAGTGCTTGTCTATTCCCTGGTCTCATTAATAGGTGGGCCTGGCATCCCAAGGTATTTGCCTTGTATGAACCAGGGACATGAGCTCATTATCAGTTTTGAAAGAGACAGAAGACACCTTCAGTGGTTAGTTCTACACATCTGTATCTGGAGCTTTGGCGTTGGGTCTAAAAGAGCATGTAAATACCCCTCCCAGGACCAACAATTGCTCCCACACTACACCAAAGGCTGGATTGGAAGAGTGAAGTGGAAGGTGAACTGTGGGGAGCTAAATGGGGGTGGTAGGTACTGTCGAGGTGAGGCAGGGTCTGAGACACGAGGTGTTCAGGAACTGCAAAGAGCTGTTCTGACTTTAGGCTTTTATATCAGGGTCTCAGGGAAAGTTGGACTAAACATAGAGACACCTGGGTGCTTTGGCTGACAAAGGTACTGGAAAGCAGAGGACGGTACTCAATTTCTATGATGAAATTGTTGTCTCTGTCTATCTACTGTTAGGCTCCGGGCTGAGTTCCAAGGTCAGCACATAGACTCATTGAGTACTAAGCACAAGAGCACCCATTGTGCTCTGAATCTCTCAGTGTATTGGCCTGAGTGGATCTTGACCTCCAGGCTATGCTCTGGCTCTCTTTATGGGCACATATCTGCAGCTTGCTGCGTCTTAGATCTCTCCTTGTCTATTTCCACAATCTTTTGACTCTACCCAGCCTTTCTGCTACCATCCAAATGAGAATAGCAAACGGTCCAAGATGGCCTCAAACCAATGTTTAGTAAAATAGTAAAAACTATTCACTTCACCTGTAGCTCATCTGGGGAGGTGGAAAGCAGAAAGTGGCAGAGCCCCGTCCCGATCCAGCAAATAAGAATGCCAGGAGGATAGGCCAACAAATTTGCTCTTTAGTTTGTTTTCGGTTTTGTTTTATTTGTTTTCAGAGACAAGGACTCCTACCTGTAGCCCAGGCTACCCTGGAACATTGAGTTCCTCCTGTCTCAGGATCCTGAAAGCCAAGCTTCCAGGTGTGAGCCACCACACCTGGCAGGTTTTGCTCTTTTAAGGCGTGTTCCCAAGTGTCCAGAGACACAGCATGGCTAAGAACTGCAAATGTCTTCCTCCCTCACAGGTGCAGAGCTGCCTGTGGTTGCAAAAGAAGACTTTTATTGTTCCTCTGAATAAAGCCCAGTTAGCCAGCAGATGGCTGTCCAACCACCAAATGAAACTGTCCTGAAGTTACTCCCTCTGCTCACAAAAATACCCATTTCAAGTCTTTTTCAGTGTTCTTGGCCTTGCTTTGATCTTTTAAATTTATATTAAGGATTCGCCCCCTCTTCCTCTTCCCTCCTGCCTCTGCTCTGGATCTCTCTAGTTATCTGAGAGTGGCTTGCTCTTTAGTCCAGACCGGCTTCAAACTTGTGATCCTCCTGCCTCCAAGCAGTGGAATTATAGGCATGTGCTACCACAGCTGGTTTGTTTTAGTTGACAAATAATGTTTTCACATAATCTGTGGGCTCTATACAATGTTGTAATGTGTACATTACAGAATGCTTAAATCAAGCCAGTGAATATACGCATTACCTCATGTCCTTGTTTCTTTGTGAGAATGTGTAAACATTGCCACCTTTAGCAGCTGTGAAACAGAAGCCTTATCTTGAACTATGCTCATCGTGCTGTGGTAGTAGATAAGATAACCCATTTTCTCCTCTGCACTCAACTTTGTGCCATTTGACTTGCATGCCCCAGGGAATGTTCTGGATTCCAACAGATGCTGCTACAATTCATCTGATAGATGCCATAGTGTGCACCTCCTCATCCACCATTTTGGAAGTGAGCCCTGGCCCAATTCTTTCTTTGTAAACTGGGTGAATGTGACAGAATAGCCACTGGTTCTAAGCAGCGTAGTCTACCCAGATTAAGCACTAAATAAGGCCAGTTATATTTGATCATGACACACACAGGTGTGTCCCCAGTTTTCTAAAGTTCTAGCATCAGGATAAGATAGTGGCTGGGTGACATCCAGAGAAGCATATCTGAGATTTTGGGGCTCCCATGATGTTGGCATCAACATTTATCTTTGTTCAGAGCCTGTCTCTTTTGAAAAACAAAAACAAAAACCTCTCCCCACCCAGAAAAAAAAAACTCTCAACAAACAGAGGAGAAAGACAATACCTTTTATTACTGAATAAGCCTTAAGCCAGATGTGATGAACCTCACGGAGAGTGTGCCATGAACAGAAAGAAGGGAAACTCAACCAGATATCCCACATCCTCCAGGGGTGGACTTGACTGGTACACCAGGGGAATAAAAAAAGACAGACACACAGACATACGGGAAAGCTCTCTGATGGAGAAGCTGCAGTACCCTGAGATCTCCTTGTGTTTATTTTAAAGAGTTAGATAGTCAAGCAAGGTTATTGTATAAGCTGAACAAAGAGCTGGGTATAGGAGATACAGGTAAACAAGGAGCCTGGCTATCACACAGCTTACCAAAGAGGCAGGCATACCCATCTTGGTACTCACAGTCTCTGTAGGGGAGTGGTCTTCAGGCTATGAGCATCCAAGGGGCAGGACGCTATGGTGAGCCTTTTCTGTGCACACTGTTAATATTTGCACTCAGGTTATAAGGGAAGGTCTGGCCATTTCCCTGAGTCTAGCCCAGGGAAGATTTGCTATTTTCCATGAGTCTAAGGCACTGGGGTCCTTGATGTGTCCATGCCCATGTCAACAACACAAATTTACAAAGGATGTTACTCTCTCCTTATAAAGGGACATGCATTACTACACAGGTTCTTTCTGGTAAATGGACACTGGTCCTCAAAGGGAAGGGTTTGACTGTACCTTGTCATGCATAATTTATCCTAAATTTGTTTGCTGATTGAAGCAGCAATCTGCTAAATAATTGGCTTTGTGTAAAGGAAAAATAAACTTCTTATATCTTCCTGAAAGGAAGCAATTTTGTATTTCTGAAGGAGGTACCAGGCTCCAGTTAGGTTCCTACTCTACCCTAGAGGCTGAGATAAGGACACAGTCTCCACTTCTGTCTTCTTCTCCCTCCTCTTTCTTCCTTCCCCCTCACTCCTCCCCATCTTTCCCAAGGAATGCATTTAACCCAGGGCCGAAACCATGCTGGGCAAAGGTTCTAACATTAAGATACAACCCCAACCCCTTTTTTTCTCCTTCCTTCCTTCCTTCCTTCCTTCCTATCTCTCCCTTTATTCCTTCCTTCCTTCCTTTCTAGCTCTCCATTTATTTCTCTTTTTCATTCTTTCTCCCTTCCTCTTTCTTTTTTTCGGTCTCTCTGTCTTTCTTTCTTCAAACTATGTCTCGCTATGTCGCCCTGGCTTTCCTAGATCTCACTATGTAGACCAGGCTGTTCTCAAACTCATAGAGATAGGTCTGCCTCTGCCTCCTGAGTGCTGGGATTAAAAGCCTGTGCCACTACCCTATTTATTGATAACTGCATTTCAAAGAGAGCTAAATCTTAGGTCTTGAAATAGATATCTCTGAGCCAGAAACATTATTAAAGCAAGAGCCTCACTAAGATTTTGAGAGACTTTAAAAGAACAGGGCATAGTGGCACACACAGAGGGGTGGAAGGTAGGAGGATCAAGAGTTCAGGGCCACCCTTGGATACATAATGAGTTCAAGGTCAACCTGGGCTAGAGATTCTGTTTCAACAACAACAACAACAACAGCAACATTTTTAAAAAGACTGACATACATCTGACCTAGAAGAAACTTACTTAGTTTTCTAACATAGGTAAGACAAGGGGTCCTCTCTCACACACACACTGCCTTTTACAAAGCTAATGAACATTTTTGTGTATAATGTATATGTGACGGTACATGTGTTGTGGCTTGGGGATGGAGCTCAGAGGACAACTCCTTGGAGTCAGTTCCCTCCTTTGACCTTAGCATGGCTTCTAGGGATCACTCAGGTCATTATTCATATACCTTTACCTGCTGAGCCACCTTGCCGGCCACCTTCCCTTATTCTGAACAAAGAGAATTCAGCCTTTTGGCTTTTTAATTGTATTACCTTTACCCCTTCCATTTTCTCTTCTTCCTCCTTCTGTCTCTTGGGTCCTTCCAGACTTCACTTTCCTAACTCTTAAACCTACAGCCCCTTTTAAGCCTACAGCCCCTTTTATTAAAGCTATTCCTCCCAACCTGCCATTTAGTTACCACTGACCCTTCCTTGTGCTCGCCAATTTCCCTACCTGTGTCCTCATTCCTTCCTCTCTCATGAGAAACAATTGATGCTTGGTACACTTGAAAGAAGCTGAGAGGAAAATGGATTTTTTTTTTAACTGCAGGAGGAAAGGGTAGGGCAGTGTTAAAGGGCTAGTCTTTGCCTTTGAGAAGGAAAATGTTTTGTTTTATGCTCCTGAGATAGCCAATAAAGCTTTGTTTGCTTGCTTTTTTTGTTTGTTTGTTTTGTTTCTTAGGGTCATGGCAGAGGAGCTCTGGAACCATTCCTCCCTGTCCAGCTTCATCCTTGCAGGCCTGTTCAGCCACTCACCTTATGACTCCTTCTTCTTCTCCCTGGTGCTTCTGGCCTTCGGAGCTGCTGTGCTTGGTAACACCCTCCTCCTGATGCTCATCCAGGCTGATAGACGCCTGCACACCCCTATGTACTTCTTCCTCAGCCAGCTCTCCATCATGGACTTGACTATGACATGCACAGTGGTGCCCAAGATGGCAGCCAACTTTCTCTCAGGCAGGAAGCTCATCTCCCTGGGGGGTTGTGCATCTCAGATCTTCCTCGTGGTCATGGTAGGAGGAGCTGAATGCTTCCTCTTGGCCGTCATGGCCTATGACAGGTACGTGGCTGTCTGCTACCCACTGAGGTACCCTGTGCTCATGAACTGGAAGGCCTGCTCTTTACTGGCCATGGCATCCTGGATGGGTGGGATGGCAGACAGTGTGACTGATGTGGGTGTGGTCTTCAGTTTCCCCTACTGTGGATCTTTAGAGGTGGACCACTTCTTCTGCGAGGTCCCTGCCCTGTTGCGCCTCTCCTGTGCAGACACCTCACTGTTCGAGGACCTCATCTATGCATGCTGTGTGGTGATGTTACTACTGCCTCTTGGGGTCATTGTGGCTTCCTATGCACGAGTCCTCACTGCTGTGATTAGGATGCCCTCCACTGAGGGGAAACAGAAGGCCCTCACCACTTGTTCTTCTCACCTGGCTGTGGTGGGCTTTTACTACGGGGGAGCCATATTTAGCTACATGCAACGGGCCTCAACTAGGACACCAATGGGAGATAGAGCCACCTCCATCTTCTACACTATCCTGACCCCAATGTTCAACCCACTCATTTACAGCCTGAGGAACAGGGAGGTAACTAGTGCCCTAAGGAAGATGCTGGGAAGGTGGGGCTTGTAGGGATTCCCAGCATACCTTCCTATGCCTTCTTGTCTTTTCTGTCCCTGCCTCTTTCCAGGCTTCCCTCTCATTCTTATTTTTCCTTTATGCCTTTTTGGGGCCTCTCAGGCTCTATAGAACTAGGCTGTGAGCTGAGAGTAACCTGTGAACACATAGGACACCTGGAGGGATGGTGATAGAGCCACAGATTCCTCCTCTGAGAAACACCATTTTGAGGATTCAAAGCCCTCTGTGAACTGAAGAAGCAGTAGACACCCTGTTTCTGGCATCCCTGAAGTTAGCCTTTCCTCTAGCTCCATATTAAGCTAGGGATGTGGCTCAGTTGGTAGAGTGCTTGCTAACATGCACAAAACCCTTGAATCTACTCCCAGCACATGACCCAGACATGTTAGACCATGCCTATAATCCTTGCTCTTGGGAGGGAGAGGCAGGAGAGCCGGAAATTCAAGGTAATTCTTAGCTATACATTGAGTTCCAAGCCCAAGTCATGAGCCGACCCTGTTTAAAACAAAAATAATGAGCAAGAAAACAAACCCAAAGAGACCATAGTGAACCAAGACTGAAAACTTTTCACAGCTCCTTTTTCCATTGAAATGTGGTATGCAGAGCTTGATTTATAGAAGAACTGAGGAACTTTGGTCACTTCTCTGCGGACTTCATATTCCTCATCCATACAACCATGGCTGTTGATAAAATCACCGAAGAGTTTCTAGGCATTCACTAATAACATTCTTTTCTGTGAAACTTCATTTTATGTGTCTTGTTATTAGGAAATACAGTTTTGCGTCTTTCCACAGCCATACTTTATCTTTTCTATTAAAAGATGGATTTTCAGTGTGTTGCTTAGGCTAAGCTGGGCTCAAGTGTCCTTTGACTTCAGGACTGATGTCAGACAGAAGGACCTTGTAACATGGTAACAATAGAAATGAGACCAAGTCACACATTATAAGTAAGACAGGTAAACTGTTGCAATATCTGCCTGAGCTGGGTGGCCTCAACTACAGCTAAAGACAAAACTCTGACCCTCAGTCCAGATTAGGCTGCTGGTCACTGGACAAAGAGGACCACAGATTTTTATTAACTTTGGAGTTATAAGGTGAAGAATGTTAATTGTACACTGGTCAGGCCCATGGTCTCAAAAGTTTGTCATCTGTGCGCAAGCTTTGTGACCTTGTACTTGACCGACTAATGAGTGCTGGACTTTCCCAGGAACTGCTGCACAACATTACCACTGTCTTGTGTAAACATCCCAGCTTTGTGACAGGCTGGAGGACATAAAATGTTTATCTTGACAAGAAAAGCATAAGGTCAAGGTAGAAGAACCACATGCCAGCTCCAATGGGCAATAGGCCAGGCTAACCATGTGTTGCAGCCCTGGACACAGTTCTCAAACGTTCAGCACAGCCACATGCAGAGTTGCGCACTTTGCTCAGAGGTTCTGAAGCAGCAAAGGACATAGATTCACTATACAGGCCAAGATGCCGGCCTTTCATCCCAATGCAGTCATCTATCAACATCTATGGGTTCAAATGAAGAATCAGTGTTTTTAGCAAATGCAGCCCTCAGGTTTCTGCAGAGCAACCTTGGCAACGATGATCATAATTCACTTGTGAGCGCTGTTCTCTGTAATGGAGCTGGCGGGCAGCTAAGGTGGACTGCACAGTTGTTCCGTAAACACTCTGGCTTTCTGGACGAATTCAGTGTCTTATAGCAAAGCCATGTAGTGTGTAAGGGATGGAGGCAGAGAAAAACATAGAGCATGTCTTTAATGTGGAACATGTAAGGAGCCCAGAGTTTATTTCATCACCTTGGGGTGGTCCCTGCTGCAGGACTATAGACACTTGCCTGCCTTTGATCTTTTATCTTTTCTTTAGTTCTGTTGTGTTGGAGATTGGGTCCAGGCTTTACACATGGTAGGCAAGGGCTCTACCACCGTGCTGCACTCCCAGCTTTGTACCTTAAGCACAAAACCAAAGTATGGAAACATTTCAAAAGCCACATGGTATTGATTACTAGGTTGATTTTCAGCTTTCTGCAGATGTAAGTAACAAGTAAATGCGTTATATGCAACAGCTGTGTGCAGTGGCGTTTAGCTGTATCCACATTTGGAAACAATTGCTATGGGAATGTGGCAATCTCTCACAGGTGGGGTTTAAGCAGTGGGAAATACAGAGACTACAAATAACTCACTCTACACCAGTGGTTCTCAACCTGTGGGATGTGGTCCCCAAAGACCATTGGAAAATGCAGATATTCACATTACAATTCATAACAGTAGCAAAATTATAGTCATAAGTAGCAACAAAAACAATTTTGTGGTTGGGGGTCACCACACACGAGGAACTGTATTAAAGGGTCGCAGCTTTAGGAAGGTTGAAAACCACTGATCTAGCCAATCAAGAGAGTTCGTGGGCAGATTGATTTTGGAGTGGGTGGTAATGCTAAGGATGGAACCCCAGCACTCAGAATGCTTCTTTATCATTGAAACCAAAGGAGAGAGAGAAATAACATGTGATGAGACCACTGCAGATAGGACTCCGCGTTTCACATTAATTTTTGTTGCAAGTGCTTTGTATTGTTTTTGCTTCATTTGAGATGACTATGCCTTGTGCTACCCTGGCTGACCTCAAACTCTCTGTGCAGCTGGGATTATAGGCATGGGCCACCACACCAGAATAGCTATGGAGACAAATATTCAGGAGGGACTTAGAAAGTACTTTTCAGATGTTTTGTTTTTGAGACTGTGCTTCATCTCACAATACATCTCAATATGAAAACAAGGTCTAGCCTTGAACTTATGACCATCCTCCGCACCCCAACCGCTAATTGCTGAGGTTACAGGTATGTACCACCATACTCAGCACAAGAGATAATGTTTTGACCCATATTTTCAATAAAGACCTCCTCTAAACACATTGGACCAAAAGAAAAATGTATATTTAACTATTCCAGCATCTAAGACACCTCTACCAGCTTTCTGGTATCTCGTAGTTTTTCAGGTAGCACATAGAGACACCCCTGAGGGAGGAAACATGGTCTAGCCAGTGTGAGAAGTTAGAGCTCTGGAGAGAGACAGAGGGGGGGGGAGGGAGAGAGAGAGAGAGAGAGAGAGAGAGAGAGAGAGAGAGAGAGAGAGAGAGAGAGAGAGAGAGAGAGAAAGAAAGAAAGAGGAGTTGCTTGGGTTGGTTGGTTGGTTTGCATTTGGGAGCCAGGGTCCCAGTATATAACCTAGGCTGGTCTCCATCTCATTACCTATCCACATGGTGGGATTACAGGTGTGTACCAACATACCAGCTACCCTGTTTTAATAGATTCACTCAGGGCCACAGGGAAGGTCCCTCAGTGATTGCGGTGACAGGTTATGAAACTTGGATCAGGATAGAAAGGAGTGACCAGTAGTGAGCAGGGTCTGAATATGTTCTGAAGTTTAAATAAAAAGGATTTTCTACCTTATTGTCAGGGGGGAAAGATCAAGATAGAGAAGCATTAGCTTGCAGTGCTCGTGATGGAATAGGGAGCTCTTCGTGTTATTTGGTTTGTTTGTTTGTTTTTGTTTGTTTGTTTATTTTAATGTCATGCTGGGTATCAAGCACAGAGCCTCCTACATGCTAGACAAATGCTCTACCACTGAGCTACAGCTGCAGCCCAAGGAGGAAGCATCCGTGAGTCCAGTGTCCGCCCCCAAGAGCGCCCTCTACTAGTACTTTGGTCAACACTCATTTTCTTGCTACCATTGCCTACTAACATGACACAAAAAGTAAAAAGCACGGGATTCCTGTTTTAGTTGCAATGGCAGTAAATTATCTCTGTTTAAAAGAAAAAAGATTCCCACCATGGAACCACGAAGATGGCTCAATAGCTAAAGTGTTCACTTCAAAGCACAAAGCCCTGAGTTTGTATCCTCTACATCAGGTGTGGTGGCACTCTCCTGTAACCCCAGCACTGGGGGAAGGAAGGCAGAAACAAGAGGACCCCTGGGGCTTGCTAACCATCTAGGCAATCTAGCTAGTCAGTGAGTTCTAGGTTCCATGAGAGACCCTGTCTCAAAACATAAGGTAAGAGAGTGATAAAGGAATGTACCCAAAGTCAACATCTGTTGTTCTGTCTTTCACATGAACACAGACAAGCATACTAACACACACACACACACACACACACACACACACACACACACACACACACACAAGCTGAGCACATGGGCCTGCAAAACATTTGCACCAGGAAAATTTCTAGGCAGTATGAATGAGTGTATCTTGTATAGTAACAAATAGGCATCTTTCGACCTCTAGCCTACATGGTAAGAGCCTGTCTCACCAACACCAACAAATCATCTTTCCCTTATCACTATGGAACTAATCAATCATGCTTCTGACCATTTAAAACTACAAAGAGGTACTTAAAACATTAACAGTCCTCAAGTATTTCCCCCCTCCAAAGACTATCATTCAACTTTTGTGTCTATTATCTTTGGTTTGTTTGTGTTTGTTTGTTTCCAACACAGCTCTTTGAATCTAACAAACTTGAAGCCTACTGCAAAGCATATTGAGCCCTGGCCAATCAGTTAACCAGAATCACCACCTTTGCTTTCAGGGGAGTGGTGGTGAGGGACATGTGAGACTAAATTAGCCATTGTGCTTACATTACGTAGCTCTTAAGTTTTTAGTATTTTGGGCTTCTATTCATTTCCCTTTGACCTAAAGTCTTATCTCATCCTTGAAAATGTAAATGATCTTGCAGGCCATCACTGTTGTAATACTTCCCCTCTTCTTCCTTCTTTTCCTCCCTTTCAACAACTCCTCCTCCTCCTCTTTCTTCTTCTGGACCTAGGGGAAGCTCAAGGACAACTTTATTAGTGTTCAAGGCAAACTGATACAGATGAGATAAAAATCCTGGTAGCCGCAAGATGAAGAAAACATCATGCCTTTTAAGTTAGGCACAGAGTAAAAAAGAGAGACAGCTTCTTAAAGAAAAAAATCACTCCCAAGAATGGAAGGATGTTAACAAGTGGGAAAAAGAGCCCTGAAGCCAAGCCCCTCCCCTTACTTTAAAGAATGCTTTGTTCGTTTGTTTATTTGTCTCTCATATATTAAATTCTGACTGCAATTCCCCCTTCTTTTCTCTCCTCCCAGTCTCCCCGCACCTCCCCTCTCCCCTCACCTCCCCTCTCCTCCCAGATCTACTCCTCTATTTTTCTTCAGAAAAAAAATCAGGCCTTCCGGGGCTATCAAGCAAAGACGGCATAATAAGATGCCATAAGACTAGCTACATCCCCTCATGCTGAGGCTGGACTAGGCAACCAAGCAGGAGGAAAAGGGTCCCAAAAGCAGACAGAAGAGCCAGAGCCAACCCCCCAGTCCCACTGTTAGGAGTGCCATAAGACACTGAGCTACACAATCATAAAGTACATCAGAGGACCTAGGTCAGACCCATGCATGCTCCCTGATTCTCTCTTTAGTCTCTGTGAGCCCTTTTGATCCCTGGTTAGTTGATTCTGTGGGCCATGTTCTTGTGGTGCCCTTGACCCCTCTGGCTCCTACAAAGTTTCCTTGCCATCTTCTATGGGATTTCCCGAGCTCTGCCTAATGTTTGGCTGTGGGTCTCTGCATTTGCTCTCATCAGTTGCTGGATGAAGTCTCTCTGAAGACAGTTATGCAGATATATCCTAATATATCCTAAATATAGCCTGCTTAATCTATATAATGTTACTCGCATGTATGTTTTCAGGGTAATATTGCATTCTCGAAATCCTCATCCTCCTCCCCCCCCCCCCCCACTGCTGTGATCTGTGGTGTCGATCAAATGCACTGCCCCAAGGATTTGAAAATACTCGATACCCCTTGTTAGGCAAGTGTTCCACTGACCCCCACCCCGACCATATCGCCGTAATTATTAATTTCCATGCTCAAAATTCTGCATACATTGTGGTCAGAGAAGTCACTACAAATTGTACCTATGTATATTTGCTTTTTTTTTTAACATTTATGTTTATTTGCTTATTTTAATGACAACCAAAACAGTGCATATTTATGGTGGACAGCGTGTTTTGATATATATGTGCATTGTGGAGTGGCTAAGCCAAGGCTAACTGACATATAAATTACCTTACCTACTTTTTTATGGTGGGAACTCGTAACATGTACCCCGGCTTTAAAATATGCACACTACACGGTTACTAACCACGGTCCCTGTATTCCTAGCCAACTCCCCATTGGTTTCTGAAGACTGACTTTTACTTTGTAGCACAAAATGGTCCAAACTTTGGGCTTTCGCTACCCCAGCCGTGGAACCAGCCATCTCTCCCATTTTGTTTCAGCAGGAAATGATATTTAAAACTCAGACCTGAAGAGTGGTAGCACACGCCTTTAATCCCAGCACTTGGGAGGCAGAGGCAAGCGGATCGATGTCAGTTCGAGGCCAGCCTGGTCCACAAAGTGAATCCAGGACAGCCAAGGCTACACAGGAAACTCTTTCTGGAGAAAACAAACAAACAAACAAACAACAAAAAATGAACCAAAAACACAAAACAAACAAACAAAACTCAGACCTGTGCCATGGGTGAACTCATTGCTTATGAAATGTCATTACTTCTAGACTTTTGCAGAATACACAAAACTACACCAAAAAATCCAGAACTACACACAAATTAGTGAAATCTTCTGTTTTCTTTCCTATCTCTCACAGTGCACCCTCTGGAATCCTACTGTGTGCACAAATGATCTGCTTTGGTTGCAGGAAAGCAATCTGCAACCTGGACCTGGGCCTTGAGGTCAAGACAATGCCTCATCTCCAGCCCAGGCTAGATCCAAGACTTCATAGGGCTGTAGCCAATTGTCACAGTCGTTCTCTTCAAGGAGGTGTGGCCCTCTAACCGGCAAAGAGGAGATGGTCAGGGGGTCCGGGTGTTCACTGCCATCCTGGGCTCGGGGCCTGAAGTAGGCGCAGAGCGCCCCAGAGAAAGTGTCGGTGAAGCTGAAAATGTGTGAGCCATCGGACGCGTTGAAGAAGGACAGTTTCCCCGCCTCGTAGTCCAGCAGGATACCCACCCTCCGGGGAGGCACGCGTAGCGTCAGTGCCACGCGCTGCGGGTCTAGCACGAAGTACTCGCAGCCGTTCCACAGCCCCATCACCCAGTAGCCGGCCTCCGGGCTCAGGCGCGCGGGCCCGGAGCGCTCCACCGACTCCAGACAGACACCCAGAAACCAGCGGCTGCGCCGGCCCACGTGCACCTCCCAGTAGTGGCGGCCACTGGAGAAGCGCTCATGGCTCAGCACGCAGGTCTGCTCAGAGAACCGCTGCGGGTCGCGGGCCGCCGTAGTGGGTGGCCCCGGGCGGGAGGACACGCTCTTGTGGTCCTTGGAGACCTCCAGGCTAGGGTGGGCTGTGGCAGGATCCAAGGTCACATCCACTGAGCAGAAGAAGCGTAGGATTAGTGCACGCAGAAGAAGGTTCAGAACGGTCCCCTTCTCTCCCCTCCATTCCTCCCCATTCCCCTTCCCCCCTCCTCCCTTCATTTCCCCTCTCCTCTCCTCCTTGGAAATCTTCTTGTTTCTCCAGTTGGAATAACTGCTAGAATCGCACCCCTCCCGCCGCCTCCACCCCTATTCCCCCCCCCCCCCCCCCCCCCCCCGCACTATGTAGACCATCCCCCTTTCGCATACAGATCACTCCTGAAGCCTATCCCTTTCATAACGGGGAAAGTTCCTGCATCCCAGGTTCATGGGTGAATTCACTAGGATGGAGTGAATTGAGCAATGAGAAGATAGGTATTTGAGGCTTTGTTTCCTCTGGTCTCATTACCCAGTCTGAGGAGCCTGAACATCAATGCTGTGTCTCTGCTTTCCATCAATTTCAGGACTCTTAAAATTACAGGGGACTTCTGAGATCACTCAAATCTAGTGAGCTACATTCCAACACCCATGCCCCAAACACATCCACTTGATGGCTGAGAAATTGGAGGATACTCACCTGCCTACCCACCCACCCATTTCTTGAGACCAGTAATCCCCAATTAGCCTAGGTTGGTCTTCCTGCCTCAGCCTCCCAAGTGCTGGGATGTCAGGTATGTATCATGCCTGCCTGAGGGGCCCTTCTGTGAAATGATCTAAGAGGTTCTTTACAGACCCTGCCTTTTTTCCTACAAACAGTTTTCGGGAGCAACCCTCCTGCCGTAGGAAGTGAGCCTAGTAAACCCTGTGTGTGAACAGCGATGTATGGAACATGTGTACACATGTGAGTGTATGCAGCATGGTGTGTGTATAATGTCTTCATTTTCACGGTATGGACTTGGCTCCTGGAGAAACCCTTCCTCTGACGTCATACTCCTCATCTCTTCTGTGCGAGACCCAACCCAACCTTGTAACCAGTCGTTGTCCGTAGTCTGCGGCTGTAGTGACTCACCTGTGTATTGCTGGGCTGCTCGCCACTCTGAAACCAAAGAGAGGGGAGGAAGGGACTAAGTAAGAGCTCAGCCAGCAACTCTGGGACCTTGAGGGTGCCTTCCCTTGCTCAAGAGCTGCCCCCACAGATTAAATGGCTTCATCCTCACCTCTGGGGATTGGATTGGACAGTGGTCTAAAGGCTGTGTGCTAGGTTCTACCAAAATGGGAGGATGGAACATAGGGGCAAGGAGCGGCGGGGGGGAGGGGGGGGCTAAAGTGTAGAAACAAAGCCTATGTCTGCCTGACCAAACTCGGTCCCGGAGGCCCTGCTGAGCTGGCCCCAGCCCTAAGATGTCTTCCATCCACAGCCTCGCCTTTTATGGCGGACCATTTTAAGTAGATGTATCTTTAGTTTTCTCTTGTTCCGTTTTGGAACCAAGGGTTGACCCAAAGCAATAAAAGACATATTTCAGAGCACTGGGGCCAAGGGTGGGAGCTTAACCCTGTTCTCAATCAAAACAGCCAGTGGAACTTTAAAGATACCCAGCTCTGACATGGAGTAGCTTAGTTCTAGCAAAATGTTGATTCCCTGTTAAGTTTGCCTATGAAGTTTAAAACTAACTTGAAATTTAAAATCAACTTGAGTAAATTTATGTTTTTAAAGGTTCATCAGCTCTAAAAAGGGAAATAGATACAGGGAAGGAAAAGTTGAATTTGCTGATGCTATAAAAGCCACAATAGTGAAACAACTGAGTGGAACAGTGAGAAGGCTACCTGGACTGAAAATACTGCCTTACTGGGGAAATTATGGATGGTGTGCTAAATGGCATTGAGAAGACCCGTTCAGTGCACACAGGCAAGTCAGCGGATTCTTACCTCACACCCAGTGTGTGGGGAGTTCTGTAGGATCAATGACCTATACGTGAAACATTATTGCAGTTTGGATCTGATCTCCTATGGCCCTGAGTTAAAAGCCTAGTCCTCAGCTCTGCACTTTGTGAAATCTTCAAGAGGGGCAGCCAAGCTGAAAGCCTTTTGGCTATCTGGGAGATACTGAGACTCTGGCCTCTCCTGTTCTGTCTTTGCTTCCTGCCTACCATGAGGCAAACAACTGTCTCTACTACACATCCCCCCTCCCTCACTGCTACAATGTGCTGCCTTGCCACAGGCCCTAGGGACCATGGATTAACTCTGGAACTGTGACCCCAAATAAACCTTTGCACATTGTAATTTTACTATATCAAGTGCTATATGACACTAATAGAAAGCTGAGAAATGCAGTATAAACTAATAAAAGAAATCATAAGACAATATCTTTGTGGTATCCTCAACAAAGGTCTTCAACAAAACTTCAGAGCATAAGCCATCTGGTAAAAGTTTGATTAATTAAACTTTATCAAAAGTAATGCTCTCTCTTCACTAAGGGGAACATGAACACGATTATCAGCAAGTAACAGAATAGCAAAAGGAATCCATATTGTTTAATGTCAATAATAATTTATGCATAATTAATAAGGATACGTGTGTCATATAGGAATGTTCAAATTCAGCATCCAGATAAGAGCCACTAATAAAAGAATGAGAAAACATTTCTTCCTATGGGCCAGCAAACTTAGAGAGCTAGTTCACACAGGATGCAGGTGTAGAGAGCCTTGCTATTGTTGATGACAGGATGATGGCTTCCTTTGTTTAACCAGCATCCTAATCTCCCTTCCTGATTGTACCTCCTAGAGAAACAGGGTGATAGGATAACACACTTAGGGCTTAGTCAGTGTGATTTGCTGTGGCACGCAGTGAGAATCAACAAGAAGAGACAGACCTAACACACACACACACACACACACACACACACACACACACACACACACACACACACGAGATGGGTATTTAAACAGTGACACTTTCAGAAAGCATGAGACTATGAGTGATGTTTACAACAAAAAAAAAAAACAAAAACAAAAACAAAACAAAAAAACAAAAAAAACTAAAAGACATGTGACAAAGTAGCAGTCCAGGTTTGCAAGAATAAAATAAAATATGCATGAGACTGTTGGCCTTATGAAGGGAATATAGGCTCTTACGGTATTGTTAGGCCACAAGAAATTTCTTTTCCCATTGTCTGGCATCTAGGCAAAACCCAGTATTTCCCCCGGGACTTAAGATAGTTGATTCTTGCTAAAAGAAGTCATTCTCCTTATTTCTGGCAAAAGTCACATTTACCTGTGCCTGTGGTGCCTACTAGCACACCACGGTCTATGCTAGCCTCTATGGTCCCTCAGTGCTGCCTGGCATACCCCACCTCCACCCAGAGCCTCTCCAGCCTCTGAGCTTTGCTTCCTTCACCCAGCTTCTCTTCCCTATATAACTCATCCAGTTTGGTTCTGCCCTTAGTGCTCTGGGTTCCCCTCTTAGTTCTGTTTTGGGACCTCTCTTCTTTCATTTGCCCCTCTCCTCTTCCCTCTTCCTTCTCTTTCCTCTCATGGGCCAGTTCAGCCTGCTGACCCGGTTCAGTATGGACTCTTGCAGATGCCTCTGGCTGTGTGCTGCCTCATATCTACAATAAAAAAACCTTTTCCTCAACCATACTTAGGAGTGCCCAAGTCCTCATTTTCATTCAGGTGTGAAGAGAGGTATTTACACACATAAATAGCAGTAGCATGTCTACTCCAGACCCACAGGCAGTTCGAGGGTGAGCATCAGAAATTCCTGTTACTGTGGTGTGTAACTACTGTTGCGTTTCAAACTAGGGGGAAATGTCTGAGGTGCCTGTTCAACATCTCAAAGTAGACCTGGCTGGCAGATTCTCCCAGCATCCTTCAGTCCCTACCTGTTATAGAGTGTGGCTGGCTCACCCACTCCCTACCCTAAACTGCAGCCTAGGGGCTGGGCTGCTCTTCCCCCAGCTGCTCTTCCCTATACAATCCAGCCATTTTAGTTACCAGCTCTCTTTCGGGCCTCCTGGTTGTTGCACTGGGTTCCTCTCTCTACCCCTCTCCCTTCCTTTCCCTCTTCTCATATGGCTCAGAGTCATGTTCACTCTAGACTCTCCCAGATGTCCGTGCCTCTAATTACCCTCTCTGCTTTATCTATAAAAACTTCTAACTACACAACTCCTAGGATAAGTCATGTCCTTTCCTTTTTAATTATTTTTCATTCAGTGACCAGGATTGGAAACAATGTTTTCCCACACATAGTCTTGGGGCAATAAATATAAATATAAATATAAATATAAATATAAATGTGAAGCATGAATCTGACCTCCACCAAGTAAAATATACACACCACACATGCAACATATGAGAGAAAGTGGACATCGCAGAGAGACGGTGATGCTGCAAGGACAGACAGTAGCTGGCCAATGGCAGCTGGACTTACAGTTTTGGTTTCTTATTTGTTTGTTTGACTTAACAGTGCCGTGGAAGCCATATACATTCATTAGAAACCATGTGTGGAATTTCGATCACTTCTCAGGCTGGTGATAGGTGGATGCTACTCTATGGAGATGCTGGGAAAGCCACAGTGAGTCCTAGCCTAAGCCCGTCCAACCCGCCCCCCTCCGCCCGCCCCCAGCACTGTGCTGCTCATCTGTGATGTTTGGAAGATATATCACATGCATTTCCAACTTAGGACATTTTCAATTTACAGTAGGTTTAGAAGGGTGCGACACCATCATGGAAGTCAGGGAGCCTAGAGAGAAACAGTGGGAGAGTGGGCTGTACTCACCGGCCTTGCCTTCGGACCTTCTCCAGTCTGAAGCGACAAAGGGAAAAGGAGTTAGAAAGTCAGGACATGATGCCACATTGTGTGCCATGGTTATATCTAAGGTCCCCTTCCCTCACCACCCATGCAGCCAGCCAGCTCAGTTCCAGCCTGGGTGTCGTATTTATTGGGAGATGAGAGTTTAAGTGAATAACCATGTACAAACAGGGGACAGAAGGAATAGTCCTGAGGTGGAGGACACTTACCAAGCTCTGTCTGAAGTTTCTCTGCAAGCAAAACAGAGGATCATCAACCTTTTGATGCAAACATGTTCCCTAATCTCAAGCCACTTGTGACTGCAACTCTATCCTTAGTGTTGCACTGTAGAAGGAGGCTCACTCCCAGCATTCCAGGGCCTTGGTCCTGTCTTCAATTCAGAGGAGGGAAGCAACAGGCACTGAGCCAGAGAGGGAAAACAGGCATGGGTTTCTTCCCAAGGCTGGGAAGGAGAAGTCTAGTTGGAGAAAGGTTCATTCTATGTGAAACCACAAGATTTTCCTGGTGTATGTGGTAGTGGTTGGGGCACAGAAGCCCAGGAATAAGCCCAGCCACCAAGCACAGCCTATGTGGCTCTCGAGGTCATTCCCTGAATACTTCATTTAAAGATAAGAAGGGCACCACAATTGTTGTTGTTGTTGTTGTTGTTATTATTATTATTATTACTTTGGCTAGATGTAAAGGACATGACTCTAACTGGGCTTGGTGACGCATGCCTGTAATCCCAGCATTCAAGGAGGCAGAGGCAGATGGATCGCTGTGAGTTCAAGGCCAACCTCGTCTACAGAGTGAGTTCAGGACAGTCAAGGTTGCACAGAGAAACTCTTGTCTCAAACAACAACAAAATGATCTGCCGCTGCCTCTAGAACACAGTCCTCTGGTCTTTCCACCTTCTGTACTCTTTAAAAGCAATCAATATACTAATTCAGACTGTGATGTTGACAACTCTTTACAGCGGTTTTGTTTGGCAGGACTGGGTAGGCAGTAAGACAGAGCTATCTACGCTTCTAATTTTGTCAGGCGTCTTGACAGGGCAGTCAAATCATGGTTCTCTGTATTCTACCTATGGACCCTTCTCTGTCTCTCCTTTATTTGGGATCATTCAACCTCCTTTGATTTTTTAAAAATAATTTATTAACTTTTATTTTATGTACATTGGTGTTTAGTCTGCATGTATATCTATGAGAGGGTTTCAGATTTTGGAATTACAGACAGTTGTGAGCTGCCATGTGGGTGCTGGGAATTGAACCCGGGTCCTCTGGAGAAGCAGTCAGTGCTTTCAACCGCTGAGCCATCTCTCCAGTCCATCCTTTGATTTTTCCTTTTCCTTCTCTTTCTTCCTTTCTTTTTCTTTCTTTCTTTTTTCCCTGAGACAGGGTATTTAGCATGTATGAGCTATGCAGCATGGCATGAACGTTACCAATCCTCTTGGGTCCGCCTCCCTAATGGAATGCTGGGATTGCCATCCTTCATCACCAAGGTGCTCAAGTTCCTCACCTTCCTTCGTACAGCCCTTCACTACACCACACACCCACCACTAGAAACATGGTTTTAGGTTGGTGTGTTCCAACGAGAGAAAAAGCCGTTTACCAGAGCATCCCCATTTTAGTGCCAGTTCAAGGCTGATTCTCCATAGTGGCATTCAGGTCAAAAGTGAAAGATTGATTCTAGGAAGAGGAACTGGAGCCAGCAAACACTCCACCTGCAGCTGGCCACCCACAGGCAGCCCATCTCAGTCTGACTGAGGGAGGAGAGGCACAGAAAGATGGAGCCCCAGGTGGGTGTCACCTTTCTTTTCCTCAGAGGAGCCTTGACTGTTCTTTTCTGCTCCAGAGGTGGCCTAGGCCTACTTGTCCTGCAGCCTGCCCTGTAGTGAGGAACCCAGAACTTACCCAACCGTGCAGTTAGTCTTCCTGGAGACAAAAGGAAAAAAGGGTGCTCTCAGACAGGACAGACTATGAACCTGGAGACCTCACTCCTCGCCTGACACCCCCCCCCCCCCCCCCGCCTCCCAAGGTGTGCAGACTCAGCCCTGTGCATCTGGGAGCTAGCCTGGCTGCATCAGCACAGTGAGCCTGAGCAAACCCAGTACTTCCCACTCTCTCTGCCCTGCTCGTCCTAGGCACCCCTGCCCCTCCAAGACTGAGGTCCTTGCCTTGAGAAGCCAGCAGGTTCGTGGCCCTGCTCAGGAAGCACGGATAGAAGGTGCCTCCCCTGGCTTACCTCGGTCCTTCTCTCCCTGCTCCATCAGCTTTTCTGAAAGGAAGAATGAATGGGAAAAGCTGAGTCAAAGTGCTGCCAGGTCTCATTCCAGTCTGGGTTGCCTTCTGACCCTCCCCACCCCCCCCCCCCACCCCCACCCCACCTCCGTTCCTATTGAGAGACCTGGCAGTTAGATTCTCCTCTCTGGTAGGCAGACAGGGAGAGAGACAGTGGCTAGGTAGTAAAGGTAATAAATGTTGGCAAATTTCCAAAATGGCTGGCTTCTTCCTCAACCTCTTGACTTGAAACAAAAGCCTGGCTGCTTAGGTTTCCCCACCGGGAGGCCCCTTGTTGATGGGCTGGCTCAACAAGTTCAAGGCCTGATTGGGACACTGTCACACAACAGTTTCAGACCAATCAACCATCTTGTGTGCCCTCAGACTAACCAGCGCCACAGGAGGGGAGGAGGACTAGTGAGAGTCTTTAATGTCGCCTCTCCCCCCCCCCCACACCCCCACACACACCCCGCCCACCCACTCCCCACCCTCTGGAAGACACCGGATATTTGGATTTTTTCAGCTTTTCGAGTCCCTCTTTAGCTTCTTCGCAGAGAGTTTTCTTCTCTGCGCGTCTGTTGCATATGTATGTTTCTTCACCCCCCCCCCAGTAACCGCCCCTTTCCACTGCTGACTGTGTGAGGTGGTTGAGGTTTCTCTGCTGCTGCCTCTTGGGCTTCAGATTTTCCCCTCCTTTTAGCTCTTTAACTGTCAGAGAAAACAACCCAGTCCAGACCCCTAGACTGTATCACTGTGGAGAAAAGCTGTCTCCAGGCCCTGACTCATACCGCGGGAGTGCTGCTGCTTGTAAAAGTACTGCAGTGCCAGCAAGGTGAGCACAGCCAGGGTGAGCAGAGTGACCAGCAGGGTTCCCAGGAACGCTTTCTTCCAGGGTGATGTTCTGGGTAGGAACACATCTGGAAAACATGTCACATGGTTGTCTTGACTTAGGATCTACTAACCACCGAAACCAAGGACTATCCTAGACCCTATATCATAGAAAATCTTGAGTGACCTTTGGGTGGCCAGCTACACGTTCACTGGGAGGTATGTCCCAGGTATGAACTGGACATGAAGGCAGCTGCATAGCCTCGGCGCCCAGTTGGATCACCGGCAAGACTCCCTAGTGTGGGAGAAGAAAAGGCTGTGAATTGAAGATAGAGGGTAAGTCCTGGCAAGGGGAGGGACGTGACAGGCAGCCCTAACCCGATGGCACTGTGTTTTCTGCCTGCACACAGATGAACTGCTCCATCCCAGTCAGTAGAGTGCTCAGACCTGAGTAATAATTTACTCAGGTCCCCGGTGATGACCAAAGAGATTTCAAATGGAGCCAGGCATCCCTTCTGCTCTGCAGTGCCTGGGAGATCTGAGTGGCCTGCAGGGCATTTAAGAGTAGGATGAGGCATCAACAGCTTCTATAAAACTCACTATCACTATGGAAGAGGGGTGAAATGGTCTTAATACTGTACAGCGGGAAAGTCAGAAACAACAGAGGGAAGTTAGACCTTTGCAGCTCCGATAGTTGTAACACACACCTTTCTGATGTGTGCCTTAAATCCCTTCCTTCCGTGTGCAGCATGCCCTGGCTCTAAGGCCGCTGTCCTTCTACTAGCACTAAGAATAAATTCATTTAATCTAAATTTAAATTGAGTCAAAGTCTCTGGTTTCCCCCAGTCGATTCGGAAGCCACGGCACTGGTGTGTCCTTCACCTCACCACCACTTATAGCTGGTCAGCCACAACTCTACCTTTCCATCTCTCAGCCTACATACACTTGAAGGAACCCAAAATCCCAAGTGTTTTGTTTGTGAAAAACAGTGAGCTGTTCTGTTCTACCTGGCTGGGGAAGCCACAGGTTGTCACTTGCTTCCTGACATTTGTCTCACTTCTCACACCCCTGGAAGAATATCCATCGAAGCCAATAGCTGCTTAGCCAGAACACCAACCCAAGCAAGCCCTGTGGTGGTTTGAATGAAAACAGCCACCAAAACACCAACCCAGCCTCAAAACCTTCCACATACAATTTGTCCTGCCTACAAGATGTGCTGTGGTAAAGGTGGTACATAAATTGGGGGATTGGTCAACCAATCACTGGCCCAGCTTTGAGAACATGCATGAAAGGAAGCCCACCCCTGACACTGCCTGCAGGGCCAGGAACCAGGGCCTGGATAGCCGAGACACGTAGGATAGAATCAAACATGACCAGCAAAGAAAAAAAAAAAAGATTTATAGGGACCAGAGGGGTCAAGGACACCACACGAACACCCACAGAATAAACTAACCTGGCTGCATAGAAGCTCACAGAGACTGAACTGCCAGTCATGGAGTCTTCCTGGGGCTGACCTAAGCTCTCTGCACATATGTTATGGATGTGTAGCTTGCTCTTCTTTAGGACTCCTAACAGTGGGAGCTGGGGCTGTCTCTGACTCTTTTCCCTGTTCTTGGGACCCTTTTCCTCCCACTGGGCTGCCTCACCCAGCCTTAATATGAGGGGTGGTGCCTAGTCTTATTGCAACTGGAGGTGTTCAGTGGACAGCCTGGGATAATGAAAACTTTCTGGAAGCAGACACTGATGATAGGTGCCCAACAGGAGCCTAGCGTAATCATCATCTGCAAGGCTCCACCCAGCAACTGACGGGAACAGATGCAGAGACCCACAGCCAAACATTAGGTAAAGCTCGGGAAATCCCCAGGGAGAGGAACAGGGAGTGGAAACTGCAGTTGGGTTGTAACCTATGGGAGAAGTATAAATTTAAAAGAAACAACAATTAAAAAAGGAAATAGCCCCCATAGGCTCATGCAGAGTGGCATTATTGCAGGTGTGGCCTTTTTTCTGAGGAAGTGTGTCGTTGGGAGTGGGCTTTGAGATTTCAGAAGCTCAAGGCAGTCCCAGTCACTCTCAGAGAGTGACTCTTACCCAAGTAGATTCAGGTTTCAAAGTCACCTCAACAGTTACTCAGCCAGGGCTCAGAGTCCTTGCATCCTCACAGAGCACCACTGGGCCAGTCACCACGGAGCTGGTGATGATTAGAGCCAGTGCCTACTGACCTGCAATATGCAGCACAAACTCTTTCTTCTGGGCCAGGAGGGGGTTCTGGATTGAGCAAGACACATTGTAATGAGCCCCTCGTTGGACAATCACAGATGTCTCCACACTGAACAGGCCGTGGGCATTCTGGATAATGGCTTCAGATTCTGGAGGAAGGCACTGGCCCCGGTGGTCGGTCCACTGAACCTTCGGCCTGGGGTACCAGCCACTGGACCTGCATTGCAGCTGAATGCCTCCTTCTTCGTTGAAGCCCTCAAGGGAGATGTGTGGGTCTGAGCCCAACCCTGGGAAAACAGAAGGAGTGGGGAAGATCAGGCTCACTCCTGGAAGCTATGAGCTTGCATATAGCCCTCCTCTGAACTGCCACGGACAGTTTAGATTAGGCAGGGACATTAGGAAATACTCAAAGGAGGGCCATATCACTTAGTCATCTGTTTAATAAACAATCCCGCTACAATGAAGAATCATCTCACCCAGAATTCCAACAGACTACTCTCTGTTAATTCTCAATAGATCTCAAATGCCGGTGGTATATGCAACCCTTTCCCGGACACACAGCACTAGTTCTGTTATCTATCTGGCTCTCTTTTGTCATTTAACTATCAACGTATGTGCTAGTGGCCAAACCCAGCTCTTGCTCATTTGGGTAAACGTCCTACCACTGAGCTATATCCCCAGCCATATGATTTTAACTTGCAAAATATTAATACACGTGTATATATGTATATACATGTGTGTACACAAATACACATAAAACCTGAGTCCATTTTTGTTAGTGGTACAAATAGAGTTTCAAAGCCCACCACTCTGCAAGTATGTAACAACAATACTCAAAGTCTATCAACTTGAGAGTCGGGGGCGTGGGAGGGGTTTGAAGAAGGCTATATGGAAAGGGTTGGAGGGGGGGAAAGTGATATAATTCTATTTCAATAAAAAAAATTAAGATATTAATGTTGCTTAAAACCTAGTGATGTACAAAGTGAATATTAGGAAAGCCCCAAACCTTTCTCTATCATTTTTATTACTTATATTCTGACTGCTAGGGCCGTCAATTTCTATTAGCTTCTAGTTTGTATTTCTTACAGATCTTTCTACAGCGTCCCCCTTTATTTCTTATGCACAAAAACATACGCCATCAAATTTCTTTGGCATGTTCTTTTTAACCCCTCTCGCTAACAGATCCTAGGAATCACTATGCATCTGCTCCCTGAGCTCCTTGTTTTCCTAGCTTCAGCACGTGGACGGTGCTGACGGATTGCATCCAGCCTCTACATGGTGGTATTTAGGAAGCTTCAGTGCCTTTGAAATCCTAAACAACACTACAAATACTAATCTCACACAAATGCCTATTATACCTCTGTCTTCTGTGTGGCTCTGACTCACCTTATACCCTATGTCACTTTGATCCACCTTGTCGTTATGGACTAAAACTATATATGTTTCAGCTCTCTTGAAGTCGTTCAGTATTTTTATGAACTTTTTTTTTCCTTTTTATTTGTTGCATATGGATTTGTTAGGACTTTCTTTGTCTTTTTAACTTTTTAAAAGCTTCCCCCCACCCCCGCACCGCGCATGCCCCGTGGTTCTGGGGATTGAACCGTAGTCTGTGTGTACTAGGCAGGCACTAGGCCTCTGAAATGCCCCACTCAACGTGTTTGGTTCGGTTCGGTTCGGTTCGGTTTGGTTTCCCACTCAATGTTTTAACACATTGTGTTTGTTTGTTTTCTATCTGTGATTCTCTCTATAATTTTGACTCCTGGAGTATTCGGCAGCTCTAGCCAACCCTATCTTTCCACCTCCTGCTCCTGGCTGGCTCGAGAACGTACCTGCTACTTCCAGCTCCCATATGGCTTCGCCGGAGAAGTTGTGAGAAAGGAAGCGGCACCCATAATGGCCCTCATCGGAGGGAGCCACTCTAAGGATGTGCAGGATCACGCTGCCATCCACAATGCCATTAGTATCAAATAAGGTCCTGTTGCGGAACTCCGGCATCTGCGGGCTGGAGAGGCCCTGCGGCTCCTGATACTGGTACAGCACGTTGGAGACGTCGGTCCTGAACCAAAGGATTTCCATGTGCTCTGCGTCCTGGTATGGTGACAAGTGGCACTGGAACTCCACTGCTTCCCCGACGAGGGCCAAAATGGGCTCTTCAGGGCCCAGCACCTTGACCTCGTCTAGTACAGCAATCCAAAACAATGGCAAAGATCAACCCACTTCAAACGTAATTTTTTTAACCACTTTCCCTTTGTAGATCAGGAATCTACAGCAAAGTTTGCAAATAACAAAGAAGAGATGCTCATTAAAAAAAAAAAAAAAAAAAAAAAAAGCCGTGTGGTTTCCTGGAGAAGAAACTGTCATGAAAAATGTCAGAGTATAAATTAAAATAGCTACGGACACACATTGTAGCCAGGTGCAGGACTGGACTTGTTACTGGTTTGCATCAATCAAGAGTAAATTATATTCGGGGAGCTGTGTAAATATGATCAGAGAAACACACTAAATGCAATGTGTGAGTCCAAAAAAAAAAAAAAAAAAAACCATGCCTATGATATGAAATAGAGAGTTGCGTATTTGTGTAAGCACACCAAGAAAAAGATCCTGAACTAGGGAAGCCATTATGGCTGAGGGTGGTGACTTCTGTGCAATGAGTACAGCTAGTCTTATTCTGTCGGAGTCTTAGTAGAATTTCTATTGCTACGATAAACATCATGGCCAAAAGTAACCTGAGAAGGAAAGGCTTCCTCTTACAGGTAAGCCAGGGCAGGAACGCACGGCAGGAACCTGGAGGCAGGAACTGAAGCAAGGACCCTGGAGGAGGACTGCCTACGGGCTTGTCCTCTGTGGATTGCTCAGCCTGCTTTCTCATACACCCCAGGGTGACCTGCCCAGGGTGTATAAACTCACAATGGTCTGGGGCCTCCCGTATCGATTATTAGCTTTAAAATGCCACAGGCTTTATGCAGGCTGATCATATAGAGGCATTTTCTCAAGGGTGCCTCCCTCTACCTGGATATCTCTGACTTGTGTTAAACTGACAGTAAAGTAGGCAGGTCAGGCAGCTCTCACAGTGTTTATCAACAGAATATGGGCGTATAGCTTTTATAAAAAAAAAACAAAATATAAAAAAATACATAAGCTTACTCTCTTCTTTGTACTTTAGTATTTAAATGAATTCTTCTGTTGAGAGATCTGCCATGATTTTTCATCTGATCAATAGATTGTTTCATACATTGACAGTGTCTCTGGATGGTCCCTCTGCTATCCTTAAGTTAGTCTGTTTCCTCTTTCCCAGATTCAGCTAAAACTTCTTCCCCAAACCCAGACATCCTACATCTCCCCCCTCGTCCTTCGCTCTGCCCATGGATTGTGGAAGTTTCTCACTCTGTGTCATTTCAGACCAAACCTCCCGCCTCCTAGAAGAATCCCCATCAATCCAATCACCTTCCTACCAGCTTCTCTCTCCAGGGTCTCGTCACCTGTGTTTCTCACACACCTGAGACCGCTCACTCTCAGGCTCTCTCCACGCTGTCTCAATTTATCCCTTGCTATTGTCTTCCCAGGGAATGAAGCTTTCCAGGGAAAGCCTTTCTCTGACCTGAGCTTGTTCTTGCTCTCCCGGGAAGTGTATATGGGAAATGGCCGGTGAGCTGATGGAAGACCACCGAGAGGCAGTCTTTAACAACTGGTACAGAAGCAATGAATGGTGGTATGCAAGCGTGATCCCAGCATTGGGGGAGGCTGAGGCAGGAGGATTGCAAGCTCCAGGCCACCCCAGGCTGCATAGCAAGAACCTGTCTGGAAAGCAAACCAACAAAACAGTAACCAACCAACCAAACAAACAAACAAAAACAAGTGAAACTAAAACAACCAAGCAAACAAAAATCCAAAACCTTGTATGGGAATCCTTTCGCATTTTAGCAGTTAGCGTGGTCTGGTGCTGGGTGATAAGAGCCCATTCCTAAAGGGCACCTAGTGGAGACACCGCAGAGTTTGGGTGAATACGGCTGCAGATCAAAGACACTACCTGAGTTCACCTCTCCCAACCGAAGGAAGAGAAGGTGGGTGAAGAAGATGCTGCTGCATCGAGGTATTTGCTTCAGAAACCCCAGGAATACCGAGAAACCCGCCATCCGTCAGCAGTGAGAGTCACCTAGAAAATAATATACATGCAGGGTGTGAGCAGTGAGTCTTCGCCCGGCAGGCCAGATCTGCTGTCATCTCGGTTGTTTGTTTGTTTGTTTGTTTGTTTGTTTGTTTTCTGATCCTGGAGTTCCATATCAGGCCCATGGCTTTTAAACCATGACGTGATATGAGAACTGCTTCTAATTTTACCAGGCGATGTTCTCACCACTGGGCTTGTTGGAACTCACAGCTCTGTGAACGGACAGGGCCGAAGGGTCCCAGAGGAATCCAAGTATTGTTTTGGAGTCAGGAATGGAGCCATACACTGTGTGTGTGTGTGTGGGGGGGGGTTCAGTGTCACTCTCCTCTGGGTTAGCGACACTCCCCAGAGAATGAGAAATCTGGGAAGAATCTCAAATACAGCTTTATCTCCCTTCCTTCCCACGATCGGCCATTTGTGTGCACTTTTCTTTGCCATGGAACATCAGGTTCATAAAACAGAGGAACATACAGCTGTTTTTTTTTTCCAAAGCAGAATATATCTCTGGTTGCTGGCTTTTGGGACATTCTGGAACAATTTTATCTATTCTGATCCCATGGAGGGTATAGCTAGTCCCCTTTCTTGTATTTGTAGCACCTCTAAGCCCAAATGATGGAGATAGGCCATCTGGCAATCTCTTCTCCATCCTGTGGTCCAGAAGAGCGAGACTCAACCCACGCAGGGCTGTCTCCTCCAGCTCTAAGTCCCCCTGGGGGCTCTGTGAGCATGCACGCCTAGCAGCCAGTGAGTCTCATGCGGCCCACGCATCACAGAGTGCACAATCTCTTTACATAGCTTCTTTATTTAGTTGCAGGATTTAAGGCAGATTTTGTAGCTGGATGAACCTCAACTGTTGTGCTTGAGCAACAGTAGGAACCAGCGTTAAAGAAAAAGGTTAGGCTTCCTGTGGGTTGACCTGATGCTGTTTAAACTGCATGTGATAGTGCACGCCTGTGATCCTAGCATGCAGAAGGCTGCAAAGAAATCATGGATGTAAAGAGAGCCTGGGCTACCTAGCCAGACTCTGTCCCAAACGTAGATATAACTACTCTCTATATAAAAGTCACCACCTTCTCCTCCTCTCTTCACTTTCCAAACAGCATTTTGCCACTTTCTTCCAGAAAAGGTTCACCCCATCACAAAAGTTCTCTCTGGGGAGGGTGTGTTCAGTGGATCGTTTATCCTCCAGCCCAACTCAATTTTCTACTCTGCCTTTTGCCACCATATCTGCCATTGTTTGATGACCCTCACATAGCCTTTGCATCTGCTGAGCCCTAGCCATGCTGTCTGAAAAACCATTGACAAAGATGTAGGCTTGCACAGTGGGAATGCAGTCAGAGGAGATGTAAGAAGGAAGTCATGAGAGCTTCTCAGAGTGACACCTTGGCTGGGAGGATACAGACTGGTAGGAACACGATGGTGAGGTGGGAGGGGCAATGGCCAGAGATGTGAACATACCAATCCTGGGGCTTTGGAGCTCAGACTCAGGGGCTGTGGAAAGAAGGCAGAAGGGCAAGCTGGGGCCACTGCATTGGTGTTTCAGGTGTATTCTTCCAATGGAGAAGGGCACATACCCCTCTGGAGCTGAGCCAACCTTTCTGTTTTGATGGCCAGAACTTATTGGGATTACTAGTTATGCAATAACTAACAAGACCAGAGGTTCTGGGCAGGAAAAAGAGACTGAAATACGCATGTGCATGCACACACATGCATACACACACACACACACACACACACACACATGCGCGCGTGTGCGCGCACACACACACACACACATTCACACAGATCAAAGCTCTGGAGGGACAGTAAGACCTCCTGTCCTTTGTGGCTGATGACAGAAGTGTTTATGTGTGTAGCTGTGACAGCTCTGAGAAGTGGCACCAAGGCATCTAAAGCCACGCTGGCTTTGTGTTTTCCTTCCCTTTTTTGCCTTGGTTATGAGGACTGGATATAGCTTAGAGCCCCCAAGAAAGCAAAGCCACATGGGGCACATCATCACCCAGATGGCACCCTGCAAAGCAGTGGGACTGAGGCTATTTTACGGGCCGGGTCCATTGTTGGGCTACAATAAGTCAACTGTGTTAGGTGGTAGCATGGGTCTACCCAGGAGAGGATGTCTGAGCATTTCACAGGGATCTTAATGAACCCTTGCTCTAGTCAGCCTAGAAGACTCTGTTATTTCCCAAGAAGCAAACAATGTGTCCCAGAATTTCTAGAGAAGCCACAGTTCTCTCTCACCAAAGCTACAGGAAAAGAGGTTGAAATACACATGCTTGCACGCACGAGCATGCACACACACACACACACACACGTACATGTACATGCATACACAAAACTCATATGCCCACAGCAATAAACATTAACATAAGTCGAGCACTTGTTCATCCCTCACCTATACCATCAGTATTATTACTTCCTCTACCAATAAGCTCAAATTACAGGTTGGGAAACTGAGGCATGTGGGCCATTCACACACACCTGGAAGCGGTAGAGTGAAGTTTTTACATCAGCTGTTGTTTACAACACCTGTTTTCTGTTACCCAGCTTCGCAGCAGCCGTGTTGTGTCAGGTCTGGCTTCAGTAATCCAGAACCATAACGCTGTTAGGAAGCACCCAGCCTCAAGCAGGGCACTAAAGAAACCAGGTCACAAGCTATCCGGCTACAAAAACCAATCTACCAATGAATTTAAATTGTATTGTAAAAACAAAAACAAAACAACAAACAAACAAAAAACAACTTAAGCCAAAGTGTCCCCAAGACTTTGTCACTAGCCTCTTCTCAGGCAGGAGCCACAGGGTCTTAGTCAGGGTATCTACTGGATAGCCCCTAAATGGAAGCCAGTGGTCTGGAAGCTTCCTGAAGGGCATAGAAGAGACTTTCCCAAAGTGACTCTGTGTGCCGAGAAGCACATTTCTCTCCACCGCTGCCACCAGGTCCCCTTCCCACCTCTCTGGTTGAAGACTGTGACCCTTCCTGGAGTGCAGCTGCCCCATAAGAGGAAACATGTCCTAGTTTCCACCATTTGGAGAAGTTTGGCCAGAAAAAAAGGAAGAAACTAGATATGTTGAATTTAAGGGGGAGATGGAGACCTCGGTTAAGGGTCCTCAGACGTAGCTAAGCTGTGGTGGAGGGGAACGCATTTTCTCTGCTCTTTGGGGAATCCCCTGAGATGTTCCTTTCCAAAGACACAGAGGATGAAGGGCGCATGCACACCAAAGTATTGAAGCCTGTTCTCTCATCTCTTCCGCTTTGCATGTTGTTTTGCAAACAGCAATTGGTATGTTTCATCTTGCTGCTGTCCCCATAAACTCCAAAGGGCAAATGAGACTTATGCACTCCCCTCCCCATTTCCAGTGCTCGCTACGGCTCCCTAGCCTATGCAGCTGTGATTTTAGTTGGTCTATAAGAGGATTCCCACCATCTTAGACTCTAGGGGCTGAGTTGCTTAGCTCAGAGGTGAAGAGCACTGGTTCTTCTTCCTGAGGACCTGGGTTCAATTCCCCAACATACACATGGTGGCTCATAACCATCTGTAACTCCTATACCAGGGGATGGAAAGCTCTCTCCTAGCCTTTGTGGCACATGGGTGTAGGCAATACTTAAAATAAAAATAAATAAATCTTGACCTGGCTGTGGTAGCTCACTTCTTTAATCCCAGCACTTGAGAGACAAAGGCAGGTGGATCTCTGTGAGTTCGAAGCCAGCCTGCTCTATAGATCCAATTACAGGACAGCCAGGGCTACACAGGCTACACAGAAAAGCCCGGTCTCAAAACAAAACAAAAAAGAGGTCCCAAAGGAATAAACCCCTTTTATCCTCAGGGGGGAAAGGATACATCAGGACCTTGCCTCCTCACAAGGGCCCCCCTAAATGGGCACCTCCCCTAAGACACTCAAAACAGCCCACAAAAACACCAGAACTGGGTGATAAGAGCTTCCATCTATGACATGCTCCTCATGGGTCTCTCTCTGTCATTTTCTGCTTTCTGTTTCTAGAAGGTTCATACTGGTGATGTAAAGGAGCCACGTACCTTTCAGGCAATAGCAGAAGATCCAAGTGGCAGAGGGATGCTGGCACAGGTGTCTCCCTGTAAAGGGGATGATTGTGAGGTTCAGTCCCTGATGCTAAAACTCTAGAACATGGGCTGACAGCTGAGCTCAGGAACCAGGTGCAGCTCACTGGTGGCAGAATTGCTCCCCCACCTTCCACCTTAGGACATAAGCGATTGGCTCTGCCCTTTGTTATAAAGCCCTAGATAGACAGAACAAAACGAGGAAGTCTCCGTCATATCCTGTCCCCTGAGGAAAGTCACAAGTTAAATCCCCCATAGAAAATGTCCCTTCAGAAAGAGGCCAAAGGTGCCTGGGAACTTTATTAGAACTGGCTGCATCTGCAGAGGCTAAGAACAGAGAAAGAATGCCCAAGCTGGCCACCTGGGATTTCAAGGGAGATCAAAATGGATATCCAGAAAGGCAGGATGGTTGTCCCAGGCCAGCCTCTCTCTCTTCCCAGTCACACTGAAAGAGATGCAAGACTGCACTGCAATCCCCAGTAGAGGCTGGAAAGTGCTTGTGCCCAGCTCCTACTTAACCCATCATATCTCTCTCTGCAGGGAAACGTCGGCAAGGAAATAGCCTGGAAACAGTGCCACAAGCACTTAGAACAGCTAGAACAGCTGCTCGTGTACAGCTTGGAGACAGTGGGGCATAAGCATTTCTCTAGTGAAGCAGAACTCCACATGGGGCTGAAGAGGAATAGAAGGCAGGCTAGCGGGACGTGGAGAGCCTACTGTTCTCTTGAGTTTGTTATGCCAAGTGTGTCCTTCTTCAAGTCTCTCCAGGCATTTGTCTCACCTCCACAGAGCGGTGAGACAACCCTCCACCTTCATCCTTGCTTTTCTAGTCTTCTCTCTTTGCCATTCTCCTCTCCTAATCGCTCTACCAAGCAGGGAAGCAAACCCATCTGTTGCGTGTACTGCCCATGCACGTAGCATCCTGTTTGCCTCTTTTCTGTCAGTCGGCATTCTTTCCCAAGATCCTGCTCAAAATTCCTGCCTCTGATGGTTGAACTTGACCTCTTCCTTCTCAGCCTTCATACGGGTGGTCTCTGAGATCATCACGGCCAGTAGACTATCTGTCCACAGGAGGCAAGAAGGCAGTTCTAAGGTTCAACACAACTAAGTAGCCGGCGTTGGTTCAAACTTTGTGTGTCCGACCCCTAGTAGTTTATTGTAGGCATGTGTAAGCACAGCACAATTTGGTGAAAACTTTCCTGGTGATAGTCGACTCCGTTCCACGTGCACAATAAAGCACAAAGTAAGCTAAATAAAGAGCAGGAGTGACCGCAACGAAGTTCTTTGTGAAGTATACGGGATGCCGTCCACGAAGATAGGTTCTATAGACTGACTGAGAAGGACACGCTTATGATAAGGGTCTGGGGAGGATCCAGCGGGGTCTCAGCCAGACAGACAGTGCAAAGATCAGCGTCATGTCTGCTCTCGGCCTGGGCAGCAAACAGGTTAGGCATTTAACTCTTCTTTTGAAGGAACAATAGTGTGTTTAGTATTCCACGTTCCCCTAGTGCTTATCAATGAGCAAAAGGACCTCTTTGCCTCCCATATTCCCCACCCCCTGTTTATTTTTTAAAGAAAAATTATGGTTGTAATAGAGGCCAAGGTTGAATGCGTTTCCTATGTGGCGGGCAGAACTAATATAGGCAAGCATAAAAGATGCTAGTAGCTAACAGAGGACTAACCATGATGACTACTCAGAAATAGTCACTTGAGATACTCCATTTATCTCTTTATGCAAATTATTATTATGACCATAGATAGTATGAGAGAAATCTGACACACTAAAGCAACACGTGCTAGTAAGTTGTTGACAAACAAAATTATGCTTCAGCAACAGATAATCTATATAGTGACCTTATTTTATAAAATCATGACTCTCATTTGCCCATCTCTTGGTTAATTTCTCCTAACAGTTTTGCTGTCATATTAGTAGTTTTACTAAACATACAGGCCGTTTTTTTTGAAACCTCTCTCTGTATTCTAGTAATCGTTTCTTGGATTGGTATAAGAAAGCTGTTATGGATGCAGCCTTTACAGAATCCAGTCGCTGCAAAGAATCATCACAATTTGGCGGGAGAGCTCTCTGAAGTCTATTGATCGATCTCAAAGATTTACTAAACAAAATGGATGTAATGTGGCCTATCCTATATAATCCCATAGAACTCACAGGCAGGGTAGTGTATGTAATGTTTTCATACACACACACACACACACACACACACACACACACACACACACAAATCCATCCTGAAGACAGTTTTTTACCAGCAGGAAGGGTATAATTAGAGGCAGAATTACAATAAGGAGGGCTATAAGTACATTTAAAGCTTAAACAATGTGAATTAAAAAAAAAAAAAAAAAAGAAACACTATTAAGGGCTTGGAGAAGTAGCTTAGAGGTTAAGATCACTGACTGATCTTCCAAAGAACCTGGGTTCAACTCCCAGCACCCACACAGCAGCTTACACCTACCTGTCTGTAAATCCAGTTCCATGAGATCTGACAACCTCACACACATATAAGCAGGCAGAGCACCACTGTACATGAAATAAAAATGAATAATTTAAAAAAAAAAACTACAATTAACAAGAATATCAGGGGAAGTTCTATAAATAACAGGAAGGGTAGATTCAAATGCATATAAGTAACTCCTATGACATAAAAAAAATTTTTTTTAAGCCCAGAAATAGATGGGTCTCCTCAGATGCAAAAAGATTGTTCTTGTTGATGGTCATGTACTAAATGAAGCCAGAAGTTGTTTTCTAAGCCACTGGCAATAGATGGTGCTATTCTAAGTGCATTACCAGAGCTGATAAGCAGTACATCCAATAGTCCTTTTTTCATCTTCATGAGACTATAATTTCCACTATAAGAGTTTTCTAAAGAGTACCTAACTATCCTAAATCTGTATTATTGTGTTTGGACTGATCAACTAGATTTGTCCATCCAAAATATCCTCCATTCATGTGACTCAATATTTATATAGCATCCTTTGTCCAGAAAATTGGTCCCCCAAAACAAAAACAATCCTTAGCATAACAAAATGTCATATTATCTCCTATTTCAGGCTTTTTTTTTTTTTTTTTTTTTTTTTTTTTTTTTTTTTTGGCTTGTGACAAAGGCATTTGGATTCTGCATTGAAAAGCTGAGCATTGGCATATGATACAGTCAGTAAAGAGAAGAACATCACTTCCGTGTCAGTGGCATAGTGTCCTTGTTGTCTCCCCAAGGCCTTGACTTGGTGAGGTAGAGTTTGGACATCTCCCAAAGTCGTTGGTTTCTCTTCTCTTGGGTCATCTCCCTTGATGGGTTTATCATCTACCTCAGATGTTTCATTTGTCTAATGATCTCTGGGATGTTATCCTGGTTGGATACATCAGAACAGAAGCCATCTGGGACTTTATTCATTTTCTGGGAAGAAAAAAAAAAACTTCAACTGGATATTAGAAGAACACCTGGCTCTTTCCATTGATTAGTTTCTAGATATTTCCATCAAACATTTACGTTAGAATGTGTCTTCTTTAGGGAAAAATTCTTCTGGGCAGCAGAAGTATTGTCCTTTAAAGCAAAACCAATTAAATCTAGCATGGCTAAATGTAGCATAGCATGTGGGACTTCAGTGGGTATATATACCCCCTTTCTGTTTTTACAATTTGCCAGTTGAGTACTGGATGGTTTCTTTCCACAATAGCTTGTCCCTGTGTATTGTAGGGCATTCTAGTAGCATGATTAATATTTCATAAGTTGCAAAATTTCTTAAAGCACTTGCTAGTATAAACAGGACCCTTATCAGATTTTAGTTGTAATGAGAGTTCTAGAAAGAAAAACGTGTATGATAAATGATAATGCCATTTGAGGTTGTTTCAGCCCTGTAAGCAGAAGCAACAATCATATTAGAAAAAAGTATCAGTTGGGGGCATGGTGGTGCACTCCTTTAATCCCAGCACTTGTGAAACAGAGGCAGATGGATCTCTGTGGGTTCAAGGCCAGCCTGAGCTACAAAATGAGTCCAGGAAAGCCAGGGCTCTGGCTGTCTCCAAAGACCAAAAAACAAACAAGCAAACAAACAAAAAACAAAAACAAAAAAACCTTAAAAGTGGTTGAGAGTACTGACTGCTCTTTCAGAAGGCCAGGGTTCAATTCCCAGAAACCACACAGCAGCTCACAACTGTCTGTAACTCTAGGATCCAACACTCTCACATAGACATACAGATAAAACACCAATAAACATAAATTTAAAAAGACAAAGTATCAACTGTTAGGTGAACATATTACAAACGTCCAAATTCTGAGACACGAGTAACGTTTGTTTGCTTAATGGCATTAGGTTTTAACCCTTGAGGATTAGTTCTGCCAGCAGATGGCAGTAGTGTGAAAAAAGAACAAGATGGTTCATAAGTTTTTTTGTTTTGTTTTTTTTTGTTTTTGTTTTTGTTTTTTAGCAGCCTGAAAAATAACATATTAGAGGCGAGAAGGAGCCCAGTGCATCGGATTGAACATTAGCAGATTAGAATGAGCATAACTATGAGTTATGAAAAAATGTTGAGACTGTTGTCTCTGAAAAGAGGGAAACAATCGTGAAATAGCGTTAGTAATGAGGTTAAGTCTTCCAATTTCTAAAAGAGAAACACTTTAAGCACAATATGCAGAATTAGTTGAAATACTCAACGGCTGAGGAACATCTAACAACAGCTGACTGAGTATAGTGACTTCATACTGTTGAGCTGCACAACCAGGTGTGGGTCCGTCTTTTTTTGTGTGTGGAGTGTGTGAAATTTGTATACAAAACACAAGCTCCTTGTCCTTTTGAAGATCCATCTGCAGAAGCATTAAAAGCAATCTCGCTAGGAATTTTAGATGTAATTTTAGTTATCTAAATATAATGGGAGGGGTTGGGGATTTAGCTCAGTGGTAGAGCGCTTGCCTAGCAAGCACAAGGCCCCGGGTTCAGTCGTCAGCTCTGGGGGGCGTAGGGGGGGGGGAGACAAAAAAAAAACCCTAAATATAACGGGAGATCTTTTAAAATCTTTAAAGCAATGTTGGCCTGAATAGCACGCAAATGCAACCTGTTAATTTTTGTCAGTGTGGAGCAGCCAACCTGCATAGGCCAATGGCTCTCTCCCTTCCTAATGCTGGGGCCCTTTAATACAGTTCCTCATGTCGTGGTGACTCCCCCAACCTTACGATTATTTTTGTGGCTACTTCATAACTCTGATTTTGCTACTGTTATGAATCATAATGTAAAAATCTGGTATGCAGGATATCTGATATGTGACACCAAGGAGTCGTGACCCGCAGGTTGAGAACCACTGCTGTGGAATTTCTATAATACATTAGCTCGCTGATATAGAAACTCCAGTAGGTGATGAGAAGGAAGGAAAGACAAGTAACTGATAAGGAAGTGAGGGATTAGTCCCATGAACCACCACTTTACCACCACATTATTTAATAAACTGATAGCTCGCTCTGTCCCAGGTCTTATGCTTCTTCTAGCACTTCACTGAGGGTCTCTGGAAAGCAATTTAAAGAACACAGCCAGTCCTTAGTAGTGACAAAAAGATAAAAGCATACTCAAAGGACGCAGCTCAAAAAAAAATTTTTTTTGCAAGTACTGAGGGTATAATCTTTGGGAAATTTTAAGCTGAGAAGATGATGGATGGAGAATTACTTGCTGCGTAATAATATAAGCTAAATAATTATATAGCGGTTGTCTTAGTGTTTTATCCAGAACTATGCTCAAATTTTGCTCTTTTAGTTTATTCATCACGGCAGCAATGTACTCATTTAAGCATTTAAGTATTGGTTAGGCGAGCAGAATGTCTCCCCCAGGATCCTGCTCAAAATCCCTGCTTCCGATGGGCAAAACTCCTCCTCTCCCTACATGCCCCTCTCTTCTCTCGCAGTCCTTGGCCTGCCCCTTAGTTTGAACTTTCCTAAGTGTCTCACTGGGGATGCATTTGCAATTTTCTCTGTGTGATCATTGTCTTTTTGAGCCATCATTCCTCCTGGAGTCCAGGGATCCGTGCTTCTCCACCCTTGACATATTCCTATGGACGCCTGCACAGACTCTTGCTAAGTGCCAAGGAGCCGCTTTGATTGACTTACAGAAGACGCTCACGAAACAGATGCGGGTCTTGCTTTGAACTGCTTGGATCTGATGATTTCTTTTCTGTCTCTGCCAGTGTTGAACCCAACTATACTTTCCAAAGTAAATTCAGTTCATGTGTTATGTGTTATGATTGTATGTACTTTTTATTTGAATGTATGAATTTTTTATATTCTTCCACATTTTTTGCTTCTGAATAAGCTTGTCAAGGTGTTAATTTTTCACACTGTTCTTGATTATTTTGGCATTAACATTATATTAATTCAGCAGTGGATTTAACATTTCTATTCTGCTTTCCAAAAATTTGATGTAAGAGTGTGTTTATTTCTCTCTTTACCTGTTTGGTTGGCTTTGTTTGTAGCACAGCCAGTTTACTTATTTGTATGTCATATTTGCTCTGTATGTTCTATAGATATATTAATATCATGAGAGATTACTATTTTAAATGTCATTTTTTTCATGGTGAATGAACTCCTTTTCTGAAATAAATATATCGATAGTACTGCAGATATCTAGCCAATGGTCAGAACATTCTCCACAGTTGAGTGGACAGTGGGATATGACTTTCTCACATACTCTGGTGCCTCACATTTGACCATGTCCCCTGGAGGGGGAGACCTGGTGGCACTCAGAGGAAGGACAGCAGGTTACCAAGAAGAGAATTGATACCCTATGAGAATATACAGGGGGAGGAAATCCCCCTCAGGAACAGTCATAGGGGAGAGGAATAAGGATAAAATGGGAGGGAGGGAAGAATGGGAGGATACAAGGGTTGGGATAACCATTGAGATGTAACAAGAATAAATTAATAAAAAAATTATTTAAAAAAAATTTTTTTGCTGAGTAGGTAAATGAATGAAAGAGTAACAGTATAAACACTAAGAAAATGGATCAGTTTAACATGCATGTCTGCCTGCTTCTCTGCTTATGTAAGAGTGTAAACACTATAAATGGCAGAAGTGTACTGGCAGGTAGAAGGCAGAACACGGTAACACTGGGGATCAACTGAAGAAACACCAAGGCAACTGACACATCTTATGTCTGCCTTCAACCCAGCAAGAGCGGTGTCCCTAGCAGCCTCGCTACTCACCCCAGTGACCCACAGGGAAGAGGATGGATTCCCGCTGCCCTCCAGCTTCCGACTGAGAGGGCAAGGGGGGATGACTTTGAAAAGGGTGGGTGAGTGCTGGCCTGTGCTTCCAGTAGTGCAGTGCCTATGCAATTAGCCAGATGTTTCAATAACCAGAAAGCCAAATCTTAAATCTTGGCATCAGGGAATGGTGACAACTTGGCCTGTAACATGGTGGGGGAGGCAGGCAACAGTACCAGTTGTAGCTCACAAGTGAAATCCCCAGTCTTCCCTATACTCTTTGCTTCTTTGAGGTTTTGAATTTTTATAAACTTAATAACATTTACAGAGATGGTTTCTTGGCTTATTTTCTCAAATGCTAATTCTTCTTTTTATGTCTTAAATGTAGTACTTTAGTTCCTGGAGGGCAGCATTCTTTCTCCTGTGTCAGTGGTCCCTAGAACAGAGAGAGGACATCTTTCTGGGGACTGAATCTTGCTGGGGACCCCAGGTCTAGCTGAATCGGTGCTTGTCAAGATGGATTGTACGTGTCCTTAGACTTATCATGAGCCTTGATGGTTCTGCCAAGATCTCATAGCAAACCACTCATTCCCAAGGCCAAACCAGGTCATGCTACCTCACTAGACTTCAAAATTAAGAGAATAGTCTACCATTAACTATTCTGGAAACCTATAGACCCTGTGTAATTTCATAAGATTCCCACAGAGGCCAGCACACATACACACACACACACACACACACACACACACACACAGAGAGAGAGAGAGAGAGACAGACAGACAGACAGACAGACAGAGACAGACAGAGACAGACAGATACACACACACACACACAGAGAAAGAGAGAGAGAGAAGAGAGAGAGAGAGAGGGAGAGAAAGAGAGAGATATGAGAGAGAGAAAGAGAGAGAGAGACCTGGACTCCAAGAGATCAGTTGTCCCTGTCTAAAGCTGCACTTTGAAGTTCTTGGTACCTTCCTTTTTCTTTCCAAGGGATAGACTAAAATTATAACTCCTCTTCGGTGGCAGGGACAATACCCACAGAACTGACCTCAGAAACAACATGACAGTTCCTGTTTTAAGGTCCTCACACATACTAATTTGATTGTCACAACAATCCTATGAAGCAGCCACTAATAGTGCCCATTCTCCAAGTGACGAAACTGAGAAGCAAGGAAGTTATTGGGCCTAGACAGCTATGTAGCCATAGAAGAAACACGGAACCCAGCACAGATAGAAAAGAAACACCTTTGACCGGGGTGTCATCTTCCAAGAATTCTTCCTTAAAATTGAGGAAAAACAAAAACAACCACTCTAAAAAAAAAAAATCATTGTTTTATTTGTGTATTTGTTTTGCGTGTGTGTGTGTGTGTGTGTGTGTGTGTGTGTGTGTGTGTGTTAGCATGTGTGCCATGGCATATCACGTGTGAAGGTCAGAGAACAGCTGTCAGCAGTCTGTTCTCTTCTCCCACCATGTCAGTCTGGGGATCCGACTCAGGTCATGAGGTTTGGCAGCAAGCAAGGCTTGGCAGCGTGCCGACCCAGCCATCTCAATGGCCCAGGACAACTTCTTTGACTTCCTGCTTCCCCAAATGCTGTTAGTCTGTATGTACAAGCTCAATTGTCCTCCTTTTTAAAGACTCCTTCCTTCTTTATAAAGAGAGAGTAGATAGCAAAGATTGGCAAGGATATGGAAAAGGATGCGTGTGGCCCCTGGAAGGTAGCCTGGAAGGCTATTAGTTCCTTCTGGACCTTTGTTTAGGGACTTGCCCTTCAAAGGCTGCTAGAGTTTCCAAGTCCAGCCCACTTTCCCCTCTAACACAGTTCAACCGTGCTGCCTGCCACATACTCTCACATCCCAGGTGTCCAGGTCTGAAAGTAAAAGGGGATCAATCACAGGGCAAAGGAAGGTAATGCTCAGGGCAGATACCATGGGCAGCTCTCTGTGGGCAGCTCTCTGTGGGCAGCTCTCCGTGGGCAGCAGGTGCTTCTGCGCTAAGAACAAGTCCACACAAGACTTCAGGCAGATGCTGCCTCTAACATAAGGACACGCAGTCTCTAGAGAAGCCACAGGCAAAAGTGAGTTAAGCCACCAGATACTCTCAGCCACCAAATGTGGAGAGAAATCAATCTTCAAAACATAGGGCCAAGCAGGCGTTTGCTTCAGGTCCGTTTACTCACCAGTGCATAGGATTCCCTTGAGAGAAGTCTTAACAGTCTCCTTCAATCTAGGTTTGGCTTTAATTTTTCATTCACAAGTGCATTTTGTTGTTGTTGCTGTGGGGTTTATTTTGTTGTCATTTTTGTTTTTTTGTTTTGTTTTGTTTTGAGACAGGGTTTTTCTGATTAGACTTGCTTTATAGTCTAAGCTGGTCTTGAACTCACAGAGATCTGCCTGCTTCTGCCTCCCTGAGTACTGAGATTAAAGGTGCGAGCCACTAGTCCCAGCTGCATTTATTTATTAGAATTGTTTATTTAATAGGTAGCATATGCCAGTTGACTTTGCCCTGGTCACTGCGTATACAAAGATGGGTAAGGGTTGTTACATTTCTGTGCCTGCTTACTCTAGTTACAGCGTGTATTGGGGTTGGGGTATGGAGTAAGCAGGTATAAGCAGAGGAGGTGAAATCTTCCGTCCTTCCAACTATACCTTATTATGTTTAAATTTTAATAAACAAATGAAATAATCTCCTGGTTCAAAGTACAAGGATAGGCACTGAAAAATCTCCATTCCAGTTCTGCCTTCCAGCAACCGAGGCACCTCCTAACGGTCAGCCTGTGTTAGTAGTTTCAGATGCAAACACTTTGGTATATTTTTATCAGCATACCCAAATGTGTCAGTGTTTATTTGCCTTCCTTGTACAAATTATAGAGTATTAATGTCTGGGATACTGGGTTTTTTAAAAATATTGGTTTCTTAAAATGCACCATTTTTTGTTACTGTTGTTATTTAGTTTCTTGTTTGTTTTGAGGAAGCTTCTCTCACTATGTTGCCCAAACTTTTGGACTCGAATGATCCTCCTGCATCAGCTCCTGGGGTAGCTGGGACTATAGACCTACCCCACAGCACCTGGCTGAACCACCTTATAAAGAGTTCCCCTCTTTCTTCTCCATCACTGAGTATGGCGGTATGGTTTAAATGTGTTCTCCCCAAAGTTCAAACCTTGACATTCCAGCCCCCAACACCCCAGAATACAACCAAATGTAGGCATAAACAGCTAAACTGAAGCCATAGTGAGAAGGGTAACACAGTAGGACTGGCTTCTTTGTAAAAGGCAGAAGTGAGAGCATAAGACACAAATGCAGGTGGAACACTGAAGATGAAGGAAGAGATTGTGTTGACGTGTCATCACACAAAGTGACACCAAAGATTTTCAACAAGTTGCCAGGAGCTAAGCACCAGTTCTGCAATAGACTTTATCTCTCTCTCTCTCTCTCTCTCTCTCTCTCTCTCTCTCTCTCTCTCACACACACACACACACACACACACACACGAAGCGCATAGGCTGTTTATCTTTTTTGAAATCTTTCCCAGGTGCTCTGTGCCACCTTCTTCGCACTGATTTGAATACAACCATCAGATGTTAAATGCCCGCCCCGCGCTGCTCTGCAGTTAGGGTGTATATGCGTGCTTTGGAATTATGCCCATCTATTTACTGATACGTTTCAGTAGTCCTAATCGCGTCTTTGGTTCTTTTTCTAAGGCATTTTCTGGCTAGCAACAGGTAAAGGTCTACTCATCTTCTTTGCGAACGTCAGACTCAATGGTGGCTTGCCAAGGTTGTTACCGCAGCTATGAGAGTCATTGCAGATGAGGAAAAAGGTGCCGTCCTGATTCTGACTCAGTCTCCTCATTTGAATTCAAGAAACTTGGCCTAAGTTCAGTTTCACTTCTCTGTTCCCGGGAACACTGCAAAGTCTCTTCATATAGTTTGTGCACATGTATTGTTAGTTCCTATTTCATTTTTTTTTTGCTGGTTTCTACTATAAATGTACTTTTGATTCATTTACTAGAATTATAGTTTATACATAGGAAACTACTGCTTTCTTTGTGTTAATTTTGAAAACACATACTTTACAGTACTGTCTTATTGTTTACTCTGGCTTTCCAAGTTAATTCTCTTGGGCTCTATAAAAATAAAATCGTGTTATCTGAAACAAGGATAATTATACCTTTGCTTTGCAGTGTTTATATTCTGTGGTTGTTTCTCTCTCTCTCTCTCTCTCTCTCTCTCTCTCTCTCTCTCTCTCTCTTCTTTTTCCTTATCCAGCTGCAATGGGAAATAATGATAGTAACGGGTAACATCTTTTCCTGGCTATTTGATTGTTTTCAGTGTTTCCCCTGTTACACTTACTAGTGCTTCAATCCCTATTGTTCTTATTTTAGAACTCTTAAAAAAGTCCTCTTTTTGTCAACTGTTCCAAGAAGCATTACAGAAAAAAAAAAAAAAAAAACCTTTGCATGTTATCATTATTATAGAACTTAGTTTGTAAAAGACTTAATGAGAAAGCACCTTATAAATGAATGAGAGGAAAATGGCTAATGAGATTCTAACTCAACAGAAAACAGTGTTGTGGGAAAGCATAACATAGAACACTATGTTTAAAATCACGGTCAAAGTGCTCCGGCAGTATGAGAGCAGCACTCTGAAAAACATCCGTTCCGCTGGTGATAGAAAAGGAAGGAAGGCTGGGTGTGCTGGCACACACACTTAATACCAGCTGTGTGGGCACAGGCAGGCAGATCTCTGTGAGTCTGAGGCCAGCTTGGGTTACATAGTGAGTTGAGGCCACTCAGAACTATAAAGTGAAACTCTGTCCTAAAAATAAAAATAAATAAATAAATAAATAAATAAATAATAATAATAGAGGAAGAAGATGTTTACAATGATGTTAATGGTGATTGTCATTAGGTAACTGTCCCGTTTTGTTTTGTTTTGTTTTGTTTGGGTTTTTTGTTTTTGTTTGTTGTTGTATTTTTTTTCCACCTTGACACAAGTTAGAGTCATCTGAGAGGAGAAAAACCTCAATTAAGAAATGATGGACTACAGGCTATAAGATGGATGATGAACTCTAAGCCGCTTTTGGTCCTGGTGTTTTATCACAGTGATAGAAAGCTAAGGCAGCAAGCAACACAGTGGTAAATAATTTTTCTCTTTGTTTCAAATGTTACACGATGAATTGATATTTCACTATTCCAGGAAAGGAGAATTTTAAAATAGAATTGTAATTTAACAGCTATACCTGAGCCACTCCAAATCAGAATAAACTTGGGACACTGCCATTTTAACACTTCTGGCCTTCGAAAGATGCACATCCACCTCTGATGGACATGCAACATGGGTCATTAGGAAATCTCTGATTTTTCTAGTTGGCACATTTAAAGCTAAAGGGGACATGTGGAATTCATTTTAATAATACATTTTATTTAAACCAGCGTGAGACACCTTTTCCTGAGGCAGTAATACCTTTTGAACACTATAAAGTGACTATTTATATTGTTGTAATCGCTTATTATTAACAGATTCTTTACACGTGTACTGAAAGCATCCCTTCTGACCCCTTCCTGTAACTAGGCATATATATAGGGTGGGGTGGGGGGTTACTCCTCAGTTAGCAGCTTTCTGACTCTCCCTTGCTGTTCTTTCTGCCCTGTCTACCTTGAGCAAAAGCATTCGGAGTCTAACAGTCAAGTTGACTGGCGGTTGTAGAAAATGTAAAAACATCTAATAAGGTTTATTATAAAATTAGCCTATAATTATTATGGTGGTATTACCTATCATAAAAAAAAATAAAGACACAGACACCTGCTGTATTTTAGAGCAGCTTCATTTTACCTGGGACCGGGCAGGTATTAACCCTCTAAACTATCCTTATTGCTTCCCAGTCCTCATCCCAGGCCATCTCCTTTAATCCTTCCTATCTAGGCTACTTCCCACCCATCAGCACAAAATGCTTGGTTATGTTGTTCATCTGGGCTGCTTTTCTCCATCCACGACAATCCAGCCATGTGCTTGTCTCCACGCTGCTAGCCCATGGAGGTGGCCCTGCTTCCTCCTAGGTCCCATACCTCTCCCGATCCCAAGCCCAGGCACCTCAAACTCCACCTCTCTCTCTTTTGCCCAGTTATGGTCTTCAGCATCTTTATTTAGTCCATTAGGGATAATTGGGTGACATTCCTTATCATCATATGGTTACAGAAGATAGCTCGACATTTATAACAATGCCCATGGTGGGGTGGTAACCAGATCTCAAGGCACTGTAACCAGCACTTGAAAACACACACAACACACAACACACAACACACACACACACACACCCCTTTTTCCAACAACTGGCCTTATGTCAGTAACTGTAGAAAATACTGATGGACACCCTGAGAAAAGTATGGCTGGCTGGCTGAGGAGGCCCACGCCAGGACCATTTGATCTGTATCAGTGTTTTTGCTCTCTCAAGCATCAGTAAACTCGAGCTGCTGCAGCAACCATTTCCACCTCGGTCAGAGGGGACAGCTGCCCTGGTGATCTGGAAGAGTATGTTTTGAAGCAGGCAGAACTGTGATTGTCCCCCAAATAATAGCCATAATTGGTCCAAACACCCGCTTCTCAGGCCATACAAACAAGCTGTTCAGGATCAGTTAGTGAACACTCTCTTGTTCTATCACCTCTGATGGGGCAGCAGCAGGCTCACCAAACGCCCTCTGGCCATCAGAAGAATGCCAAGTCCTACAGGTTCTCCCCAGCATCCCTCAGTCCCTACTTGGTACAAGATATGGCTGGCATACCCAGCCCCCTACCCTGAACGCCCCAGCTCAGGAGCTGGGCTGCCCTTCCCCCCAAAAGCCTTTTCTCCATATAATCTAGACAGTTTCGTTACAGGCCGGTTTTGTACCTTTGCCCTCCTGGCTGTTGCACCTGGTTCCCCCCCCCCCCCCCCCCCCCCCTCACATGGTTCAGGGTCACCGCCACTCTGAACTCTCCCGGTGTGTCCGCCTCTAGCTATGTTCTCCCACATTCTATAATAAACTTTCCCCTCCACTATACGTAGGACCGAGCAGTCACGTCCTTTCTTTTCTGTTTCCATTGTTTCATTCACTAAGAATGCAGGCCAGCCTCGTGTGATAACCTTTAATTTAGACTGAATCCTTCTGGAGGCCTGAGACAACTGCCCAAGGCTCCTCTCAGAGTTGTTTGGTCCAGTCAGTGGGATCCTAGCACTATGTGGTTATTTCAATGAAATGTAATTAGACATTTTGTCTTCAGCGGCACTGGTCAAATTTCAAGCATTCCGTAGCTATGTCTCAGTTACTGTTTGGGTTGTAGACTCCTCCCTCAACCCCCAACCTGTCCGTGCTCTTCTCCAAGACGTGCATGTTGGCCTGACATGGCCCTAGGGCTCTGCTCTATGTCACAGCATTCTTCCCACTGGCCCTGGTCTCCTTCGAGGTGCACAGAATTGTGTAGCTTGGTGCCCAAGTGCAAAGTCATCACTACACCTAAATTGCCATTTCCGTGACAATGGGCTAGAGCTTGCCTAGAAAGAAAGATAAGCAGGTATAGACTGCTGCAGACTGCAGGCTTTAAACTCGAGTTTTGTATCTAAGGAAAGTAGGTTTTTCTAGCGGCAGAATGAGGAAGTTAGCGGTTTTCCCTAGATGGGCTGTTTTTGAAGCTGCAGGGTATCTGGGGAGATGGTCAGTTGCGTTTCTTCTCCAGTGTCCAAATAGCTGGCTTCTTGGAAAATTGAGCTAGGTTGAGGGCCTTGGCTTGGAGGAGGAAGTCTTTTAGAAAGAAGTGGTTTGAGAGGAGGGGAGTGAGGGAGGGGGGGGACGGGGTGGGGGGGAGGACGGGGTCGGGGGGGGGGGTAAGAATTCCACTTCCTCCCAAGAGCCCAGACCTCCCTCCTAAGAAATCTCTCCTAACCATGAGTGAGCTCAGCTTCACAGGCAGGAAGTGAAGTATCTCTTCTACCACACCACTTGATTATTTCATTACCCGCCCCCAATCCACCCCGGAATGTAAAAGTCCAAGACAACAGGAAGACGCCCCCTACACATCTTGGGCATCCGGGCAGAAGAACCTCTCCACCCGTGGGTTAGGAGGCCACCAGCAAACCAGCAAACAGCGGGTCACGTGTGGGCGCGACCATCGAGTCAGTCCTCCAACATCCCAGAGAGGCCTCGGAAGTGCCCCCTGCGGCGCGGGTCTTTCCGGCCCGACAGTTCGCGCTTTTGTCCCGCCGGCGGCCGGGCTCCCGCAGCGCCGCCACAGCCAGTACGTGAGTCCCCGGCTGCCCGCGCTCCCGCCACTCCCCGGCCCGCCACGCCCTTCCCTCCTGTGCCCTCGGGTCTCGGGCGGGTCCTGGGGGAGAGCGAGACTCTCCACGCGTCTTGGGAAGCGTCCCCCGGGAGTGAAGGGGAAGGAAAAGTCCAGGCCCTGGCCCCGCGGGCAGCTCCTGCCTTCTGAGCTGGACCGGGCCACGCAAGGGCCAGAATCCGCCCCGGGTTCCTAGATTGTTCTCAGCCATCTCGGGCTTAGGGGGAAAGAGAACCCCGGTTATTAGCGCTTAAGGATTTACCGTGATTGCGGTTAAGTTTGTTTCTGAGACTTAGAGGTGACCTGATTAGGTCATTCCTTCCCTTTATTTTGGTGGGAGAGAGGTGTTGCGAGACATCTGCGGCTGTGGAGGCCGACCCTTCCGCTCCCGGGCCCTCTGCTAGGAATGGGTGTGACCAGAGAAGGCCACTGTCCGATCCCCATCACAGGAGGCTGAGAAAGTGTTGACTTAGGGAAAAGCAAGTGAAAGGCACCTGGAACCAGGGAGTAGCTTTGGGAAATCCTGGGGCTGGAGATTCAAAAGAAAGATAAATAAGGGCCAGCCCGGTGGAGGCGTGCCTAGGCTAGCTTGTTAGCTTAAGATGGTTAGGTTGACCAGGACTATGTACTTACTGCCTGAAGCTGTGTGTGTGTGTGTGTGTGTGTGTGTGTGTGTAATTTTGAATATGTAATATTCATGTGACCATGACACTAAAATGTGTATGTGTAATTTTGAATATGTAATGTTTATGTGACCATGACCCTAAAATACAAAGATCTTTTAAAACAAAAACCTAATTCAAAATATAAAAACATAAGATTTTCTTCCACTGTTCTCAAATGTTGTCCCAGACCCTACCTTAAAAGGTAAACACTTTTGTTAAGATTTTGAATAGACTTCAAGGATTTCTTTATTCAAATATTAGCAAATACAGAGTTTGTTCTTTTATTCAGACAGGTGGTAGCATAACAAATCCTTTTGCTTCCTTTTTCTTCTGTTGAGTCTTGTTTTGCGGATCTCTATCGGGAAACAAGTTTGTTGTTTGCTTTACAGGCTGTAGTAGATTGGCAACTTTAAAAAATACATGTTTTAGATAACTCTGTAGGCTCTAGTAGATAATCTTTGAGTTCTGACTAGTATTTTTAAAATCTAAAATGGCAGTGTGCAGAATGATTCTGTACTAGAATAAGAATTATGAAATTAAGAGGCACTGAGGCTAATAAAGTATTTTTTTTTTTGTTTTAAATTAGCTCATTTAAAAAATATGCTATATTGCCTGCCTCAATCTACCTGAGTGAGCCCTTAGCTTCAGAAAACTCCAGTAAGTTTCATACTTTTATTTTGCTTCCTTTATTCCTGGAGTAGCTCTAAGTATCTCCTCCACTACTATAAGAATATTCCATTGCCAGGCATGGTGGTGCTCACCTTTAATCCCAGGCAGAGGCAGGTGGGTCTCTTGAGTTCGAGGCCAGCCTGGTCTACAAAGTGAGTCCAGGCTACACAGAGAAACCCTGTCTCAAAAAACAAAAACAACAACAACAAAAAAAAAAAAGAAAAGAAAGAAAAGAATATTCCATTATAGAAACCTCTTTAATCCTTATTTCTAATTTTAAAATAACAGGAACAAATCTTGTTAGCCATTTACATTTGCTTTTCATAAATTAAATGGAAAAATAACTAGAGCATAAGTCATACTTTGGTCTCATATAGTTCCATCTGCCATTTGCATATCCTCCTACTTAGGTGCTCTGAGTCGGCAAACATCCTCTCTTACTTTTGTTCTCTAGTCATCCAGTGTGGTATCTAAGAGCTTCTGCTACAGAAGCCGTAGACCACACTTGAGATGTAGGACATTGCTTTGTGGAATACAGTTGAAATCTGGAACTTGACTGTAGCTGCAGGCGTCCTGGCACCTGCTTCTTCTCACAGTCACTTATCATAGGAGTCATTTTCCATTGAACCAAGGTTGTGCTCTTGTGAGTTGTTTTAGTTTTTGAGAAGTAACTTCTCTCTGCCTGGAGCACACGATAATATAAATGCAGCAGCAGCTGCTGCTGCTGCTGCTGCTGCTGCTTCTTCTTCCTCCTCCTCCTCCTCCTCCTCCTTCCTCCTCCTCCTCCTCTTCCTCCTCCTCCCCCCTCCCCCTCCTCCTCCTGTTTTTCAAGACAGGTTCTCTCTGTGTAGTCTTGGTGTCCTGGACTTGCTTTGTAGAGCAGGCTGCCCTCAAACTCAGAGTTCTGCCTGCCTTTGTTTCCCAGAGTGCCAGGGTTCCCAGCTAAGTGTGAGTTCTTGATATCTGCACATGCTCTTTTGTAGGACCTAGCAGTAGAATGTGGCTAAGCACAGAAATAACCAGAGGTTTTGAGTGTGAGGGACAGAGACTTTTTTTTGGTTGACTTTTCCACTGATGTTACTACACTGTTAAGGTCATGCTGACCACCAAAAGGTGGTTTGAGAGATTTCCCATCTAGTTTTAAGAAGTTAAAACTTTTGGTCCTTTTTGGACCTTTTTGGTCCTGTGTTAAGGGCACACATGATGGCCACCACATCTACCCTATTGATTATATTATAGTGACTTCATCTTAGAGTTCTAGTTCTTGGTTCTCTTTCCCCCTCCCTCAATCCATTCTTTCACTGCTTATTAGTAGTGGCAGCAGTGTGCCCTTAGTCCCAGGAAGCAGAGGCTGGTGAAGCTCTGAGTCAAGTCTTTAAAAAAAAAAAAAAAACGCAAAGTAAAAATAATACAGTGAATTCTGTGCCCATAGCTGCTACATTTTTCTCACCTTTATGTTTTTGTTTTTAGAGACATAGTTTCTCTGTGTAGGCTTGGCTGTCCTGAAATTACTTTGTAGACCAGGCCAGCCTCCAACTCACAGCGATCTGTCTGCCTCTGCCTCCCCGAATGCTGGGATTATAGGCGTGTGCCAAGTGCCTAGCTAGTTGGTTGAAGCATTTTAAAGCAAATTCCTAATACCGTTTTTTGTTGGCATTAACACATATTTTAGCTGTTATTAAATATATTTTACTTGTCATTAAAAGGGTATATATACTCCTAACAGCTATAGTACCATTACATAACAGCCCATTTTAGCTGTTTTAAATCTAGCAGCAGTAGGTAGACTACTGGGTCATTTGTCCACAAGAAGCTGAGAAGGGCTTATACCTTTATAATGGAAGGTTTATAAGCCACAGTATGGTCCAAAAGACCCAAAATATTTATACTTATCTGGCTTTTTTACAGAAAAGTATTGCCCATCCAAGATTTAATAATGCCTATGCTGCTTCTTTACTTAAAATTCGTGAGAAGTAAGTGGACTCTTTAGTTTGAGTCAGACCCTGGGAAGCCTCTGTTGCCTTACTGTATGGTTTCACGTGCTGCTCTATGTTCCAGATGTCTATAGAGTTCTTAGTCTTTCAGGGCAGAGATTTGCCTTCCCACCTTTCTCTCTATCTGTGCTGCTTGCTGCCTTGTGGAGTAGAGCCCTTCATTCTCTGGACTAGCCCAGAGCCTGTGGGTCAGGGAAGAACTGCTTATTATCGGTCATGATGTAAGTTCCTTTCGCACCATTCACTCAAGTAACTGTGATACTAGAGTGAACCCTCAGTATGTTCATAAGGATAACAGTGTAGCGTACTAACTTCCCCTGCCTTATATGCTAACAGCATTTTTGCTACTGCTGTCTTGATGTACTTTGGCCTGTGTTTTTGATTGAACTACTAGATGGGCCAAATAACTTCTACCCAAGCAGAGGGAGTTAAGAAAACTTTTCCCTCTGACTAGATTGGAGAGGCAAAAAAAGTGTTTGTGATTTCATACTGTTGAGGCTAGTTGGTAGCAAATCATACCGTCCCTGAACTGACTAAGGAGGGGTTGGAGAGATGACTTACTTTTTTTTGTTTGTTTGTTTGAGATAGGGTTTCTCTGTGTGGCCTTGGCTGTCCTGGAACTCTCTTGGTAGACCAGGGTGGCCTTGAACTCACAGAGATCTGCCTGCCTCTGCCTCCTAAGTGCTGGAATTAAAGGCACACCCAGCCTGGAAAGATGGCTTTTTGTCACAACCAGGAAGACCTGAGTTCAGATTCCCATGTGAAAAGTCTGGAGTTGTACCATACACCTGAGTCCTAGGAGTGGAGAGGAGAGAAAGGCTGATCACGGCAGCTTAGTCAGACAGAGAGCCTAGCTGAATTGATGAGAAACCACATCTCAGAAAATAAATAGAGAGTGATTGATGAAGACACCTGACACCAACACCTCTGATTGACACACACACACACACACACACACACACACACACACACACTCTCTCTCTCTCTCTCACTCTCTCTCTCTCTCTCTCTCTCTCTCTCTCTCTCCAGGGAGAGGCTAGACTTGAGAGCTAGAGCGTGCAGTGGCAGTGAATCAATGCCCATTTTGTGTCTAAGAACACATTTCGGTAGCTTGACATAGAGGACGTGGCCTGATGTGGGGTGTGTTTTAGGAGTTTGGTTTGTTTTTGTGCTACTCTAGCAAATCCTGAAGACTGAGTAGTTTGCAACAAACAAAAATGCACAGCTTATAATTCTGGAACCCAAGAAGTCCCAAATTAAGGTGTTGGCATCTCTTTAGGCCTTCTTGCTACGTCTTCACATGGTGGAAGGCACCGCATGGCAGAAGAGCAGAGAGAGCCATGGTAAGAGTGCTTTATGAGGAACCCTGTCCCACAATAACGGCATTAATACACTGTAACATAAAGACAGTGTCTCTGTGGCCTTATCATCTACTTCTGCCAGGAACAGTGTCACACTTTTGTAATTCCAGATAACTGACAGGCTGAAGCTGGCATCTCTGAGCCTGGGACTTCTAGTTCAAGGCCAACCCCAATAATATTGTGAGACTTGTTTCAAAAACAGAACAAAAGTACTTTAAGAAAAAGAGCTGCTTAATATTATATTGACAATTTACTTATGCATGAATTTTGTTTTAGTGTGGTGTTAAACTATAGCAGAAAATGATCAGGTATGCATTTTATAAAACTCTTAACAGCTCTTAGAGGAAGAATTGGATGGGGGTAAGAACGAAGGCAGAAAGACTGAGAGGGGTAGAAGAGAACTAAGGAGACTGAAAGCAAGGCCTGGAAGCCGATGTTCAACAATAGAATGAGCTACTCTCCCAGGCTGTTTCGGATATAGATGAGAGAAAGGGGAGCCTGCTTCTAATTTAGGCAAGGAGGACAGTGGGGTGGATAGTAGGGTCTGTGTTTGCATAAGGCTTTGGGCCGAGGATAAATTTCTGACAGACAGCTTTTAGGAGTAATAGAGGTCATATGTAGGTGGAGCTATCTGTCCACAGAGTCAACAGGAAAGATTAAGTGAGAGGCTCGGGAGCATCTGAGCAGCAGCAACTCTGTGAAGGAACCATTTATTGTGCCTAAATTGGATGTTCAACCTAGCTCTAGTAGTCTCACATAGTGCCTCACCTTTTCTGTTCCTTCCTTCCTTGTTGGTAAGCAGCACACCATACCACAGCTCACCTCGTACTTCCTGTTCCTAGCCACTTCTCTAAAGATTGTGATTTTTTAAAAATAGGGAATACTAAAAGAACCCCAAACTTGATGTGCTTATGCCAGTGTGGTCTTATTTTTCTTTTTGGCTTGCTGGCAACCAGAGCTAAGGTATGTATGTGTGTGTGTGTGTGTGTGTGTGTGTGTGTGTGTGTGTGTAGAAGTAAAAATGTATACATGTCTACACTTACGTACACACATTGTTTATAAGTGATGAGTTTATACAATACTTTTAATTCATCCACATAAGGTTCTTTCTTGCTTCTTCCTAACCCATATTTGTATGTCTTTTTCCTCCATGAAAATCCTGACTGGTTCTTAACAAAAGTCACATTTGAGTTCCATAGTACATCTAAAATTATTTCAGAATTGCTTTGCCCATGCTACTGACAATAGTTCCCCCATTCAATTTGTTTGAAATTCTCCCCTGCACCTCCCTACCAACCTTCAGAAGATTAAATGTAGACACGTATGCAACCAAACACTATATTCCTAAGTTACATAGCTTAGGCTTTTGTTTATTTTCTCTCTGTGTTTTTAGTATCCCTGCGAAACAGATGAGTTCACTGTTTCTGTTTACTTCCTATTTTAGCAATTTCCCCTCCCTCATCTTTATTGATTTCATTTTATTCTTTTATTATGCAGAACATTGTAATACTTCCATAAGGAAAAACTACAGTGCTGTAATCAGTGTCTCCACACCACCCCATTCCCCGGTGTCTGATTCTCCCACTCCACCCTTTGCAGAGATCAGTGGTTTCTTGGTATTACCATAAAGAAAGACAAGAATATAAAATACTTGCTTCTTTCTGCCTTTTTTAGCATCTGTACTTTTTCATTTTTTGATACTATAATACTGTATACATCCTGGAAATTACTACCAGTTATGTGTATTTTATAGTGTAACTAGTCTGTACATACAGATTTAGGTAATTTCCCATATTTTCAATTAAAATTGCCCCATAATTGTATTATCTATGCACATGTTCTTTTGAGTGCACACATACATGCACATACATGCTTTTGTAGTGTTAGAGGTATGTCTTCAGAATTGTTATTTCTAGATTGAAGGGGACATGTATGTATTAGCATAGGTTTTCCACCACAAGCAGTATGTAAGTTTGCATTCCAAGTAATCTATGAGAATGTTTTCTTTATTGTCTTATCAACGGGATATACAGTCAAGTGTTACATGTAAGAAAAACTATTGAAGTTTTGATGTATATTTCTCTTACTAGTGAAAATAAGTATATTTTTAGATGTTCAATAATTGTTTTTTGCCTTTTATTTTTAAAGGAAAAACCACTATATTGGCATGGTTAATTATTATGTGAAACATACTTTATATTCACTGAACAAAATAATTATCTTACACTATTATAAACAAGCCCACAGCAAGAGAAACGTCTAAAGGCAATCACAAAGTTGAGGAAGCTGACTAGCAACTGACTAGTTTTAAGACATTTTAACATATTTTGATCATAGAAATATTTTACTTTTCAAATTACAGTATATGTCATAGAAATCTGCACCAAGAAGCTGTTTCTAGTGGGGGTAAATTTAAGTTTTACTTTGTAAAGAAAAAAACAAGTTTATTGGCAACAACCGCTACAAACTGTCATTTCAAGCTTTTTCTTACCTTAGTTTAAAATTTCAAAGGAAAGGAGCTAAGTTCTCAGAATATGCTATGGTTGTCAAGTCACAGTCGCTGAACTCAGGGGTGTATGGTGCCCTGCAGACAAGCTGCTTGACTCTGGCACAGCACCCTTCACATCTGTAGGGGACTGTCTGTGATCGCCAGTCTACCAACTAACGTTAGGCCGCCTGTAGGAAAAGAGATCACAAATGCTGGGCGGCTATACCAGTCTAGGAGGTTATCTTCTTTTAGGGAGTGAATTAAGAAATATTTCTAGGCTTTCTTTCAAAATAGTCACCTTCTCTAGAACTGAACCTAACTGAGGTTTCTTTTCTTCTTTTTCTGGTAATCCCCAGATGAATAGTATTAAAAGGGACACTGGGAAGTGGCCATAGGGCTTTTAAGCTTTCCTTTGACAGCTTTATTCCCAATAGTAGGCATTTCTTTGGGGCTTCTTTCTTTGCATGAGGACCTAGTAAGCCACCCTGAAAAGGAACTGATGAAGGACCAGCAATTCTGACAGGAGCCATTGCAGTTGGTACCTTAGCTTGTGCATCTTGGTTATGGTTAGGAAGTTTTCTTTATACCCAGGTCAGGTTATAGAGTCATTAACTCATGTTTTCTTCTGGTATTTGGTATTCTAGTATCTGTTGTATTATTTCTAGCTTCTTTATATTTAAAGCTCTGTTTCATTTGGAGTTTGTCCCTTTGTGTAGTATAAAAGATCTAATTTTATCTTTTCTTATTCTCCAGATGGCTTTATATTTGTTACAGTACTATTTTTAAATCTGTCTTTTCCCCAGTAATACCATCCTCATCATTAATTTCTATGTATAGTTAGAATAATTCTTGGATATGTCTATTTTTATGCCAGTAACACATTTAAATTAGAGAAACACATTTTTAATTATAGCATATGTTAATAACCAGTATGGCTAGTAGTCACTCACAGCTCTTTTTCTTCCCTAGCAACTTTTTATTTTAGGAAATTGTTTTCTATGGCTGTAAGAACTTTAACATTTTTCTCTCCTGAGGAAGTTGAGATGGAGGGCCTAAAATTGAAAAGGAAATGGGTGGACAATCTCTGTTGTATGTGGAAATATCTGAGTATAGGTAAGGTATGCGCCGCTGAAGCTTCTGGAACTACACTATCCCACTTACTAGCTCCACATTTTGTGCTGTGGGCTGTTCTACCAAAACTAATTCAGGGATCAGGGAACTAGTCTGGGAGACCATTCTTCAGCGACCTTATACTTGGGACTCAATTTTATATAATATTTTCTCAGCTGAATCAACTTTTGCTTTCATATCTACTGGACGATTCTTCACCTTCTAAATGATCTCCTAAATTTCTAGCTTTTTCTATTCCTATAGGAAGTCATTATTCCTATGAAAATTATGCTGGGTAATAAGATTCTTTACATCTGTTTACTCCAAAGCATGTGTCTTACTTTTATTGCCCATTTTTCCCTCTCACATAATAAGATTCATAGAATTTCACAATAATGTCCTGAAATGTTACTCAAGGCAGGAGAGAAAGATCACATTTTTTTTTTTATCATAAATGCTTCATTTTCTTGAAATAAGTTAGAACAGCTTCTTTTAAGAAGTCATTATGCAGAGAGTGAGTCTATCTGATGGAGCACACCAGTCATGCAAAGTACCTTCAGGGGAACAAGAGCCCTGCCTGGGTGTAAAAGTGCTTTGGGACGTTTATCTTTTTTGAACCGTGTGCTTTTCCCCCCTACATTTTAACTCTGATCCAATAGCTTAATTTTAATACAATAATAAATAAAATAAATACTATTAACATTTGCCCTGGCCAAGAGACAAGTACTGTTCTTACTGCTTTTGCGTGGCTCTCATCCAGTATTCACAATGACACTATTACTTTCATTTTACAGGTGGAGAAACTACTGTACAAAGAAGTTAAATAGCTTTCTCAAAGGTCATATAACTAGGTATTTGAACTTAGTCTGTATTCTAGTTATTTTCTGGTCTATGTGAGAGACTGGTTTCAAGGTCTCATAATACCACAGTCTACCAAAGATGCTCAAGTACCTTATTTAAATTGACTGTTTACATAGGACCTTTGTATATCATCCTGTGTACTTGAACCATTTTCAAATTATTACTAGTGCCTAAAAGCAGTGTGAGTCTTTGTTATATTGTAGTATTTAGAGAACGATGATAAAAATTAAAAAGCCTGTATATGTTCAGCACAAATGTAACTTTGTTTTTCTGAATCTTTTTGCTCCATAGTTGGCAGAATCTGCAGATGCAGAACCTACAGACATGGAGCGCCAACCACCTTACTCAGTGGCTTGAGGTGTTGTCATTGTTGCTTCACCATCTTTGAGCAGAGGTCTTAGACTGTAGTTCATGCTGGCCTGGAACATACAGTCACTCTCCTGCCTCAGCCTACAAAGTGCCCCAATAACAAGATTGAGCCAGTGCACGTTGCTGTTTTGGATGTGCTATATAACCAATGTATTCATAAATAAGAGTGAAAGCTTTATTCCTTGGTAGACTGGAACATATTCTAACATATTCTAGCCAAGGACAATGGACACTTTCCAAGGACAATGTTTTCCTACACAGACAAGTCCAGAAGGCTAGATAAATTTGCAGTAGCTGCACATTTCTTTCTCATTTCCTGGTCATAGTCCTTGTAATCTTATAACTACAGCTACTTGCCTGATCTCTTTCCGAGGGTACTGATTTATCCTCTTTAGTTTTGCCTGCTCTCCCATGATTTATGTGTATTTTTTAAAAGAAAAATTAGCCTTGCCTTTGTTATCCCAATTTTTTTCTGTCACTTGTTTTTCAGAGACTTCGTTGTTTTTTTTATGAGGTGACATTGAAACGGATTGGTATTGGCTGTGGTTCTTCTGTGTACTAGTCCAACCCATTTTTATCATTCCTTCATCCTAGGTTGTAAATACAGGAATGAAAAAGCTCATTGGTTCATTATCAATCTGGGCTGTAGTTTTAACAGTAGTTCTGAAGGTGCTGAAATCTTATTCATGTCCTCCATTATAGCCCCAGTACTTAAAATGGTGTTTATGGGGGCAGGAAGGATGACTTAGCAGTCAAGAGACCTTGATGCTCTTGGAGAGGACCTGGGTTCAATTTCTAGTACCCTACGGTGGCTCCCAACTGTGAGTAACTCCAGGTAGAGGAGATCTGTCTTCAGAACTCATTGGGCACCAAGCATGTAGTGGTGCACATTCCTACATGCAAGCAAAACATTTAGATATTTAAAGATTATTTTTAAAATGGTACCTGCCACAGAACAAGCAAATACTTGTCAACTAGATAAGTTAATAACTATTGTTATTCTCTCAGATTTTTGTTTTGTTTTTATCTAAACATAACATTTTTGTTTTCTTGGTCTAGTGTCAAATTTAAAGACAAGCATGGAGGATGAAGAATCAGCTAAGAAGAATGAAAATCATTCAAATTCAGACTCTCAGTGCCCAGATGTGGAAATTTTTCAAAAGGATCATATGAAGAAATCTAAGATTGGTGACACTTGTGATTGGGTAGAGAAGCAATTGAAAAGGCCTGAATGGAAAATCATTAAGGAAGACAAAACTTGCATCAGAGAAAAGATTGACAAATCTAAGAACACAGCAAATATAAAAATAGAGCCGGATGAGGAGGCATTTGAGAAAAGTTTCTACCCAAGTGCAAATTCCATGTACCAGACTAACCCTACAGAAGCAAAAAGTACTGAACAAGGTGAACACATGGAGAACAGTAATGGAAACTTGCACCCTGTCCCACAGCAGAATGCTCCTGCTGTTAAGAAATCACATAAGTGTGATGAGTGTGGAAAATCCTTCAAATACAATTCTCGCCTTGTTCAACATAAAATTATGCACACTGGAGAAAAGCGCTATGAGTGTGACGACTGTAGGGGAACGTTCCGTAGCAGCTCCAGCCTTCGCGTCCATAAGCGCATCCATACTGGTGAGAAGCCCTACAAGTGTGACGAGTGTGGGAAGGCCTACATGTCCTACTCTAGCCTGATCAACCACAAAAGCACACATTCTGGGGAGAAGAACTGCAAATGTGATGAGTGTGGAAAATCCTTCAACTACAGTTCTGTTCTAGACCAGCATAAAAGGATCCACACCGGAGAGAAGCCCTATGAATGTGGTGAGTGTGGAAAGGCCTTCAGGAACAGTTCTGGTCTGAGAGTCCACAAAAGGATCCACACAGGGGAGAAGCCCTACGAATGCGACATCTGTGGGAAAACCTTCAGTAATAGCTCTGGCCTGAGGGTCCACAAGCGGATCCATACAGGTGAGAAACCCTATGAGTGTGATGAATGTGGTAAGGCCTTCATTACTTGCAGGACGCTTCTAAATCATAAAAGCATCCACTTTGGCGATAAACCTTATAAATGTGACGAGTGTGAGAAATCTTTTAATTATAGCTCTCTCCTCATTCAACATAAAGTCATCCACACTGGTGAGAAGCCTTATGAATGTGATGAATGTGGGAAGGCCTTTAGGAATAGCTCGGGTCTCATAGTGCATAAAAGGATCCATACAGGAGAGAAACCTTACAAGTGTGATATCTGTGGCAAAGCGTTCAGCTATAGTTCAGGCCTTGCAGTCCATAAAAGCATTCATCCTGGAAAGAAAGCCCATGAATGTAAGGAGTGTGGCAAGTCCTTTAGTTATAACTCACTACTTCTTCAGCATAAGACCATTCACACTGGAGAGAGACCTTATGTATGTGATGTTTGTAGCAAAACGTTCAGAAACAATTCAGGCCTCAAAGTCCACCAGAGGCTCCATACTGGCGAAAAACCGTATGAGTGTGATGTGTGCGGGAAGGCCTATATCTCACGCTCAAGCCTTAAAAATCACAAGGGAATCCACATGGGGGAGAAGCCCTATAAATGCAGCTATTGTGAGAAATCCTTCAACTACAGCTCTGCCCTTGAGCAGCATAAAAGGATTCATACAAGGGAAAAACCCTTTGGGTGTGATGAGTGTGGAAAAGCCTTCAGAAACAATTCAGGCCTTAAAGTACATAAACGAATTCACACAGGGGAGAGACCTTACAAATGTGAAGAATGTGGAAAAGCCTACATCTCACTCTCAAGCCTTATAAATCATAAAAGTGTACACCCTGGGGAAAAGCCCTTTAAATGTGATGAGTGTGAGAAAGCCTTCATCACATACCGAACCCTTCTAAACCACAAAAAAATTCATCTTGGAGAAAAGCCCTTCAAATGCGATGTGTGTGAGAAATCTTTTAACTACACCTCACTTCTTTCTCAACACAAAAGAGTTCATACTAGAGAGAAACCCTTTGAATGTGACAGGTGTGAAAAGGTCTTCAGAAACAACTCAAGCCTTAAAGTTCATAAAAGAATACACACTGGGGAGAAACCCTATGAGTGTGACGTGTGTGGAAAAGCCTACATCTCACACTCAAGCCTTATTAACCATAAAAGTACACATCCTGGCAAGACACCCTATACATGTGATGAATGTGGAAAAGCATTTTTCTCAAGCAGAACTCTTATAAGCCATAAAAGAGTCCATCTTGGGGAAAAACCCTTCAAGTGTGTTGAGTGTGGGAAATCATTTAGCTACAGCTCACTTCTTTCCCAACACAAGAGGATCCACACAGGGGAGAAACCGTATGTATGTGATTGGTGTGGGAAGGCGTTCAGGAACAGCTCAGGCCTCACGGTGCACAAAAGGATCCATACGGGCGAAAAACCCTATGGATGTGATGAGTGTGGAAAGGCGTACATTTCACACTCAAGTCTTATCAATCATAAAAGTGTCCATCGTGGGAAGCAGCCCTATAATTGTGAGTGTGGGAAGTCTTTCAATTACAGATCTGTCCTTGACCAACACAAAAGGATCCACACTGGAAAGAAGCCATATCGATGTAATGATTGTGGAAAGATGTTCAATATCAGATCAAATCTTACCAAGCATAAAAGAATCCATACTGGAGAGGAATCTTTAACTATGGCAAATATGGAAAGCCATAGTGGCACCTTCCAGAAGATAATCTACTATGAGGGAGGAAATGCTCTGGATGGAACCAGGATGCAGATGCCTATGTGGGAGGCAGATCCTACCAAGTCTCAAAGATATCAAATAGAAGAAAAACTTTATGAATATAAGAATTTTTGAAGTCCTTCATCATGGCTTATAATTTTCATAGTGTAAATGGAAGAATCCTAAGTGATAATGAACAGTTCTTTCTACATGATTCAGTCATAGCAAGAACAGTTCTAGTGTCATATTAGTTGAGCCCTTTAGGAATATAAAATACCACTAAATATAAAACTTTCTGATGGAACATTTAAAAAATGTAGACACATTTCTGGATATAAAACATGAAGGTAAAGGACTTCTTTTAGAGATCGTATTCACTATAAAGATCTTATTTGGATAAATAAGTGAACAAGCATGTAGAAAGTCTGGTATAATTTTGAACTCTACTTTGGTCAGTGGAAAAAAAAAGATCCAAGAAGGGCCTCCAACAGGCAGATTCAGGGAGAGAATTGCTTCAGGGAATATCAGTTTATTAGTGGATGTGGATTATAGACTTAAAAATAATGGTTTGTAGTAGGGAGATGACAATTTCTGAAACAATTCAGATGTTCTAGGAAAAGAAAAGGCATAGTCAAGTCTGTGACATACTTTAAAATGAAGATTAGTTAGAATATACTATTACACTAATTGAAGATAAGACTTTTAGAGTTTCAGATAAACTCCCTTAATAATTGATGTATATGATAAGTGAAAACCTGGAAGGTGGCATTCATACAAACTAAATTAATGGAAAGGATCTCAGTAATGAAACACCTGTAATTTGCACCTTACAGAAAAATTCAGGGAATCCTGTGAATAAAAGTTTCTTCAAAGGAAGGCATTTTATTGTGAGCTAAGTAAGTACCAGGAATTAAGAGGAAACTCATGTTCTAAAACAATGTTTAAGTGTCTGTTTCAGAAAGTGTTGTAAAGATTTCATGTACTACATGTGTATATTGTCTGTTGTAAAATAGGACTGTGTTCAGAACTCACTTTGCTATAAAAGCCAGATAGTTATGGTAAGGTAAGGCAAAACTCCAATAAAGAAATGCCTCAAGTGTAAATAGGCTGTGACTTACTTAAGATGGACTAATGTAGAGAGCCGTTTGTGTGCCCTGTCTTTCGTTTTAAGTTGTACTGGACCTAAGCCAGAAAAGCGTCTGCCTTATCTGTGAAGACTCATCCACCAAGCTAATCTCTGAGGCTTTACCAAAAGTTAGATGATGCTTAGCTCAGGGGAAAACAGCTGAATTGGATTATACGTCCTCAGAGCGGGTAGTGTTGGCGTTCCTGCTCGGATGGAAAGGTATCCTGGGAGTTGGGAGCCCCGGAACCACACAGTGCAGAGGTGGACCAGTGTCCCCATAGAAGAGTGCCCACAGTCAAGGGAGCTCAGGAACCACACAGTGCTTAGAGAAAACCTCAGCTGAGCATCGCAGCCCAGAGGCTATCCTTGCAGTGTAACAGCTCTGCTTTGCCTTTCCTCTTCAGTGTTGGAACTCCAAAGGACAGTATCCCTAGGTGAGCAGAGGAGCCTCAGGCCCTTTGCACTTTGCTTCTTGGCTTCTTCCAATTGAGAGAATTACACCAGGCAGCAAATCTCATAATATTATGAGGGAGAAATCCAGGGATGGCTGCCTCTGCTCCCAGGAGAAGACAGCAGGGAACTGAACAGTAAGCAGGCTTTATATAGGATTTTTTTTTAATTACTATTTTTTTTTAGGAGGTAAAGCTTTCCAGGGTGAGGATTGGTGGTTTTTCCTGTTCAGGGATTGGTGGAATTTTTCCTCTAGGGTGAATCTGGGCACTCTGTGGGGCTGGGAATGACCTTCAGGGAAGTCTGGGGCGGAGCGGGGGCCGGCCTCTGGGCCTGGCCAGTTTTCCTGCCTTGAGGGTTTACAAAGGGAGTCCACAGCCACGCTTGAGTAGGTGTGAATAGCCAACAGGTAGGCTGTGTAAACTGATGGGTCAGCATGCAATTCATCAGGAACAATTTAATACAAAATATTAGTAACTAGCTATAAAGACTAGGTATCTCAACAGTAAAAGATTGTTCTAAGTTGAGCTCCACCTGTATTTGAACAGGTTACCAGTACCCTGTGAAGTCTTGGTTCTGACTTTAGGATGTACAGTGATGACATGAGGCAATTTCCAGTCAAACCCATATCCCGTCTCAATAATTGCCATGTCTCCGTCTAGGACTACTAGAGTACTTTGTCTTTTGTCACCAAATCCCCACTAGTAGGTTTTGGCAGATGAGGTGAAGAAAGGGAAAACATATTTCTGTAACTCAATTCTGCAACATAATGCCCATCCTTGTACTGTGTTACTGCATGAAACACTGGTGTATTTGACCTCATCCATGGATTTAGTTTACTCAGCAAATACTTGTTGAGAATCTGCTAGGTACAATCCACTGTTGCAGGCACTAAGGAAAGGTAGGAGCAGGAATTAGTAAAGAATATGAGCAAAACCACCTTAATACACACACACACACACACACACACACACACACACACACACACACACACACACACAGTGTTGAGAGACAACTGACCATAGCCAACCAGAAAGACAAGTATGAATATTGGGTTTTTCTGAGGCGTGGGAAATAGAACACCCTGAATAAAAATAGCAGAACAAATATCCAAGAATCCTTCAGAATGGGTGTTTTGTGGTGGGCAGAAAGACCAGATTAGCCATTGAGGAAAAGGGTGGCATTTGTTAGAGAAAAACCACATGGCGTATTAGACAATCCTGTTAGCTGGGGTTTCCATGTTCTTTAATGGCCAAAGCAGCTGGTATACTTGTGGCTTGAGTCCCATTGCTCTCACACTCCTGACTTCCCATGTGACGCCAGCTGGATCTAGTTTCAGGGATGACACAGGCTAAGTGAAATGTTGAGGCTGGCCACCTTTCAGAAAAGACTGAGCTTTGTGGTGCTGTATAGCATGCATGCTATGCAAGTTCTACCAGGGAGGTAACATCTCTGCCTCTGGCCACTTTGAAAAAGTTTTAATACTTCTTTTTAATTATATGTATGTATGCGGCTATGTGCTTGTGAGTGCTCATGTCTGAGGAAACTGGGAGCATCAGGTCCCACATTAGCTCATGCGGATGCTGGGGACTGAATTTGGGTCCTCTTGGAAAGCACTTAACTACTGAGCCATCTCTCTAGCCGCCTTTTAGATCAACACCCTGATTTTCCCAGTGTACTGCGATGGCAGCCCCTGTGTATTCAAAGAAAGGATATAAATAGGTTAGTGGCCTCTTGGCTTGGCCTTGAGTATCTAGGGCCAAATAAATGAGACTGAGCTGAATTCAGAGGTGAGTTTATTGTGGCTAAGCCTGCTTGGACTAGTCTATGGATATGATATTAGTGATCATCCTTGCTTTTTCTAGTTAGTGATACACAAGAAGTGAAATTGTTAACTTAAAAGCAAATCAAATACATTTTTTAAAGTTTGCAAGGTTAAGAGAACTGGCAATGTGAAAAGTAAGTTGGAGAACGGAAGATCTGAGGCTTAAAGTCCTTTTATCTAGGAACAGGGTCAAGAGGTTTAACTCTGTGTTAATCAAATGTGCATGGAAGATGTCATAGATAAATATTAACAAGATAAAGTTTAAAGCTCAGGGATGAAAAACCTCAATGGAAAAAACTAACAGACGTTCTGGTACAGGCAGGCTAACATTTGGGTCAATTTCCCACTGAAAATGAAAAATAATTATTTTTAAGGCACACAATACCTTGTCTTTAGTACTTTTGGCTGCTATAACAAATTGTAAACTGAATAGTTTAAAAAATAACTTTCTCACAATACTGGAGGCTGACAAGTGTGATAATGGGGCACCCTCAGGTTGCATGTCTGGTTAGAATCCGTTTCCTGGGTCATAAAAGGGACCTTACTGCACTGTGTGTAGGTCAAGGGGCCTTGAGCCTCTTCTATAGGAGCGCCAATGCCATACATGAGTGCTCCGCTCTCCTGATTTAATCCCAGCACCCACTTGGGAGGCTCACAGCCTTTCATAACTTCAACTCCAGGAGTTTTCAGTGCCGCATGCCATCATGGGTACATGTGCACACGTGCATACACACGCACATACACATTAAGAAATAATACAGATCTTTAAGAAATTGGGTCCTAGAAGTAAGATAAAAATGGAATCTATGCTGTGGACTGCTGATGCTCTCCAGGTAAGAGAAATTCAGAGCCAGTCACACCATTGTGATGAGTGGGAGACCTTTGAAAGGTTGGGTTTTCAAACTGCTTATGGTGAAATAATAGAGTGGTAGAAGAAAAAAAAGAAAATATTCCTGATTTTACTGAGGTCTAGGTAACAGCAGCCTGAGACATGGTAGGCACAAACATAAGAGAACTAGTTCAATTTAATCTCAGGTAACATTTAAACCCCATACCCCCTTTTTCCTTTCTTTTTTCCTTTTGTTGCAAAGCTACTTTAGCCCAGGTTAACCTCAAAATCACAATCCTGCCTCTGCCTTCCAAAGTACAGAGGTTACAGGTGTGTGCCTCTGTATCTAGCTCTCATAAAGCAAAGATAATCAAATATATTGGAAAGACAATATAAGTGAAACCCAACAAAAAGAAACATGCCCAATAGGCTTGCCATACTGAATGTAATGTGTCTATAAATATACTTAAAGATAATATTTAAACACCTGGCAACAGAACAGGACACATGAGAAAACATTCAACTGAAAGATGCGTGAAGAAGTTGCCTCGAATGTAGCTTCACAATGAGGAAATGTGTGGGGAAGGTCCACTGAGATGTGTTTTGGGGGAAGGTAGGCTACATTTAATCATAGTTCAGAAGGAGGTGGTGTGGTAAAGAGTAAAAGAGGGAAGGGAACTGAGGTTGGAATTTTCTAGAACTGATGAGGTCTATGGATACAAAGTCCCAAGGAATGTAAATTAGGGTAATTTTATTTTTTAAAATCGCATCTAGCCACACGGGAGATGGAAGTACATGGATCTGAGTTCTGCCTCAGAAGCAAATAAAAAGAATCCTCAGGCAGGCAGACACAGCTGAATCTCACAGTTGCTTGCCTGCGACTGCACTGGGGTAGGAATTCTGGAACATGAACCCACCTTCCTGAAGGTGGTTGGTTCCCCTAGCCAGGTGCCTGCCACTGCCGCCATTGGATTAACCGTGAAGATAAGAGCATGTCTCTGCCTACTGAGGAACTTCCCATTTAGAGCCAACATTTCTTTTCAAGCCATGAGTAGTGTTGGTTGTGCTTAGATAGCAGCAAAACCCATGCAAAGAAGCAACAAAATGTGATGGCTGAAAGTAGGGTTTCTCCACCAGGAAGCCTTTAAAAGAAGTCTTGGCTGGGTAGTGGTGGCGCACACCTTTAATCCCAGCACTGGGAGGCAGACGCAAGCATCTCTGGGTGTTTGAGTCTAGCCTGGCCTACAAACTAAGTGCCAGGACATCCAGGGCTACACAAAGAAACTATGGTTCAAAAAAAAATCCAAATAAGTAAGTGAATAAAAATTAAAAGAGACTTTCATTCTCAGATGGTCCAGACCAGTAACTACCCTATTTAGACTGATGTCTACTACTTAGATCTGTCTTTTATCAGGATAATAGTGACTGAACTCAAAGGTTGTAAGGAGATTGGAAAAGTCAGTATAATTGCAGACCCAAGGAGAGTGCCCGAAGTGAGAATAGTGCAAATAAGGATGTATCAAGTCCAAGCTGTGTGGAACTCAGGAAGCTGAGACAATGAAAGACAAAACTGAAACTTAAGAAAATCCTCCAAGGCCCATGCCATGTGCAGAGAAAATCGAAAAAGAGGTAAGAAGACCAAGATTTTGAATGTTTCCCCAGTGGTAATCTGGCTCTTAAATAAGCCATCTATTGTTCTGAGTGAGCAGGTTTTGTCTCTGCCAGAGAGGGGTTCAGCAAGAGCACCCAGCTTGAGGCAGACTTAGCCTCATGCATGTTTCGCTACCCCTGGCCCTCTTCCCCTGCTCCCCTCTAGCTTTTGTTGCAGTTAACTGTGGTGATTTTTTTTTTTAACTTGGTTATTCTCAGGTATGCTAGAGATTATACAAAAAAGAGTCTGTGAGCACCAAGCCGCTGCCATCTTAATTATGGCTGTTTTTAGTAAGTGTCCATTGAGGTCTAAAAAGGTAGGGGGAGACCCTGGGGTTGTTATGTACTCTGAAGAGCACAGGCAAAGTTCCTCTGGTATCAAATACAAATTTGATATTCTAGTCGATTGCAATGATTATGGATTTGTTTCCTGTCCTGCCTGCAGTGTTCTCATCTGTAAAGTGGGGATGGGGAACCCACTAACACAGTTTAGGAATAATGAAAAGGGGGCAGCAAAATTGCTCAGTGAATACAGGCACTTGTTGCCAAGCCGACAACTTGTGTTTGATCCATGGGTACCTACTTGGTCAAAAGAAGACTGCTGCCAATTCTTTTGACTTCCACATGTGCACACCCCCTCACCCTCATATGCATATGTGGATGCCCTGGAAACAAGACTCAGGTCATCAAGCTTGGCAGGAAGCACTTTCACACACACACATCTCAGTCCCTTGTTTTGTTTTTGTGGTTTTGAAACAGCTCCCACTATGTATGCTTGGCTAGTTTGGAACTGCTCTATAGATGACACTAGCCACTAAATAGCAATCCTGCCTCTGCTTCCTGAGTGCTGAGGGATTTTAGGTATGTACCACCATTCCCAATGAAGCCTACATTTTCTGTTAAAAATACCATACAGACAGCTGCATCCAGAGCTTCTGTTATACAGCACGGCCTGCCTACTCCCCTGAGCGCTAAATCAAAAAGTGTAACCCCCACCTGCCTCACTCCCCACTGGTCAAAAGCCTAAGTATGCTGCCCTGATACTGCCATCTGTCTTATTCTTTTGGTAAAGGGCTTCCACTTTTGCTATGCAGCTAGCTGCGTTATAACATCCGTTACTAAACTTGCCTGCTTTTTTGGATCCTAACCCGAAAGGCATGGCTAGCTCTCTTCCTCTCCTCTTATCTCCCATCCTTTGTCAGCTGCCAAGACTTTCAGCTTGCCTTTCCTGTTGTTTTTGCTTTCAAAATCTTATAATACTACCTTGGAACTTCAAAACAAATACTATATAGGCATCATTGTTCAATTGAAAAATGTTCTGTCTTATTTCCCAAAGTTGAAAGCCATGAAGAGGAGAGTAAGCATTAATGAAAAGGAAAACAACAGAATAGAGATCAACAAAGCTGGCACTTCAGTGTAGGAAAATTGATAAACTTTTGATGTCACCGAACAAGAAAAGCCAGAAAAATAAGAATAACCTGTGAGAAACAAAAAGGAGGAAATTATAGCAGATATCCCATAAGGGGTTGGGAGTTATATTTTTAGACTTCCTAACATATGGGTGTCCTAGTTATTGTTATTTCATTGTGTTCAGAAAACAAACTCTGTATGCTGCTCTTTGAAGGGTACTGAGACTTGCTTTAGGCCCAGCATGCAGTGGCTTTGATGAAGTTTACATCATTGGAAAAGGGCATGTGTTCTGCAGATGCTGGGTGTGGCCACCCACATGAAGTCATTAGGGGTTAACTTTGTAATGTGCCACACATACTTACTGTTAGTAATGAGTGGTCGTTTGTTGAGTTACCACTTTACTGTTGATTTGGCTTTACTAAGGCCACGTGGATATAGAACTGGCTAATTGAAACTTTATGCAGGAAAACTTGATTCTAGTGATTCCGTTTGCCTATGTAGTCTCTTTTCTCTGACATTAATAGACCAACTTCTGATTATTGCTGTGTGGCTTATCTCTTTCCATCCTTTTACTTTGACCATTTCTGTGTTTTTACATGTTGGATGTGCCATTTGCAAATAGCATGTAGTATTGTTTAATCCAGTCTAATAATTCATTTTAACAGGAGCCCTTTCAATGTATAATTGCTTATTGCTTTAGATTTAAAATATATTGACTTTTTAATTTCATCTGATTTTACTTATTTCCTGTCATCTCTTCAGATTATGTCAATATTATTCTATTAAAATTTTACTATAATTCTATTTTCCCTCTAATATGAAAATTATATCCTTTTAGACTGAATTAAAATCTATAGTTTGAGCTTGGCCCTTGCTACATAGATTAGATTAGCCTCTCTCTAACTTGCTGTTTTCCTGCCTCAGCCTTCTAGCTGCTGGGATTACAAGTATTTGACACCACATCCAACTTCAAATATTTTTGTTAGGAACATGTTTCTTGAATGGGTCCCATATTCTTTTGTCACAACAAACCTGTTCATGTATTTGCCTTATATATTTTTTAAAGGTTTCTTTTAAGGTTTGCTTCTCTCTCTTTGGTTTATCTGAGTTTTATTACAACATATCTTCATGTGGACAATTGTTCTAATAATCCTTTTGTGGTTTCTTTGTGCTCCTGCAGTTGTGGCTGTAAGTCTCAGTAAACTAGTGCTGAGATATTGGATCTACACCTTTCTCTTCTTCCTTCCAGAGTTTAAATAAAGGTATATTTGACCATAGCGCTGCATTCTTTGTGACTCTTGGCCTTTTATTCTTATCTGTCAGTCCCTCACCTTGCCCCAGGTTTCATTCTGGATCTAACTTGTTTTCCAGACCATTGGTCTCTTTTCAGCTATGTAACCTGGAGGAGGGGGGGGGGGCATTCAGTTATGGATTTTTTTATGCTTCTGTTGCAGACTTTTTGTTTTTCAAAGCAGGGTTTCTCTGTGTAGCCCTGCTGTCCTGGACTCACTTTGTAGACCAGGCTGACCTCGAACTCACAGAGATCTACCTGCCTCTGCCTCCCAAGTGCTGGGATTCCAGGCATGTGCCCCCACACCAGGAAATCAGTTGCAGATATTTGCTTTCTTTTTATGGTAAACAAGTCTCAAACTTAGCTTAATTGTCCTTGAAATTAGTATGTCTTTTCCCACTATGTATTTTGTTTGTGTTGTTATTTTAGGAAGATGGCCATCTCGGGTCTCATTCTTAGATGTTGTCCAACTTCTGTTGAGACAAGGTCTCTCATGGGCTTGAAATACACCAAATAAGTTAGGCTAGTTGGTCAGCAAGTGCTAGGGATCTGTCTGACTTTGCCGGCTTAAAACTGGACTACAAGTACACGCCACCATTCCTGGCTGTTTTGGTTTTGTTTGTTTGCTTATTGGTTTTTTAATGTGGGTTCTGGGTATCAAACTCAGGTTCCCATGCCTGCAAGGTAAGCAGTTTGCCGTCTTCCCAGCCCCTAACACTTGTTATTTTCCTTTCTCTGATGCTTATTTCCGGGTAGTCACTGATGCAGGTCATTAGATTTTCTCTGTCCAAGTACTTAAGAATGGCTCCCCCTCCCCCTTGTTGGAATCTGGCTACACTCTGGAAGCTTGTGACCTTTAGCCTTCCTACAGAGTTCTTTCACAGCTCACAGCCATTCTTGATACTTTATTGCTTTTCAGGAATAAGGAACTTGGCTCAAGACCTTTGTTTTGTTCTAAAGCCAAGATTCTAAAATGAATTCAGCTGGATAAAAATTTCCCTTCTCAAAGTCCGGTGTCGCGGCCATTCTCCCCATTTTGTTTGTTTGTCTCTTAAATGGCAATTCTAACTTTTACATCTTACAAGATGGTACGTGAGAATGAAGAGGTTTATTATCTACTAATAGTTGTGGCATCCTAAGGTCATTTAAATTCAGTGTCTACTAACACGAACTTTAAAAACTACTTTTACGGGACAAGTTGCATAGTTACGGAGCTCCACTCTCACCTCCTCCCGCATCTAGAATCCTGAACGCTATCTAGTTTGGCTTTTTTTTTTTCCTGGGAACTATCTATATGGCTTGGATATAACTTGAGAGCCGCCGCCGCCGCCGCTACCACCACCACCGCCACCACCACCACCACCACTACCACCAAGTTTTCATCTTCATTCCCATACTGATTGTATGGTTAGACCCAGCTCTTTGTTGATTAGCCAGGGATTGAAATGGTTGCTCTGGCAGAGAAGAAACAAGATTCAGCACACCACAGAGAAACTCTGCTCTGTTGTCTGAGATCCCTACTAGGGTAGGAGCCAATCAGGGCTGGAGCAGTCCTTTCTTTCTTGTTAAAATACAACCACTTTAAACTCAAGTATTATGTAACTTTTGTGCTAAATTAATAATCTGCCCATTTACACTTCTAGGAATTTGTTTAAAAAAAAAACAAAACCACAGCCTCTCTTAGATCCTGAAACAGCCAGAGCATCACTTGGGCAACATGTGGGGGAAGTCAAAGCAGCAGCTTGGCGCTGCTCTTAACTGCTACTCAGCACAATGCCTCAAACGGACACTTTCCTCTCCAAACACATGGTTCTAATTTTCTGACAAAAGGAATCTTAGCATACATGCCATTACCACATTTGCACTTATATAGTGACTTACTTTCCTGTGGAAAATAAGCCTATATTTTTGCATTCTGCGGACTTCCTAGTAACTAACTCATTGTTAGTTACAGTCAGTGTGGCTGATGTAAGCAGCCTTCTCATTGGGGCCTTCAGTATGCCATAGACTGCTGAGGAAAAGCCAACACTGGTGCTCAGAGAACATCATGAGATACTTCAACTGTTGCTCTGGACCACCCACCTGTTGTTCACCTGTGAACTGTTACCTGAAGAAGAACAAGATGAAGGCCTGTCTTGTTAAGCCAATGGACTGGCCCACAAAACCATGTTCCCTTTTAGTTTTCCTTTTCAGTTTCTAATAACCCAGGAGGTTATAATCAAGATGCGTTGAATAGAAGAGAGAAGGGGGACACAAATACCATAGTATCTCTTACAAGAGCAAGAAATAAACATTTGGGTACATTTAGGTCACTGAGATTTGAGAATTGTTACTCACACTTGTGTGTCCTGCCTTGGCTTATAAAACATCACTGACCTCCACATTAGTCAGAGTTGGGTTGTTACCCTTCCAAACTATCATCAATGACATTTTTTAGTTTTATAACTTAACTTTAGGCCATAAGTATGAAACTAAGGACTTGAGTTTTTGTATTTCAGTTGAGCTTATAGAAATTCACATGCAGGTAGATATGAGACTATATCTCACATGAGATAAGAGATCCTGTGGGCATTTCACCTATTTCTCTTCAGCAACATCCTGTAAAATCAAAGTATACTGTCACATTCAGGAAGCTAAAATTGTTACGGACCAAAGATCTTATATATTGTTTGTCTAGTTTTTCTTGCATTACTATAGATTTAGTACTCTACAAGTATATAACTTACTCATGTCAAGATTTGTGTGTCATTCAAGATACAAAACATCCAAGTATGGTTTTGCTCATTATTACTTTCCAAGGCCAACCATGATCCATGGCATAAGGAAGACCCCCCAGTTGCCGGGCATGGTGGTACATGCCTTTAATCCCAGCACTTGGGAGGCAGAGGCAGGCAGATTGCTGTGAGTTCAAGGCCAGCCTGGTCTACAAGGCAAGTCTAGGACAGCCAAGGCTATACAGAAAAACCCTGTCTTGAAAAACCAAAAGAAGAAGAAGAAGAGGAGGAGGAGGAAGAAAGAAGAAGAAGGAAGAAGAAGAAGGAAGAAGAAGAAGAGAGAGAGAGAAAGAAGAAGAAGGAAGAAGAAGGAAGAAGAAGAAGAAGAAGAAGAAGAAGAAGAAGAATAAGAAGAAGAAGAAGAAGAAGAAGAAGGACCCCCAATGAATAGTTGCTGAATGTGAACCATAGATGAATGATGGTTCTAAGGAACTGTAACTGAAATGCAAAACTCTGGGGGTATGAATAAGATACTTGTAACAGGACAGAGATAGGGTTGGCAGGATAGCCACACAATCAGTATCTGTCATTCTACCATGTCTCCAGCTGGGATGTAGGGGAAATGCAGATTCTAGACCAGCATCTCATATTCTTTTAGTCAGAACTTAGTTACAAGGATATGCCAAGCTCAAGGGAAACTAAGGTAGATTTGCCTGCAGTTCTTTCTGTCCTTTCCCTTCACAAGATTCACAAAGATGGAGAATAATTTCCTCACCTCACTGATGCAGGACTCTGGCCAACAGAACGTGAGCAGAAGTGACAGTGTGTCAATTTTGAGCTGAGACCAAGAATTTTGTTTCTGCTTGCATTGGCACTGCTGCCACCTTTCATGAGTTAGGTAGCCATTGGGGAAGAGAATGAGAGGTAAATGACACGTCTCTAAATTGGTCTACAACCTGAAGTAAGTGCTGCCTCTGCTGACATGTGGGAAAACTGTCTATTTTCTTTATAAGCCACTAAGCTTTGGGGGCTGCTTGACATGTCTCAGCCTTTGATTGCAAGATTACTTTTAGCATATATGAGAACGAACATTTGTGAACTCTAAACACTTTACAGACATGAGAGAAGTTGTTCCCAGAACAAAACAAAAACAACTCTACATGGAGATGATCCCTTAGGCGGTCAGAGCACAGGTAGCCAGACTGGTTGCATAAATGTAATATAATATAAATGTTTTCCATGGGTGACTGGGAAAGGATACAGACTGCTCAGTCAAATGTCCAGTGACAAAGCAGGAACACATTTGCCTGGAGGAATCTTGGGGATCAAAGCCAGGTAAGTGAGGGAAATCTGGGTCAAAACAAAGCATTAATAAACCAGGTTGGGAAAATTTCCACATTGAGTAAAAAATATTACCTAATCCATGTCTGTCACTAAGAGGCCTGCCTGTACCATCAATTGAAATCTACCTCTAAAAACTATTTCTTCTGAAGATCTTCGGTGCCTTCAATTTCAGCAAACTGCAGCTTTTTATGGGAAGCAACTCTCTGAATAACTTGCTGAGTATTCTGACAACAAGAATTTGGATATGTAGAAATGACACTGATTTTTCTCCCTACCTGGTTAGCTGCTAGGGACAGGAAAATTAAAAGGCTCTTGAGAGCATAGCAATTTGGGTGTGAGTTTCCATTTTGAGATGCATGAATTAGCCTCTGATCACATATTGCCTGCTAACATGAAACCGGCTGAAGAAAAAGAGATGATTAACACATTTCTTCAAACAGGGATATATTCTAACTTTGACCCAGTTTCCCCTTGGAATTTGTCTTCTTTTGGTTATGAAAAGTTTTAAGCACTTAAGCGTCAACATACTGGAACTATAAATGCCTTCAACCTACACGAAACAAGGACAAACTTTTACAGAATTTTGAATTAGTTTTTCTTCCACAAACACATGGATGTAAAAATTTGAAAATATATAGTAGACACAGCATGATGAGTGCTAAACCCTTCAGTATGAACCACCTAGTACAGATGTAATCTTTTCTAGAATCATGCACTACTGCCACATCGAAACAACTTAGCAATTATTCTACTAGTCATCACAGATAACATACAAGTCATTAAAAACTACATTTATTGCATATGTGCATGGCACTTGTGCCATGGTGCTCCTGCTAAAGGACAACCTAAGGAAGTCAGCTCTTTCTTCCCTCTATGTTGGTTTCAAGAATCCAACTTAGGCATGGTGGCAAGCTCCCCTACCTTCTGAGCCACCTCACCGGTTTCCCCAAGTCATTTAAAAAAATTCTAGTTGTCTTCTAGAGATATTAATGGAACTTTCATCTATTATGCAGCCAAGGTCTGAGGATTGAATTTGGAGGTAAATCTGGAAAATCTCTCCCACATTTCCTTCTATATGGCTTTGACTTATGGCACAGACTTGAAGAAGCTGTTTGGCTTCCTTAAACAATGTTATATATTCTTGGCTTATCTATGGCTTTCCAGTGTTATGTTTAAGTAGTATCACCCTTCAAATGAGATCTAAAGGCTTGATTAGGTTTGGGTTTAACAGTTCTTAGGCACCATGCAGGGAAGCCAGTAAAATTGGAATCTTCCACAATGATGATTTGGTTGGTAAAGTGTTTCCAAGGAAAAGTGCCTTTGCCTAGAAACAGAGACTGGAACAGATAAGTTTATATGCTAATAACATTGTGAGTGGTACAGTCTTATGAAAGCAAGTGGGGAGAAGAAAGGTAGCAGGTTAAAAAAAGGGAGGGAGGAGATTACAATTAATCCCCACCAAGCTTTCCATGGCATCATAGCCAGCACGGCTTAAGAACAGAACTCTTCAGAGGTCTTATAGAGCAATCTCATCATTGATAAGTCCATGTAACACATATTAACGCACTGGGACTTCTGAGCTGTTCTCTTGTTTCTGGAAAACCACTGGGAAAGCCAGGACAACTATGCCTCCCGTGATATTGGTCTGCCACTGCAGAGTCCACCCTGGCAGGGGCAATGACAACCTTTCCACAAGGCCTTTCATCCCAAGAGCTGAGATGGAAGCTGGTAATGACCATCACGTTTATCCAGGAATCAAGAACATTCCCTTCTCCCAACCCTCCCTACTGGCCCTTTTCCCTGCACTTTGTAACTTAGTCCCCCTCCTGCCACTGTAAATGTTCTAGTTTGCTTTTTATTGCTGTGATAAACATCATGATCAAAAGAAACTTGGAGAGGGTTTATTTCGGCTTACAATGGTAGTCTATCATGAAAAGGAACTCTAGTCAGGAACTGAAACAAGCTTTGTAGACACACTGCTTACTAACTTGTTCAGCCTGCATTCTAATACAACGCAGAACAATCTGCTCAGAGGTGGTACCACACTAGTAGGTTGGGTCCTCCCATATCAATCACTAATCAATAATATGCCCACAGGCTTGTTTACAGGTTAACTTGATGGGGAGCATTCTCTCAATTGAGGTTTCTTCTTCCCAGATGCTCCTAGGTTGTATCACATTGACAAAAAAACTAACCAACAGAGTTGGAATAATGCAAGTAACAATCAGTTTTGTTTGGGGGGTTGTTTTGTTTTTGTTTTTGTTTTTCTTTTTTTGTTTTTTTTGCTTTTGTCCAGGGTAGACTGTAGTAAGAGTTTTGGGTTTTAATATCTGTAAGGCTGAATTATCAAACCAATGATCATCCTTTAAGTCTACAGGCAATATAACATATCCAGGGTGTCACAGGAGCATTATAATAGAATAAGACTGATTAAGAGATGAATCTATGTAGTTTGTCAGAATACATTTAGAGCAATTTACATGATAAGATCAACCTATTTTAGTAACAATTAAATCAGTAGGTTGTCCTGCAAGGACTCCATAAGGATATCCTACATAGGCTCTCAAGGGTACAGGAGCGTTTTTAATCACTTTAGGTTTTTTTTTAAAGAGTAACATATTAGAAGCAGCAAATAATCTAAATAGCCCAGGATAAACAGCAGAGGTGTTTCTAGTAGAATAACCGACATTAATGGGCTCACCCAACCTGATGAGGACCACCTCTTTATAGGTCCTGTATCTTTAGGCTCATATCCACCATAAAATTCTTTCCTTTGTAACAAATATAATTTACAATCATAATCAGGAGTAACAATGGAGTAATCAAAAATCACATCTTCAGATGCTCGTGGCTGATAGGCTCGTGGACAGAAACTTGAGAACCATATCCATAAGAAAGCCATAATGGACTCATGTCAGGTTTAATAAATACCAAGAATACCAAGTTTTATTTCTAGAATACTTTTATAAGCAATTTTTATACTATTTTTTATTGAAAAATAAAATCATTCATATTACATCTCAATTACTATCCCATCCCATGCATCCTCCCATTCCTCCCTCCCTCCCACTTTCACCCCATGCCCTATGACTGTGACTGAGGGGGACCTCCTCCCCTTGAATATTATGCTAGGGTATCAAGTCTCTTCTAGGTAGTCTGCTACCCTTCCTCCGAGTGCCAATGGGCCTCCCCACCAAGGGGACATGGCCAAATATGGGGCACCAGAGTTGTGTAAAAGTCAGTCTACAGTCTCCACTTAACTGTGGAGAATGTCCTGTCCCTTGGCTAGAGCTGGATAGGGGTTTGATGATAACTGCACGTATTGTCCTTGGTTGGTGCTAAGGATCGAGCAGAACCCCTGGGCCCAGATCTGCCCATCATAGTATTCTTGTAGGTTTCTAGGACCCTCTGGATCCATCTATTTCCCTATCTCCTATATTTCTCTCACCTTAGGATGTCCTCACCTCTATCCCACTAGGGTAAGGAGTTTCCTGAGAGGCTTCATTGTAATTCTCAGGTGTTTGGGGATTGCCCACAGAGGAAATTACTTGTCCCCACATGAGTGGTTTAGATTTCTCTGTAATTGGCAGAGATGTAGGTGAAATCTTTTGTGAGGGGGAAAGACTAAGTTTTTTTTATCTTGTTGAGGGCTGTCTGTATTTTCTCTTTTTTTTTTTTTCCACCTTTGAGAGGGGTCTTTTGATGGAAGGGCCAGATGAGTTTGTCTGGGACCCAGATGGGGGATTTTGTATTCCGTGAAAAGACACAAGCATATCCCAGTCCCGAGGTGATTAGGACATCTGGCCCTTTTCAGGTGCCTGTTAAAAGATCTTTCCACATCACTAAAGGCACAGCAGTTGGCTGTAAGGGTGCCCAATGTTTTTGTATTGGAGTTAACCCTTTCTCATCAGTATGGAGGTGATTGATGGTGAATAAAACATGATTTAATAATTGATGAGGAGAATAGTAATGTTCACTGGACTTAAGTCTTTGTAGTTGTATTTTAAGATTTTGTTGAGTTCTTTCAATAATTGTCTGTCCCTGGGGATTGTATGGAATCTCTGTAGTATGTTCTATGTCCCACTGACTACAAACTTTGAGACAGCTTGAGAGGTATAGGCAGGAGCATTATCAGTTTTAATTTTTTTTGGAATGCCCAATGAGGAAAAGCACATCATAAATGTTGTATCACATCTTTTACAGTTTTTCTTGTTTGTGTTGTCACAAGTACAGCATGAGAGAAGATATCTACAGCAACATGCACATAGGCTAATTTTCTAAATTCTGGGATGTGAGTCACATCCATCTGTCATAGAATCTGAGCTCTGAGACCTCTTGGATTTACTCCCATTTTTAGTGGATGGTAAACATTTGGACCGTGTTTACAGTCTTTTACAATCTGCCTGGCTTTTTCTTTAGTAAGGTTAAACATTTTTTTTTTAAGGCCAGTGTATTCTGGTGATGTAGTGTATGACTTTTAAAAGCCTGTTCAAGAATATTGGCAATGATTTGTTCTTTTGTTAGTAAATCGTTATGGCATTCTCTAATGCTAGGGGTCCTGGTAAATTGGTGTGTCCGTAATATGTGCCACATAAAACTTTTTCTTAAAGGATGAATTCAACTTTATAACTTAAGTAACAATGATATGATTTTGGAATTTTTAGACACTAGAGTTATCTCTATGTCTGGAAACAAGTGACCCACATATTTTGAGTCTGTATAGAGGTTAAATTCTTCGGGCAGATTTTTAAGAGCAGTGATAAATGCAATGATTTTTGTCTGTTGTGTAGAAATTTGTTTTGATCTTTTAATAACAAGAGATCTGTCTTTTATATACATGGCTGATGTTTCATTAAAAGAACCATCTGTAAAAACTAACAATGCATTTGCAATGGGCTCTGAGGTGATCTTTGAAGGAAAAATAACTTTGTTTCTTTCACAAATTTTAATATAGGATGTTGAGGTACATGATATTTAATTTGTCCCATAAAATAGGCTAATGTAACTTTCTAATCATCTGTAGTTTGTAACAAGTGATCCAGTTGTTTTTTATTGTAAGGAATAATAATTTTTTGTACTTTTTACAAATAATTTTTAGATCTTAATCTTTCCTTTATAATCAATTAACTACACATAAAAGGATAAGGTGACACCATTTTTCCTTGAGTGGGAGGTAGATACCATCATTTTAATACTCCTTCTTGCCATAAACAGGCAGTGGGAGTGTAAGATGGTTCTAAAGTAATAAGAGACCAGGGTTTTGAATAATTTGTCTAACTTTAGCATCTTGCATTTTTTGTTCTATAAGTTCCAATTGTTCTAAAGCCTCTTTTGTGAGTTGTCATTTAGATCTAGGGTCAAGGTCTCCTTTTAATGTTTTAAACAAATGATGTAATTGTCCTGTGGTAATTTTTAAATAAGGCCTAATCATAATTTTTACTTCCCCCTGGATATTAAGAGTCAATTACTCTCAGGAGGACTTTAAGGTTTTTCTTATAGTTTGAACTCCTTCCTATTATAAGGCCGAAAGTACCTATTAAATCTTGACTATGAATGAGAAAAATAATTGAGCAAATAAGAAGGAATGTCAGGAAGCAGGTTGCTATCAACACTCCAAGGGAAAGAACACCATGGCCCTTTCCAGGAGACTCTCCCTTTTGGGGGAGTCGCCTCAGGTCCGCAGAACAGCATTGTCCTGAGGACTCTACTGGAGGTGGTGTGGCACTGAGCTGCCAGTGAAGCAGCCTCAGGTTATGCATTTACACCATTAGCTTTCCCAGTGGCCACCAAAAGCCTTGGATATCAAAGTGCTCACTGCTTCAATGACAGTAAATTCGGTCATTTTGAAAAGCTGCTAAAAAGCCTCAGAGCTCAAAATTTTTTTTTGACACAGAGTTTTCTTGTGTAGCCCTGGCTGTCCTAGACTCACTTTGTAGACCAGGCTGGCCTAACAGAGATCCATCTGCCTTATCCTCCGGCGTGCTGGGATTACCACTGCACCCAGCTCCAGTGTGTTGACTCTGAGACATTAAGGTAGTTTCCACCAGAGAAATGAATTAGCCATTTCTGGCAGCAGTGAGTTCTCCAAAATAATTTTTAAGCTTCCCAGCGCTTGTAGATACTGTGGTAAAGGGTATAATTTGATTAATGAATGCAGGTCCAAATGGGACATCCAAGGTAACCTCTTGCTGTTAGGAAGCAGCTTTGGGGCCCTAGTTCAAGGCTTAGCAGCAAAAAGTACAAGATGTTCCAGACAAGAATAGCCAAGAGTTACCAGGTTAAAGGAAAAAAGCCTCACCAACTTTGGTTCATTGATTATCTTTTTAAAAAGCAACACGTCTCATTCATGTTAGAGGAGAAAAAGTCATTTCTTGGACTAAAAGGGGAAATGTAGTAGGAGTTTTGTGTCTTTAAAACTGTTGTTATGGAAACATATTTTTTGTTTTAATCCCAAGTATGGGGCTGCTTCAGATTGTCCACAGCAGCAGACTATTTGCCTCATGTGGGCTTAGAGAGGCGTGTGATCTTTGGTAGCTGCAGGTAGTTTAATTCTGAGGACTCTGGAGAGGGAATAAATTCCAGAGCCCAGAGAAGAACAGGGGGCTTTGAGGAAAAGGGCCGCTGCTCCCAGTTGCTATTGTTGTAGTTTAGTGAGAAGTTGGGAGATATCCTGAAACAGATTGGAATTGCCCCCACGGAACCTGATGACCCTAGCCAGCAGAAAGTAGCCAAGGAGAACTCCACCTCCCCTCCCCACTGATTTTCTTTCTCTCCTACCTGGTGTTGGAGTGTTGGAAGGGATTGGGGTGAGGGGAGGTAAAGGCATAAGAACCACAAAATCGATTTTAAAAAGCACACCAACAGAAGATGTCTAACCCCACAGGCTATGGCTAGTGGAGTCTTTCAGGGTACACCTACCAGTCTGTAGTTCTATACATAATTGTGAGAAGCAGCATATTGGGTAACAGTCACATACAGGATCTTGGAAGAATCTGACCAAGTCCTAGCTATGGAGCTCTGATGAAGCTGTAGAAATTATCTATCACTTGGTTTCCTCATCTGACAATCACAGTTGTTTTGTGCATGGATTTATTTTTATATTTAATCTCTTCTTTAACTGAGCTTCCATTTCTCCTAACTTCTCATTTGCTTTTAGAATTAACATTTTCTTTAACTGAGCTTCTATTTCTTCTAACTTCTTACCAAGACCTGACTTTTCTCTTTCACGTCTTTTGTTGTTGAGGTTTACGTTTGACATATTGAATTTTTCATTTTCATTTTTACTTCAGTTTGGGTTTTCTTTAGAGATTCTATCTCTCTCTTACATTATATTTTCCTGACTTGATTTTTTTTTTTCACCACTTGATTCAACTCTCTGTTCTCACAGCTGTCATTAAAACATTTAAGCATATCCTTTTTTACAGTCCTTAATATAGTCATACTATTTTGAAGTCCTGTGCTTCAGATAAACTGCTTTTCTCAGGGATTACTGCAATAAGGAGGCATATTGTCTTGGCTGCTCATGGCTGTTGTTATTATTTTTGTGATGGGACACAGGCATCTGGAGTTATGTTGTTTGTAGTGTTTCTTGGCATTGATATCTGGTCTCATCTTTGTTGGGTCAGTGCTCTGTTCTTGTTGCTGTTGCCCAGTCTGAATCCTTGCTAAGTGTGATGGCTGTGGGGTCTTCTAGTATATAGTGTTTCTGTATGTCAGCAAAAGTCACAAATGAATAGAGCTAGGCTAGAAGGAAAAGGCTGAAAGGGGCAACAGAAGGCACCAAGAGTCAGAGTTCCCAGAGAAAGAAGAGGATGGGGGCTCCTGCAGGCAGGCTGCAGCAGAACTAAGTCTAGAAAGACTGAAATGGAGGCCAGGAAGGATAATAAAGGCCACCTTCCTGACTCCCAGTTTATTGTGGCGACTGGTGTCCCTGGTAGAGTGTTTCTGCAGGTTGTCAAGTGTTACAAAGGAATGGTGATGGGTTAGAAGGGAAGTCGTAAGCGTTGTAGGGATCCAGTGCATTAGGAATTAATGTGTGTAAAGCCAATCAGGGTTTTCTGAAACAGTGAGAATTATGTATTACTTATATCAGACAAATTTGAGTTAGAAGGCCACTTCAAGATCTAGGAACGAGTCTAAGAAAAAAAGTAGTCCTCTAGGAAGAAATGGTAAAACTACAAAACATAAGGTAAGAGGATACTAGGGAGGCAGAAAAGCAATAGTCCCTTCAACTCTGGAGGAGGTTAGTGACAGGGCCATTCTTTCAGATATGGAACGTAGGGAGGTACACTAGAGACTTTTAAAAGTGTGGTGCACTGGCTAGAAGGCCTTCCAGTGAGTGTTTATTTCAATGACATCTTGGCTGGAGACACAGATGTGAAGTCTCAATATACATGTGTCATGTGATAGTTTAAGTCACAAACACAGAATCACTGCACAGATCAGTCATATCCATGGACATAAAGTAAATGGCAGCTGCTTGCTTGGGTCTACCAGCAAAGGGAAATGGGGAGTTATTGCTTAGTGGGAACAGAATTTTAGTGTTGGAGGATGAACTGAGTTCTGGAAATTGGTTACAAAGAAATATCCTACTTCATTTCACTTAAAAAGGTTAAGATTGTAAAACTTATGCATACTTACCAAAATAAAAGTGTGTTTGAAGCACTGGGGAACAACAAGAGCTATTGTTATAAAATCAAGCTAGTAGGAGGAATTTAGAAGACAGCCATCCTCAATGTCTAAGGCAGCAGACGGTGGAAGATGGAATGATATGATTGGTCTCTTACTAAAATTAGATCACACCTTGAGACTGGACTATTATATTTGTTAAATAAGTTTTACAGCACAAGAACCGAGCAATATTAATGTATTCTTAATCCACTATGTTAGTCTGGCTTTCTCTTTGCCAAAATCCCTGAGATACTTGCATTTTATGGCTTCCTCTGCTCAGCTGCTCTCTTCTGATGTGTCCTGTACCTCTGACCAAGACTGAATTCCCCTCCTTCCTCTCTCTACCTCCTCCTCCCCTGGCTGGCAGGAAGTCCAGGCCTATTCTCTCCCTGCTCGGCGAGTGGCTGTAAGCTGCTTTATTCGGGTATCAGGGAACAACTGGAGAACAGTGTTTATACAACACTGAAATAGATGAAGGAACTGCAAGGTTATGAGTTGCCATTGCTTTCTCCAAATTTCACATGTTTTAGGGAGGCAGAGAGAAGTGATTTGGTCAGGGCATAAGATTCACTGGTCACTGAAATTAGGATAAAAACCAGCTTAGAATTTAAGAGGCACAACTATTCCTATTTGAGTTTGGTTGTATTTGAAGTAAAGGGTATGTACTTCTCTCAAGCCTGAGGTATTTTCCCTCAAGACTTAGCTGGTGATGAATACTGTCCCAAAGGATAGTGCTCTACACACCTCTTCACGTTAGCTTTTTTTTTTTTTAAGTTTGTCGTTTTATGAGAATAAATTTCCCCTCTTCACATGACCTAAAATATGCTTAAGGCAAACAATGTGTCTATTTCCGATGGTGTTCCTTGATTGGCTGGTCCTCTCCTACCTTCTCCCCTCTGTACTCTTCTACCACCCACGTAGAAAGTCAGTATTGGAAAAGTCAGTCTCCTGACTGAAGGCTTCAATTACCCACTGTACCACTAGAGCAACTCCTCTTTGGGCCAATCTAAGGACAGAAAGGAGCAAATGAACTTCATACTTTAAAGAGGTACAAATATAGCCAGAACTTATACAGATACAGAAACGTGTTTAAGAAATACTTTGCCTTCTCTATTATATCAGTCATAGTTAAAAGCTCCAAGAAGAGAGGCCAGGTCCTAGATAACAGGGAGTAAAAGTTCCAGTCTCTGTTTGCAAGTGGGAAAAACACTGCAAGTGCTTCCCCCCAAAACTCAGTATACACAGCACCTCAGCACTTCTGATTTCCGTCTGTGAACTCCCAAGAACTAAAGATATTTATAAGCTCCAGTTTTAAAAGGGTATCCACACTCATGTCCCATCTGTTCCTTATGAAAACTTCTGGCAAGGGAAAGGATAGGTTTCTGTAGCCTAGCTTGGTGAAAGGGAAACTGAATCTCTTGAACCCACAGAAAAGGATGACAGCATCTGAGCCTGCCAGTAAAATATTTATCAAATTGAACAAATAAATAGATGAGGGGTTTAAGGTACATAGGATGTCAATTCTTAAGAAATACATAATTTAATTAGGAAGAAATGTCCAAAGTGGAATAAATTAAAATCACAATTCAAGGATTAAGTAAGTTAGGATAAGACTCAAAAGGGTAAATATATCTTTCATGGGGAAATGAGGCAAGAAAGTGCTTTGCTTTCTAAGTGCACTTACATAGCCGTAATCCTGTCAAGGAGGGTGAAATTCTCACAATGCTGCTTAATATTTTGATTTTACTCAGATTTTTCATAGCATCTATAAAGTCTCTAACTTTACACCTTAGCTCTTGTGATGTCTAGTTTTGTCACATTTGTTTTACATCTGAAGTGTAAACACTAGTGAAATTAACTTTTTTATTTTTAACTACATAGACCATGAAAAAAAGGAAAGGAGGAAATTTAATAATTAGAAAATTCTATCCTCAACACCTGGAATTGCTGAAAGGTACTGATTTTAAAAAATGGTGCAATAACTAATGAATTGTACACAAAGAGAGAGGTTATGGAAAAGGAAGTCTCAGGAAGAAGGGATGACCAGGAAAAAGGAGGCTGTAAGTAAGTCAAACATGCTATTTGTCAGAATGTTTCTTTCTGAAACACAGTACAATAATTATGCTCACTGGTTCAATAGTGACATGAAGGTTATGGAAGTAATCAACCACTTTCTGATTGGATTTGAGAACACTCAGCTATAGTCATCTGCTCAAGAGCAAGCCAAGATCAGCAAGTATTCCAGCAGTGACGGGACTCAGTCAGGTGCAATTAAATGAACAGAAAGACAACGGAGGTGAGAGGAGGACATGTTGGATGGCACCCAGAAAGCGAAAGAGTTGGGGTGGACATATGATCAAGACACATTGTATACAGGTATGAAATTATCCAAGAATAAATAAAAAGCAGCCAAGCTAGTGCATGGAGACCAGGTGTGAAGGCACACACCTTCAATCCCAGAGGAGACAGGAGGGCCTCTGTGAGTTTGAGGATTTGGTTTACACAGTGAGCGCCGGGACAGCCAGAACTACATCGAGCCCTTATCTCAAAAAACAAAACAAAACAAAATTTACTGCATGGAAATATTTGTGAGCAAACCATAGGGGCAATTACAAACCCTATAAGCCCTTAGTACACAGACTGGGAAGTTCTAAACACACACCATGCTTTAGCTCTTTTTTTTTTTTTTTTTAATTTTAGTAGTTTATTCAGATTACAACTCAATTGTTATCCCATCTCTTGTATCTTCCCATTCCTCCCCTCCCCTCAGTCTAAGACCTAGGGGACCTCGTCCCCCACTATATGGTCATAAGCTATCAAGTCTCATCTTGGTAGCCTGGTTATTCTTTCTTTGAGTGCCATCAGGCCTCCCCGCCAAGGGGAGGGGGTCATGCTCTAGCTCTTAATGCTCACACCAAGTAAGGTGAGGGGCTTTCATCACTCTAAGTGTAGTTAGGAGAAAATGAGGTACAGGAAGGTCTAGCAACTTTTCCAAGTATCAGTATGTTGCTGGCAGAACTGGAATATCAGAATCCTTAGATTTAAAGAGCATTTATTATTATTATTATTATTATTATTATTATTGTTATTTTTTTTTGAGACAGGGTTTCTCTATGTAGCCTTGGCTGTTCTGGACTCCCTTTGTAGATCAGGCTGGCTTCAAACTAAAAGCAATCCATCTGCCTCTGCCTCCCTGAGTGCTGGGATTAAAGGTGTGTGCACCATGCCCAGCTCTAAAGGGTATTATGTATCCAGGAAAATCAACGCTGCAATTTGGAACTTTTAAGTCCAGTGCTCCAAATGATTTTTATTTTATGTGAGTGAATGTTTTGTTTGAATGCACAGAAGTGTACTGCATGCATGCCTGGTGGCCCAAAGGCCAGAAAAGGGCACAAGATTCTCTTAGACTGGAGTCCCAGATGATTTTAAGTCCCTATATGGATGCAGATAACTGAATTCAGGCCCTCTGTAAGAGTAGCAAGTATTCTTAACTGCGGAGCTCTCTCTCCAGCCTTGGGTAGGTTCTACCAAAACAGGTGGTAATTGATGGAGGCAAGACCGTGCGAGCAAGAGTCACGTACCAGGTCAGTTACCCCAACTGTTAATATTCAAGTCAGCTCTAATATCTCTGCAACCTTCGTTGCCTCGTCGCTCTAGATCCTATCTGGGTTCTGACCTGTGGATATTCAGTTACTAGCTATAACTCAGCACAGTGCATGTTCAGTAAACAGTAATCGAGCGCTTTCCATCCTTTTAGGAAGGTCCTACGTCAACCAGAGATGCAGTGGAAAATAGTAATGAATGAAATAAAACTTTTTCTGGCACTGCTGCTCAGGAAGCTCAGCTCACTAGCAGGTTTGTCAGAATAGGTCTTGTGATTACTGGCTGTTCGCATAAAGAGTGAGTAAAAGGCCTAGAAGGACCAGTGGCCTCAGAAGCCACTTCAACCAGGCCGTTGCTAGGCGACCTTCTGGCGAGAGGCTAGAGGCGGGGCAGCCTGCGCAGGTTCCGCCTCCACTTCCCGCCCAAATTCCTCCCCTCCGGGCAGTTTGGAGCGTCAAAGCGCGCGACCGAGCGAGAACCGGCTGAGCGTGCGCGCTACTTTTTGCGCCGCTCAGAATGACGCACGCTCCCGCTCTAGGCCCCAGTCTCCGCCCCGCCCCCCGGTGTAGAGCTCCCGCCCTGAGCCCCAGGCTACATCTTCACGGAGGGCTTCGGCAACGCCTCTTCCTCCACCTCGCGAACACTGTAGAACTGGCTCGAGCGTGCAGACCCACCTCCCATGCTCTCGTGGCTGCGGCGAATGGGCCGGATGTGGGGAGCCAGCGGTTGCTCAGGACCTACTTCCGGAGGACGGGCGGAAGTGGCTGCGGTGCCTGGTGGGAGGGGGGGAAAGGAGCGCGAGGGGAGGGCCGGGCCGCAGGGGGTCGAAGGGGGTGGGGCCTGCGTGGGGCTGGGACCTGGCCCTAGCCTGGATCTGGAGCCGGGAGGGCAGAGGCTCCTAGCTAGGACCGGATGGGCGGGGTCCAGGTAAGGAGCCGGTGCACTGAGGAACTGAGTCCTAGGCGTCTCAGAAGGGTGGGTTCTGAGTACAGGGAGGGTCTGGGTGTCACCGTGGCTTGAGAACGCTGGGCGCCGAGCGCGGGGCTCGGAAGGGAAGGGTGGGAGGAGTTAAGTTCTTGGCGTGTGGGGGTTGCCCTGTGTCTGCCACGCCCCTATAGGAAGAGGGGTCTGTGTGTGTGTGTGTGTGTGTGTGTGTGTGTGTGTGTGTGTGTGTGTGTGTATGTATGTACACTCACAGGGGGAGGGGGCAAAGGGAGGGCTCCCAAACTGAAAAATTGGGGCTACTACAGGCAGGACTCAGGCCTCAAATATTCCAGGAGGGTGCTTTCGGGAGTGGCCATGCGAAGGAGTTTGAAAGAAATTGGGAATTACATCCTGGCATAGTTTTGGCAACGGTGGGGGAGGTGAGCGTTGCAGGGAATGCCTGTTGAGAGGTGCTAGCGGCTAGGTCTGGGTAGGATTTAGTCCAGTTGACAGGAGGTAGGAGATTAAAACACTGACCACCCAGAGACGCTTGAGAGGTAGGATTAGTAAGTGGTGTTTTCAGAGAGCAGTGGGCCTGTTTTCTGCCTTTTTTTTTTTAGAAGACAGTTTTTCCATACTGACTACTTTCGCTAACATGTCTGTACTGAAAATAGGTGTGACACCAACACAGCTACACATGCTCAAAATGATGGCGTTACAGTATGTGCGTGAAGTACCCTATGTACTTTTTATACGAATTGTGCGGAGTAGTTAAGGAAGAGACTTTGTTGATTGAACATGGTAAAGGACTGTAGTAAATATGGACGTGTTAGAAATCCATTCGGGCATGTATTAGATGATAAGTGTCATAATGTTTAAATGTTCCACAGGTTCACACAGAAATCAGCCTCCTGGGCCATGTCGGGGTTAAAGCCTGTTTCTTCTCCTGAGCCCCAGCAGAGCACACGTGGACTAGCGGATGATTTCTCTTGCCTGAGCAAGAGAAGGCGCCATACCCTGAATCTGTCTACCACGAGCTTCTGAGTTTCAGAAGCCAGCTGGATGAAGGGATGTAACAGACACCTGGGAGGGACGCTGAAGTCAGCAGTGGGGGGGAGGGGCCTGGACACACCCCTTCCCCCCCAGACTCCTCCCCATCAGGGGCCACCGGGCCATGGACTTTGGACCTGGACAAGTGGCGAGAAGCTGTGCTTTGGTGGATCTGGATCTCAGTTTTGGAAATCGAGGATTAGGTGTGTGTGGGAGGGGGAGGGGGGGTTGATGATCTCCAGGAGAGCCACTGAAAGAAGAAAAGAAAGGTAAGGTTTCTATAACTTTCCTCTCTTTAGCGGGCCTTGTTGTTACTGTGTAAGAGATGCGAATGGGAGCAGCCTGGGATTGCTGCCATGTCGGAAGGCCTGGCACTTCCTTATGTCCTAATGAGAAACAGCCCTTATCCTGATGGAACACAAGAAGCTTCCCCCGGGGACCCCACTCCTTCAAGAGGCAGGGTTGCTGCTATCCCATGCCTCACTGAGGCTACAGTGCATAGCTGCGAAAGGTTTGTGAGTACTTGCAGCTGTGAGATTAGGTAGGCACGGTTAGGTCAAGGAGAGCCTGCAAGAAAAGCAGGCTTCGGGATGGCTTGCTGGATTAGTTACGTTTACAGGCCTTTCCTCCTGAGATAATAGGATTTCAGATCAGCCTGGGCTAAGGCTGAAATGGATGGCTCTGGCAGGAGCAGACTGCTCTGCTTTGGGACTCTAATAACAGAAGAAGAGTTCAAGAGAAGGGAGAGGAAATGGTTAGGTAACTTCCCAAATCGTCCCCCTTCCTTCTTCTCCAAGTCAGGAAGCTTAGGCCATGAAAGCATATGCGAACAACAGAGACAGAGTTTGGGTTTGGGGAACAGTAACGTTTGTTGTCTAGCTCAGACTCCTCCTGGTCAGTGTCCAACCTGAGAGATGTAAATTCTCTCTGTCCTGTCCTGTTCTCACACACTTCAGTCAGGTTGCTACTAGGAACAAATGGGATAACTTTGCATTTTCAAAGTACCCAGGGCCTTGAACATGTAAGAAGGCAACACTGACTTTACTTGATTTCTTGTTTACTTGATTTCTTCTTAACACATAGAAAAGCTCTGGATGAAAGTTCTGGCTTTTGTTTGTTTGTTTGTTTGTTTGTTTGTTTTTACCGAGTGAACATGCTGGTTAGAACCTTGGCAGACATATGAATTAAAGGCCTGCCTGGCATTTGCCTCCTCATGTTTTATAAAACTGAAGTCGAGGGATCCTGTCAGATACTGATTTGGCTCTAATGCTCTCCATTGAGCTTTGGGGGGAGAGGGAAGTTTCAAGTCTAAAGAGCTAGTGAAAAGACAGAAATCTATTTCTCGGAGTGAGGGCTGGGCCTTTTCTCCTCTGTCATATCCTAGTCTGTTCTTTCAGGTGACGTGTTTCCAAACTGACATCTCTTGGGCCTTTGCTTTCCGTTGTTCATAACCCAAGCACATTTGTACTTCTTTGTCTTTATACCTGCCTGCTTCTTCCTCGAAGGTTTTCTCTAAAGGTCAGTTTACTTATAATACCAAGGCGCCTGCTTTTCCTGAGGATACTAAAGACTGAAAAGGGGATGTGCAGTGTATGAGTTTGAGGCAGCATGTGTTGGTCAGGGCTAGCTAGAGGCATTTAGCCTGTCAGACAATTACAGAGGGACATCACACTCACTGAAGACAATGACTGGTCTTCCTGTCATAGGAGTTCCTGTCTTTCCTCAGTGGCCTGAAGGCTGGGCAGTCTGGCCCGAGCGAGTCCTCCTGGCTCTGTGTGCTTTCTCTTCTCTGAAGCTTGTCTTGGCCCCTTAGAGGCCAGTCTGCTATGTATGAGTCGCGGTGAGGCTGTGTCCCCTTCCCTTACTCCATTCAACAAACGCACGAATGCCATTCTTTGCTTACGCATGAGGATCCTGATTCCCTAGGGCAGTGCCTCCTGAGCTGCCTGTCGGTCGCGCTGTGTTCTTTCCTCATTGTACGGAGGTGTCCCTGCTGGCTGGTGAATGCCTATAGCACCCAAGGTACTGAGGACTTGTGCTGCCCTTATAGGGTTCTTGTCCTTCAACGTGTCCACTCTTACCCTGACTTCCCTCACTTTTTTTAAAAAAATATTTTTATTGAATGTTTATGATTTGCATGTCATGCACCAGAATCTCTATTCTCCCCCCAGTAAAATAAAACAAACAAACAAAAAGTCTTGTCACAGAAGCTGTAGTGTATCACGCAGTATAGCCTTCTGTCCACATATGTTTACTTTCAAATGTTTATTGCTACAAGTCATGGGTCTAGTTGGAGGCCCACCCTATCGTTACAGGATCCTCACTGGGACTGCTGTCGGATATGTCAAGGAGATTCTTAATCTTTGAATCCGCAGATCTGCTGCCCCCCACCCCGCCCCGCGCCCCTTGTCCTCAGGGCAGGGCCTGCTCTCCTGCTCCCGTGTCATCATGGCAGGGCCGGCTGTTATAGCAGGGCTGGCTCATCCGCTCCCGTGTCTTCAGGCCAGGGTCCCTCACTCTTTAAGGAAGAGAGTGGAGGTTATTTTTCTAGTTTGGGGAGGAGCTATGGAAGCCCTGCACAGGAAAAGCTCACCTAAGGGATATGGCTTATGGTGAAAGCACTTGTGCAGGTGAGTGCTGAGTGGTCTTCAGCATCAGACCCAACAAGGACTGTATGGGTTCTGCTGCAAACTGCCAGAGAGAGAAAGTCAGTGCCGGACAGCCTCCATGGTACGTCATTTCCTCTTTAATGTGGGATAGGGTCTTTCACATGCCAGAGCACTAACTCCCACATCTCCTGCTGACTCTTCTGCCACAGGTTTCTCTCACGCCTTCTCATGGGGTCACTAGCAGATTGCTAGGATTCCACACTCAAGTGTGCCAGACTGTTAGCCAGAACTAGTGATAAATTTAATGACACATTGTGTGGGCATTTTAAACTGAATTTACTTAGACCTTCCGTTAGTCTAAAAGGAGGTGCAGGTGGCTGATGAAGGATTTCAGAGGCATTGCTTAGTGGCCTGTTGCTAATGAGCTTCAGTTTATCACTAGGTGGTTTGGGACAGACATGTTAGGAGGAGTTAAAATAAAGGAAACTAAAACACTAGTTTAACACTTTGGTTTTGCTTCCTCTTACTGTTTCAAGCCAAAATCTGTCCCAAATTCAGGGCATGAATCCTTAACACACTGCAGACACTTTGAGGCATCTGGGCTGTAGTTTATGAGGGGTGATATCCTGGAAGTTTTTACCTTCTTTATTAGTTCTTTTTTGCTTCTTTTGTTTTGTTGTTAGGGTTCTCCCCCCCCCCCCCCCCCCCCCCCCCCCGTGGTAGTAGAGTGGGCAGGCAAGTGCACTACCTCGTTTACTTCTCTTGTTATCCCGCAACTACATCTTCCGGTTTTTCCATTTGCACCTAATCTGATGCTAGGCTCATCCCCAGTCTAGGCTCCCAGCTCTGTTTCTTCCTTTCCTCCCCAACGGAACCTCTGTAGAGTCCACGGCCTCAGGACTGATATGCTCCTGCTGCTTAGACCAGATGCTGGCTATCGTTCCTGTTTACAGACTCAACCCATCCCAGTTCTGAGCTGTCCCCTTTCATGGGGGACGGGTAGCCTTCCTGCATTGTGGGATCATCTTGTGAGCCTTGTAATTTAAAGTACTGCAGAGATGGACGAGGTGGGGAGTTACTGTCTTCTCCTGACCTGCTTCCTGTCTACCTGCCTTAGAAGGGAAATCCATCTGCATGGCCTGGGCTGCTGGGGCTTCTGTAGCCTCAGTACCCATTATGTATGTGTTTTTTCCAGGATAGTGATTTGAGCTCCTTATATTTTGGATATCTATGGACCAGTTTCCCAACTTTCTCCACTTCTCAGGAACTTGGTCATTTTTCTTCACATTGTGGCACTTTGTGTGTGGGGGCCTTTGTAAGTCCCTTAATTTCTTTTTATGGGAAGTAAAAAGAGGACCAAGGGGTAGAAACGGGGGCATTCTCTCAGCATATGCATGGGTTTGGGTTTCCTGTTACAGTTGCAGCCAGCTAAACTGGAAATGGTGGGCACACACATCCCACACCCACACGCAGTCACTTCACTGCTGTGTCAGCCCTTCCCTCTACCTCAGGGCAGGACTCCAGCTGCTGCTGACAAGTTCCCTCTGCGGCCCCACTGTGTTCCTGTCACGTGGGCCCACAGCGGTCTCAGCAGTAGTTCTCAAGGCCATGTGGGTGCCAGGTTTGGAAACTGGGATGCCTAAATCTAAAATCTGGCCAAGACCCAGAGCTTCAGAATTCTCTGTAGCATGGGGGTAGCTGTGCTCTGCAGAGGTGCTGGGAGGGTGTACAGAGAGATCAAGAGAGCAGGCTTGGATGGCTAGTGACTCCTTACAATTTTGTTTTAACTCCTCACCAGCCCACAGGACCCTTAAGACACTCGCTACTTTCTGCATAATTACCACTGTCACTGTCATGTAGGAACAAGTTAGTGACCAGAATCCCTCAGTCAGCACATATCCAAGAGTCCTGGGTAGCTTGGGCCCTGGAATACTGAAGTCTGTAGGTAGGAGGGTCCAAGGTTAGTGTAACAAGTAATCAAACGGCAGTGTCCTTTGAAAAGTCACCCGCTGGGCAGCCTGTGGCTTCAGCCTTAAGTGAAAGATCTGGGTGGTAGGAGCCAAGGCTTATGCAAAGGGTCATGCAGGGCAGGATGTGGGAAGGAGTGAGGCTGTGGTACAGAGGTGAGTGGACCGCCGCGATTCCGACACCTCTCTGAATCCAGAAAGGCCCGGCAGTGAGATCTGGCTGGCTCTCAGTAGCCTGTTGCAGGGCTCAGATCTCAGACACAGTTTGTGCTACGGGGCCACTGCTGACACCTAAGTCAGCACCCGAAGCTCTCTCAGACTGCTTGAGTCGCTGATTGAGGTATTCCTTGCTGAGCACGCCATGTCTGTTCCCTTGGGTACTGATGAGTCGTCCCTGTCTCTGTCCCCGCCCAGCTCCTTCCAGGTTTCTTTTTCTGAAAACAGGAAGGAATAAATTCGGGCATTTCCATGCCCCTCTGCCATTCACTATTAGGGTTGCTACAAAAACCTGTGGTTGATTCATTGCTTCTTAGGGCTTAGGTTCTACCCTGTGCACAGGCCTTACTCTGGTTTCCCCACCTGTAAAGGAAAAAAAAAAAAAAAAGATTTGAAATAGCTGGTTCTCAGCCGCCTTGGGCAGCAGGTGTTTCCTCCTTAGCTTCCTTTTTGATACTCTCTTCTTGTTGCTTGCCCACTCTCACCCTTCCCTTGTTTTTTTCCAATTCATACTCTGCAACCTCCCTGGTTTAGGTATAGGGAATGGTTCCCAGGTTCTTAGTGTCGTGTTTGGTGAAAGTTCTACCTGCCAAGGGAACGCTTCACACACAACCAAGTCCCGCACCCCTCGAAGTCGCTGAAGCTCTAGACTCGCTGGGCTGCACAAGGAACGCTCTTGAGCAAAGTCTGTACTAGACAAGGCTGAGGGTATAAGGGGGATCGACATCTACATTGGAAATTGAGACCTGGATGAGGAAAGGGTCCCAGACAAACATCTCTCCTACCACTCCTTTCCGAAGTTGGGGGACCTGCGAAAACCCGCTCTTTAGTTCTTATCCGGTGAACGGGAAGTCAGCAAAAGAGGAAGGCCCCCCAGAAGGAGGGGCCAGCGTGGACTCGCCCGTGGCAGGGCGGAGACCAACCGAGGGGCCTGGGGGCTGGGAGAGCGCCGCCCCGCCCTCCCGGGGAAGGGCCACATTGCCGGCTGGCAGGGCCCGGCGGGCGCAGCAGGAAGGTAGACCTGACGGGACGAGGCCGCGCCAGCGCTGGCACTGGCTGGTCCCGGGCGAGCCTGGTTCCAGACCGGGAGAGTTGGAAGAATCTGGTGAGCTGGGCCAGGGTACGCCGGCGTCCTGAGCCCTGGGGTTTGTCCTAGGAAGGCAAGGAGCCTGGCGGAGCGAGGCCGCGCAGCCAGAGAAGTCGGGTCTGAGTCCCGAGTGTGCCCGAAAGCCGGGGCTGTTGGGGCAGAGAGAGTGGCGGGCCCACCGGGGCCGCGCAGCGCGCAGTCTCCCCCGCGCGGGCAAGTGGAAACTTAGCGCTCAGCCGCAGGATTCCCGGCCTTCAGCTGCTGGAGGGAGGGCGGCTTCTCCCGGAGGGGGCTGTTGTGAAACTCCGCTGCAGGGCACCGAGGGTGCGGGCGGGAGAGATGTGGGGTCGCCCTAGGGAGTTGGGGACTGGACTGGAAAGTGGGCTTTCTCCAAGCCTCACCCCCGTGTCCAGGCTTCATAAGTTACTAAGGCTTGTTTTTACTCAGCCACAAGGAAATTTTGACTCAATGTTGAAATATGTAAATTGGCAAGAAAACTTTTTTCCTAGCCTCATTGCTAATGTGTTTGGAAGAGGAGACCTCCAAGAGGCGCAAAGCGCTCTCCCATCCCCACCCCCCATTTTACAAAACGTGGTGCAGAAGGATTGTGGTCCACCCAGTCAGTGTCTATGGACGAGTGGCCATAGGCTGAAGCTTCGTTTTTGTTAACCGGTGCTACTGTCGTGGCTTTCGTGCTTGCCCAGCCTTATTGTGTGTTCTTTTTAATACTATTTAGACTAGGGCGTTCTTGATCCTGAGTCTTGCCTTTTCCAGCCACTACTACTCGATCTTTTAGTGTGGAGAGTCCTAGTAATGACGCTATTGCACACCCCTGCTTCAGTTTCTCAAACTCCCCGGCATGTGCAACAGGTTAGACACATTTTCCTCTTAGGGCGTTAGGGAACTGTTGTTCTCATAAAGACATCCAGGACCTTGGAGATGACCAAAGTCAACTTGTCTATTACATCAAGTAACTGCTTAAGGGTTTTACCTGGCTTTGTTGTTGCCTCGCTGTGGGGCTTCCCTGCTTATTTTCTATACCCTTGAATTATTTAGCATAGCTCTTCTGACTCCTTTTCGGCTCCTCCTTCCTGGAGCCTGGACCATCATACAGAGTATTACAACAAGGAAGTAGCTCACTTAGTCAGCCATTACCTGTGCCGTGTTGCATGTGCTCTGGATTTGTTTTAAGCTGTGCTTGTTCTCACAGTGGGCAAAGAAGAACCAGGAGGGGCAGCTCATTAAGGCTCCTTCCATCTCCAGGGCTAGGGGCAACATTTGCTTTCCTGCCGGGGAAGTTGACTATTGGCTGTTTACTTGTTGCTGCAGAAGTACCTTTGTTAGAGGGGCAAGCATGGAATCAGGTTTCTCAGGGGCTAGATATGATGGTGCAGGCTTGTCATACAGAACTCGGCAGGCTGAGGCAGGAGGATCATCAGCTGTAGGCAGGCTTTGGATACTTACTCCCTCTTTAAAAAAAAAAAAAAGTGTTAGCCGGGATCTGCTCTTAGGCAGATGAAGATATAGGCCCCACAGGGATTGGCAAGACTTGCCCAGAGCCACCTGGCATCTGACTGAACCTTCAGTGTGCTGAGGCTCTGTTCTCACCAGGGTGCAAATGTACGTGGTGGTGTGGGCTAACCTGCTAATTTTCCCACAGGAAGAATGAAAGCCAGGTTTGAGTGTGTGCCTTACAGGCATGTCTCATAAACGATGATATCAAGAACTGGGGTTAGGGTTGATGGATATTCTATTTTTAAATGGAAAATACTACAAACTGTTTTCTCGAATGACTTGTTCATAAATATCCCACTTAACATGTTGTTATAATTCAACTCTCTCCTCTTCCCATGCGTGGGGTTTTCCATTTTCATCTAAAAAAAAAAAAATTATGTGTATACATGTTTTTCCTGTATGTGTGTTTATGCACCGCTGTGTGTCTGGTACTTTCAAAGGCCTGAAGAAGGTGTCAAGAGCCCCTGGAATTGGAGTTACCTAGAGTACTCCTACCTGGGCCTATAGAAGAGCAGCCAGTGCTCTTAACTACTGAGCAGCCACATTTATTTTATTTTAAAAAATTTTTTATCTCAACTATAGTAGGGTCCAGTAGTTTCCTTGGGAATTGAGTAAAGCAAAAGTGATCCAAGACCACATAAAGAAAAGGTTTTAACTGTTCCCTTTCTTGGAGCACTTCCTTCCCTTTGGAGCCCAGCCACTGTGTCCATAGGAAGCCTGGGCCACACGTGTCCCAGCCAGCTCTCCACAAATCCAACCCGCCCTCCCCCGCCCCCAACCCCAGTTAACACCAACATCAGACTCAGCATTTGAGGCTTCCTGCCTGAAGTCCTGACATAAAGCAGAGGCAGGCCCTTCCCTCTGTGCCCCATTTTCTAAATTCTTCAGCTATTGATACTGGGCGAGGGAGTAAATGATTGTCACAGTTTAAAGTCAATAAATTTTGAAGTAGTTTGTTATTGCCAAAACAATACAGATAAAAAAGGGTGTGAGTAGAGCAGTGTTCAACATTTGGGCCGGGGACCAGAGTACAGCAGGTGGGAGGGGCACCGGCCCTGCTTCTCGGGTCCTCCTTTCCGTTTCCTCCCTGTTTCAAGCACTGACTGGTGCCCTGAATCACTCCTAACCCAGTGGGCTTTCGTGTTACAGTCATGCAGCTGGTTCCCTTTCATACTTAGTGGTTGATTCCGGCAGTCAGCTGGAACATTAGGTGACCGCATCCGCTGGGATACCTTCAGTGGCTTGTCTAGCTATGTGGCCTGGGACTTCGCCCTGAACTTCCAGCATGTCTCCCACCTCTGCCTCCTGATGCTGAGGTTACAGGTTTGCTCCATCGTGCTCAGCTGTCTTGTCATTTAGGAACTGCTTACAGGCATCCACGGTCTCACCTCTTCTGGAGTCACAGGTCTCCTCAGAATCAAAGAGAGGGACTGTGGATGCCCCTATGGAGGAGAGAATAGCCATCATTCTGAATAAAAAGCTTAGAGGAGGGGAGATGCGGCAGTCATCTGTGGAAGGCGCAGTTCTTTGCTTTTGCTGCTGTTTTGATCTCTATTCTCTCTGGTTTAGTTAATACTACGAATATCTTCCATGTAAGTTCTCAAGCTTCATACCTGCACCAAGCAGGTGGAGAGGACATAGAGCCTCTTTTCCTAAGGAATGAGGTAAGAGCTGAGGAAGGCATGCTCTCAGAGTCTGCTACAACACAGAGAGAGTGCAGTGGAGGACTCGTCATGGGGGCTTGGTTGTATCTGGGATGTTACAGGCCTAAAGGATGGCAGTGTTGTTAGGTGAGGTAGGGTAACAACATTTCAGGAGCAGAGACACAACAGTGTACAAAAGTAGTTACTGGGGAAATAAGTAGCTTTCTGAGGCTATTGTATGGGATCCATGTCATTAACGGTTGGAAACGAGATTACAAAAGGATGAAAATCAGTTGTTGTGAAGCCCATTTCTGTCAGACTAAGAAGTTTTAATTTCCCCCTGTGGGCAGTAGCACCTTCTGATGGCTTTTAATATTTAACGTGTCCAAGATTACCTTGCTGCCGGAGGTTGTGTCACTGGTAGATCAGGTCAGCTGGGGGCCTACATCAGGGGTTTGAGCTTAAAACAATATTCACAATAGAGAAAGAATTCAGGGGAAAGCACTTAAGGGTGTGAAATGAGAACTGGCAGTGAGTGGGTAACTATTTGAACCCCTGGCATAAGTCTGAAGCTTATAAGGCGGGCTGTGTTTTCTGAGGTTAGACTAGCATGTAGTGGGAGGGAGCTCGTGAGCCCCCACCCCTAGCTGATGCGCTCCTGTAGGTCGGCCATGTTCCAGTGGATGGCTCCACACCCATGAGTATATGGCTGGCACAAATTGGAGTGCAGAGCAAGAGGACAGTGAAGGCGGGGGGGGGGGGAGAGGTGGGGAAAGGGAGAGAGAGAATGATCAAAATACATTGTATGAAGTTCTCAAAGAAAACATTGATTGGTGCATTTACTCTGTTTAAAATCTGAACAGTGCACCGCGACCACCATGTTTATTTCTGTAGCAAAATATAAGTAGACACCAAGCGGGATGGAGATGATACATAGCCTCACATTAGCACCCCTGTCCCAGAAGACAGAGGTCACGTTAATGAAGTCCCATCGCTTTCTTTCTCTCATCCTTCTGTTTTAAAGACGGTTTCCTACTTAGTCACCTATCTAGAAAGCAGGAAATTGGGGGATAGCCTGAGATCCTGGCCATTGGAATTCAGGGTCAGTTTCAGCATTGATTGACTACATTGTGAAGGGCAGTGAAGGAGAGCTAGCAACTGGTACATCTCTTAACTCTCCCAAGAAAGTTGTGTGACCAAGTAGGGTTGTAATGCTGCAGCTGAGTGGAAGTGGCCCAAGGTTTCTGCTGAGAGGGCATTCTGGAGTTGTGGGGGTAGTGGAGGAAGACCAGTGGAGGCTGGGTGGACCGGACTCGGCTCACAGGGCTGCAGAGAGCAAGCAGATCTGGGAGTCAAGGGTTTGGCTAGGATGGAGAACGGGGTCTAAGCGCAGAGGCAGGTCAGCGAGAGCGTGGCCTATCTTGTGTCCTGGCCCCTTCCAGGAGCCTGCAGGAGCCAGTGTGGGAATGAGGTTCTGGCTGATGCAGTCCATGTTGCCTTATTTTATTAAGAAATTTTATTTGGAAGTAGTAAAAAGACTTTTCAACATAGAAATGCCCTTCAGAGTGACAGCTGTTACTAGTGTTTTGCTCCGTTCACCTTGTGTGTCTGTGGTATTTTCTGTTCTGAACTACTTGAGGGCATCTTTGGTCAGTGTGTATTCCCAGAGAATTGGGAGGTTCTCTCTTACAATGCTCGGTAGCCATCAGCTGTTATGTAGGCTTTAGCTGACTATCTGCATCCAGCTTTACTTTGTATGTGCTTAGTGTATTACTTTTTTTTTTTTTAGATTTATTTTTTACATTTTGTGTGTATGAGTGTTTTGCCTTCTTGCATGCATGCATTCATGGTATCTTTGAAGGTTAGAAAGTGTCAAATCCCCTGGAACTGGAGTTGTAGATGGTTGTGAGCCACCTTATGTACTGGATCAAATATTTTGCTTTTGTGGATGTTAAATAAGATTTTTTATTTCTATTACTTCTAGTTAGTTATTATCCGTGGCTGTGAGTGCTGTTGCAGGCTAGCTGTTTTTACTGTGGATTGCTGTTTTACTATTCTAGAAACCCTCAGTATTAGCAAACATGTTTTTACTTCATCCTGCAGTTATTTCATTTAGTTTAACATATAGGCTGATAAATAATTATGAGATTGTGGGCAGCATGACTTTTAAAAAGTACACTCCTTTAATCCCGACACTTGGGAGGCAGAGGCAGGGGGATCTTTGTCAGTTCGAGGCCAGCCTGGTCTACGAAGTGAGTCCAGGACAGTCAGGGCTACCCAGAGAAACAAAACAAAACAAAATCAACAGACTATCCTACAGACGCGTGGCTCCAGCATTAGTTGGACGCTCCTACTAACTGTCCTACAGACACGTGGCTCCAGCCTTGGTTGGACGCTCCCTCTCTAGCTCCCCCCTCATTCCTTCCTGGCTCTCTGGCTCCTTCCCCTTCTCTAATAATCCAGATCTCTTCTTTCTTTTCTCTCTTTTTTTTTAACCTTTTTATTGTTGTTTTGTTTTTCAAGATAGGGTTTCTCTGTGTAGCCATGGCTGTTCTAGAGCTTGCTCTGTAGACCAGGCTCGTTTCTCTGTAATCCCTGAGTGCTGGAATTAAAGGTGTGCATCATCACACCGGCCCCTCTCCTACTTTCAAGTTGTTGTTTTGTTGTTCATTAGCATAATGAGAGAAAATGTGGTTTTTGGCTTTTTTTCTTCGTGTCTGGCTTTTGTATAACATGGTGACCCTCAGTTCCACAGACAGGATTGTGTTCTTTCTGGCCGATAGTGCTCCATTGTATATCTGGACCACATTTTGTGTTACCCATTAATCTGCCACCAATGCCGAAGCTGATCCCATGCCTTGGACATGGTGGGCAGTGCCTCGGTAACTGGGAGTGTTGTGGGCAGCCCAGCTTTACTTCTGACACCGTTGGATCAAATAAAATAACCCAGACACAGTAAGGCAAACATTTTCTCTTGTTTTTTTTCCTTACTAAGTCAATTATGATAATGATTTTTAAAGACAGTTTGACTTGAGGAATGGGGGTTAAATGGTCTCACCTCTCACTCCTTCTGAACTAGACCTGATGAAAGACAGACAATGAAATCTGTCTGGAACAAACCAGGAGGTGGGGTTTTTCCTTTTATTTTCTTATTTCTCAATTCGGTTCCACTAATATCATTCTCTGCCTCCTTATCGGTTACATTGCTTTTCTGAAGACTCATTAGCTCATTCTGAAGTGGTGGAGCATGTCAACCTAATATCCTGCAGTCATCTGTCTTCCTTCCCTGCCTCCTCAGTTCCTCGTCTGTGCCCATCCTCTCCTCTCTAGCATGTGGAATTATCTGTACTTGACATAACAGGTGGTTTTCTTTCTCCTTCCTTAGGTACATGGCCTCTTCCTACTCTCAACCTAGAAGAATAAACCCTTAGACTGTGGTGGAATTGAGCCAGGCAAGCCAAAGGCAGCCTTGAGCCCGCCCCTTGCCTGCCCTCCCCTGCGGGGGCCAGAATGCTGAAGAAGCAGTCTGCAGGGCTTGTGCTTTGGGGTGCTATCATCTTTGTGGGCTGGAATGCCTTGCTGCTCCTCTTCTTCTGGACACGCCCAGCACCTGGCAGGCCACCCTCAGACAGCATTCTTGATGATGACCCTGCCAGCCTCACCCGTGAGGTGATCCGCCTGGCTGAGGACGCTGAGGTGGAGTTGGAGCGGCAGCGGGGTCTGTTGCAGCAAATCAGGGAGCATCATGCTTTGTGGAACCAGAAGTGGAGGGTGCCTACTGTGGGGCCTCCAGTCTGGCCCCGTGTGCCTGTAACCCCCTCAGCAGCTGTGATCCCCATCCTGGTCATCGCCTGTGACCGCAGCACTGTCCGCCGCTGCTTGGATAAGTTGTTGCACTATCGGCCTTCAGCTGAGCGTTTCCCCATCATTGTCAGCCAGGACTGTGGACATGAAGAGACAGCTCAGGTCATTGCTTCTTACGGCAGCACAGTCACACACATCCGGCAGCCAGACCTGAGTAACATCGCCGTGCAGCCGGACCACCGCAAATTCCAGGGTTACTACAAGATCGCCAGGCACTACCGCTGGGCACTGGGCCAGATCTTCAACAAGTTCAAGTTCCCAGCCGCTGTGGTCGTGGAGGATGATCTGGAGGTGGCACCAGACTTCTTTGAGTACTTCCAGGCCACCTATCCACTGCTGAGAACAGACCCCTCCCTGTGGTGTGTGTCTGCCTGGAATGACAACGGCAAGGAGCAGATGGTAGACTCAAGCAAGCCTGAGCTGCTCTATCGAACAGACTTTTTTCCTGGCCTTGGATGGCTGCTATTGGCCGATCTGTGGGCAGAGCTGGAGCCCAAGTGGCCCAAGGCCTTCTGGGATGACTGGATGCGCAGACCTGAGCAGCGGAAGGGACGGGCCTGTATTCGTCCAGAAATTTCGAGAACGATGACCTTTGGCCGCAAGGGTGTGAGCCATGGGCAGTTCTTTGACCAGCATCTTAAGTTCATCAAGCTGAACCAGCAGTTCGTTTCCTTCACCCAGCTGGACTTGTCGTACCTGCAGCGGGAGGCCTATGACCGCGATTTCCTTGCCCGTGTCTATGGTGCCCCCCAGCTACCGGTGGAGAAAGTGAGGACCAATGAGCGGAAGGACCTGGGGGAGGTACGGGTACAGTACACTAGCAGAGACAGCTTCAAGGCCTTTGCTAAGGCCCTGGGTGTCATGGATGACCTCAAGTCTGGTGTCCCCAGGGCGGGCTACCGTGGCATTGTCACTTTCCAGTTTCGCGGCCGACGTGTCTACCTGGCACCCCCACAGACCTGGGATGGCTATGATCCTAGCTGGAATTAGCAGCACCTGCCTTTCCCTGCTGGGTCTCCTTGCCATATGAGCTGAGCCAGGCCTACAGTCCTGGGCTGCGCCATCTGTCAGTGTTTCCCTCTGGGGTCTCTGTATCTGCCCCTCACCTCCCCCCAGTGGCATTCTAGTGCACAAGTCATAAGCTGAGGGCTATGCTCCTATTGTCAGGGCAGTCAGATCACAAGTATTGCGTGGTGTGTTGGGGGGTATTGAACAAGAAACCACTGTGTGGTATGGGAGCGTTGGGCTTGTTGGGGCCAGGCTCCTAGTGTCCTGAGTTCTCTCCAAGGGTATCTGCAGAGAGCTTGGCAACTCCAGCTCTCCTGACTAGGCCTGTCGACCCTAACCTGGCTTTCATCAGTACATGAGCCCACCATCGTACCTCTCACCTACCCCCTGCCCCACCTCCCCCCAGTGCAGGGCCGGATGATGGAAGGAGGAATGGATTTGTGGCCAAATGAGACTAACCAAAGGGATTTCACTGTCAGGGGCAGTTTGGCTCGCTGGGTTGGCCGGGGCCTCTGCCTCCTGGCTTCTCACTGCTGACCCGCCCAGTCCTCCTCTTTTTCTGCAGCATAGCAGTTTGTGGTTATGAGATGGAACGTGGAAAAGGAAAAGCAAGACAGCTTCCCCAGCTGTCAGGAAAGGGGGCAGGAGGCAAGCCTGTGCTTGGCCTTCTCCCTTCTGAGAGTCAGTTCCCTCCACATTCTTTAGGAGGACCCCGTGCCAGCCTGGGGGAAGACAGTGGCCTCCATGCCTCTTTTCCTCTGGGGTTTGGTCTAGAGGCTCCTAACTGAGGGCTTGCTCCTGGTGGCTGGCTCAGAGCGGAAAGCAGTCACTGAGACCAGAACATAATGGTTCCGATCCAGCTCCTGTCTGCCTTCCTAAGTGCCCCACATCTCCCCAGGCTAAGATGCGGGTAGCAGGTCGGAGAGAGAGAGAATGTGTGTTTTTGTTTGTTGCCTGACCTTAGTTTCATGGGAAAAAAAAATGGAATCTACAGAATTATTTTCAAAAATAAAGTAAAGGCTGAAAAAAATGTGTGTGTGTTCTAGGGAAGTGGGTGAAAGGTGGTGGGGGTGGGGGTGGAAAGGGGGGTAAAGTTACAGGAAAGAGCTAGACAGGCGGGAGAGCAGGTGGACACCTTGAGGAGAGAAATGTCAAGAGACTGGGTGGGGCTGGGGAGAGGGTAAGGGAGAGCTGAGGGCGGGGCCAGCTAGGATAGCAAGGCTGGCTTGTGGGGAGGGCACCAGGTTGCATGCCTGCTGTCAGCCTCTCAAGCTGGCCACAGGCTCTTTGGCAAGTGGGTCTGAGGGGGATCTACAAACAAAACAAAACGGGCATCTAAACCTGCTTTATGTTGTATACCCTTTGCCAGCTCAGGCAGCATCTACTGGGTACCTCAGCCCTGCTCTGCAGTGGCACTTAAGACTCCTGGTTGTGACCTAAGTGAGAAGACCATTTATACTGACGACAACCAAAGCATGTCTGTCCCACCCTCAGTGTTTACTGAAACTCTGTGTGTGTGTGTGTGTGTGTGTGTGTGTGTGTGTGTGTGTGTTGGTACACTACACACATGTGCCTTTTTATGCATCTAAAGGTGAACCTTGTCATTCCTCTGAGTCCTGTACATGTTACTTACTGACACAGGGTCTTCCACTGGCAGAGAGCTTACCCGTCATGCTAGGCTGCTGGCTAATAAGCCACAGGGATCCACCAGTCTGTACCTCCCTAGTGCTGTCATAGCTGGCTGTTTTACGTGGGTGCTGGGGCTTTAACTCAACTCCTGCTTGCATTCCAGGGGACTTTATTTAGCTGAGTTACCTCCCGAGCATAGGTTTTTTGACAAATTAATCCTTGAAAACTTGGGCTCTGAGTTAATGTCAGCATCGAATTCGGATCTTGTCGATAGTGGTAGAGATCACTAGGTAAGCTCTGTCCAGAAGGGAGGAAGTGGGAGTTAGTGGCCTTTGAGGTGGGGGAGGAGGGGCAGCTTAAGAAAGCAGACTATACAGTGAAATTTTGTCTCACTCATTTTAGCCTTTGACATTGTGGCCTTCGTTGTGTCTCCCCCGTATTGCTCTTAGATGGATTACTTAATATTAATTTTGATTTTATAAAGGAGATAGTAGTCCACTGTTTGTAGCTACAGACACAGGGTGTGGAGAGGAGATACATCCTTGACCATTGGTAGGGGTGGGGGTGGAGGTGTTAGTTTGTCCAAACTTCATGTTTTTTAGCACTTAACAGATTTAGCACTCCCTGGCCAATGCTTTGTTCTGACCACTGCTGGTCTTGCTGCCGTCTCACCAGTGGAGAAACAGGCGCAATAACGTGTACGTGATCAGACTAGGCTCCTAGGGATGGCTGGGGTAGACCCAGGATTTGAATGGAATGCGTTCTATAAACAGCTGGGATACTGGAATGGAACAGTCCAGTCTTTAGTGCCTTCTTTGACACCCCTCCCCCCCTTTTGGCCCCATGGTGATATTAGACTTCCAGACTTTGCAGTTGGTGGTCTGCCTGGAATGGTGGGCGGGTTTGATGGAGCCCAGGAAATACAAAGCAAGAGGAGGAAGGGCGTGACCTTAGGCCCACTGAAGCTGTACAGATACCAAAAGACACCTGGCTTCTCACTTTCTCCTCGGAAGGAGAAGTACCTTTTTGGGGTCTCTTTGTATTCTGCTTTTGAAGTATGCCCCCCAAAGAGTCTGCTTGTTCTTGTCAGGTCACCCTTGAGGTTCACGTGTGCACAGTGTGGGGATGCCATGCTGTAGAGCTCTGCTACCTTTCCGCTTAGAGATCCCACGGTCACGTCGAGGTCACCCCTGCCTGAGAGCTTTGTTGTGGTTGTGCTTTTGGCTCTGATCAGCAGCCTGTGGTCTGTCCCATGCGGTTCCTCCTCACACCCATTCATGCCTGACTCCCAGGGCATCAGGACCTCCATCTTTGCCTTCCTGTATGTCCTTGCCCTCCTATCTAGGTCCCATTGATACCTCTGAGCAGTGAGTCTCCCCAGTGTGAATAAACGGCTCTGGTCTCTGTGGCAAAGCTTCATTCAATAGATTTCTCCATGTGATCCGTGTCAGACTTTCAGGTGGGAATTTTGTAGCAGCAACTGGTTTGCCACCTCAGGAGTCCTTCCCAGCACACTGGCCAATCCTGGACAGTCGCAGGGAGTTTATGTTTGGAAGCAGAGGTTAGAGGCCCTTTCAGGTAAGGGGTCAAGTGTTATGTTCTCTCGTCCTGAAGCCCAGAGACCAAGCCTGGTGGCACAGATTATACGATGTGCTGGGCCTGCGCTCTGTATGTCTCACTCTGGATCACATGTTGGTCCTGCCAGAACTTTGTCTTATGAGGTCAGGACAGTCGTATCTTCTGGAAGGTTATGAAGATGAATTAATATGCGGAAGCAACATGAAGAGAGTCCTATGGAAATTTGTCTCGTTTTCCCTTTCCCAGTGTTCACCTTGGCTCCCCCATCCTGAGGCTTCCACCTTCACATCCATCTAAAGGATGCTGAGTGGTGCTCTCAGAGGCTGTGTGGATGCGACCACATGGCCCCCTTTGCTCACTTGAAGTCTGGCTCTTTCTGCTAAAACTGAGTAACTCAGAACTAGATTTTGCTGTATACAGCAGGAAATTCAGATCTAAAGAAAGGGGGGAGAGGGGCTGGAGAGATGGCTGACCAGTCCAGAGCGTATACTGCACAGGCAGAGGACCAAGTTCAGTTCCTAGTACCTACACCAGGCAGCTTAGAACAACTCGCAGCTCCCATTCCAAGGGATCTGGCCTCTTAAGCTTCCAAGGGCAACTGCATACATGTGGGACATACACACAGACACTCAGGCACACACACATTCAACTAAAATAAATCTTAAAAAAAAGGCAGGTGACAGAACTGGCATGGTGGCTTCTGATGTCACCAGGCCCTCCTACCTTACATATCACTCTCACCCTCCTTAGCACAAGGCTTTCATTCTAGGTGTCACTCCTTGGCTGCAAATGTTGGAGCCATCACTTATGTTAGGCTGGAAGAAAGGAAGGCAGGCCAGAGAATCCAGTCTTTGTTTTCCGGGAACCTGCAGCCAGGGCCTGACTGCAGGTCCTAGGCCACTAGCAGAACACATAGCCGCATTATCGGTAAAGGAGATTCTGAAAGTAATGGCCAGCGAAATTGATTTTTAGCTAAACTAGGATTCCTATTACTAAGGAAAAGGAGAGTGAGGCGTGGGAAGCCACTTATGCTGTGACACCTGCAAGACCAAACCAGTAACGGTGGCACAGGGAGCTTAGAGAAGGAAGGGTAAGGACGCTGTAAATGGAGGTGCGTTAAGGATTGTGCCTGACCTGGAAACCTCACTGGGTTCTGTGAGAACTCTCCTATCACGCTGAGGAGGCTTTCCCAGGGTCACACACATTTAGAGAAATGCCCACTGATCAGCACATGCAGATGGACGAAGGGATCATCTTCAGCGTCCAGCTCTTGGCTCACCATCCAAAGTGGATCTAGACATCAGGAAAAAGGGAAGAGGAAAGGGAGCAGACAGCTCTTCACAGACTGACACCGGTGTCCACATCACTCTCCCTCCCCCCCACAACCCCCCACATGCACATACGTTCCAGGCACTAAAACTCAGCCTGGGTCCCGTAGTCACAGGTGAAGTGGGAAATGGAATCTTGGCTTGACGGTGTGTGTTCAGCGAAGGCCCTTAGCACATCCATAGGTGGGGGAGGATGCTTAAAGGGCAGGTAAGTACTCATGAGTATGGAGATACACCTCTTGGTAATGTAACCCAGACCATGGGGTGAGTGGTGAGACCCTCCACGCCTCCCCAGAGGAAAACAGCAACTAGCACGCACCATGGAAACAGCTGCTCCCATCCTACACAATATGCAGAGGCCAGACTGCATATGTGCAAAGCTAGGTTATTGAAGCTACCTTAGTCCCTGTGTGTCACCATAATAAAAGAGGTGTGTTTGGGCTCATGATTTGGAAGGTTCAAGTCCAAGATGGGCCCCTCTTCCTGCCGGGCTGAGTGCTCACATCTCCAGCTAGGAAGCAGACAGATGAGATAGGCCTGGGACCTACAACTCACGTTGGGAAGCACACCTCCGAGTGACTGTAGACTTTTCACAGGCTCCATCACTTCCCAGTACACCACTCTGGGGGCCAAGCTTATGAGGGTGTTGGATGTCCAGCTACAAAACCAAAAATAAATAAATAAATAAACAAAAGCTTGTGTAACTTTTTGCTTAGAACAGCATTTCTGAAGCTTCCTAAAGCTGTTTCTGTGACCCTTTAGTACAGTTCCTCACGGTGTGGTAACCCCCAAACATACGATTATTCCAATGCTGGTTCATAAGGGATTTTGCTACTGTTATGAATTGTAATATCTGAGATGGAGGGTATCCGACAAAGGGGTTGTGACCTACAGGTTGAGAGCCGCTGCCTTAGAACCTTGGGGTGATAGTTATGCTGTGAGAAATCTAACTGCCCTGAGATCGCCTCACTAGAGGGCACAGATGAGATGGCTGGTGGGCAGCATCATCCGCCGCTTGTTGGAGGTGAGCCATCTTCCATATGCAGTCCTGCAGAGCCTGTAGAAGTCCCAAGCCTGGACCAACACCTAACTACAACCTGGTGTGAAGCAACAATTTACTCAGCCAAACCCTTCTTCAGTTTTAAGTAGCAAAATTAATGGCTATTTTCAGCTGCTAAGTTGGAAAGTATTTGATAAATTAAAATAGTAACTGGTTGGAGTTCTTGGCTTTTGTGTTCTGTCCTTGAAATGGAGACATCTTTGCAGCTGGAATGGCATGCTTAAGCAAATATTTGGAAGATAAGAATTTCCAAATATTTACTCATATAATACCCAAGGGTGAGTATGATGTTCATTCTATTATTAAGGTAGAAATCATCTGTGAATTAATGGATGTGAATACTATTTTATTCACCCAAACTTTTTTCAATTTTATATTTGAAGTATTTGAAATAACAACAAAATAATTTTATGGTTGGGGGGTCACTACAACATGAGGAGCTGTGTTAAAGGGCTGCAGGATTAGGAAGGGTAGGAACCACTGCTTCATTCCTTCACCCTCACTTCCCCTCCCCTTAAGGTCTCTTCCTCTTTTTCTCACATCATGATCCCCTGGCTACTTTCAACACATGCATGCGCACACTTAAATCAGCGTTCCACATGAGAGGGAATATGGTGTTTGTCTTTCTGAGTCTGGCTCATTTTGTGTAGCATAACTATCTCCAGCTGTGTTTACTTCACTCTAAGTGTCATGATTTATTTATTTTTTTCTTGCAGCTAAATGAAATTCCATTGTCTGCGCACACCAAGTTTTCTTTATGCGTTCATTTGTTTAATGGGCATCTAGCCTGCTTCATTTCTCAGCTATTGTAGATATTGCAGCGACAATATGGATGTACAAGATTCTCTGAGGTATGTCGTAGACATGGAATCCTTCAGGTATAGACCCAGGAGTGACCCAGCTGGGTAATATTTTAATTCTATATCCAATATTTTGAGGACCCTTGATACTGACCTCTAGGCTGGCTTCAGCGCACACTCCCTCAAGCACTGTGTAAGGGGTCCTCTTTTCCCACTCCTCACCCTCAGCGTTAGTTTTCCTGGTGAGGGCCCTTTGACTGGGGTGAGATAGGGTATCAAAGCACTTTTACTTTGCATTTTTTGCTGGCCAAGGATGTTGACATTTCAAACATTTTGAAGTATTTGCTGGTCATTTGTATAGTGAATGTTAACATGGTTTTGTTTTGATCCCAAGTGTGGGATGTGAAACAGACCTGTGTGAGGGTGTGTGGTGTTTGTCCGCTGGAAACAAACTTGTGAGAGAACACATGATGTTTGTCCACTAGAAGAGGAAGCTGCCTCTTTTGGGGGCATGGTCCTTGCCAACTGATAAACATCCTAGTACGGACTCTGAGGGAACACACACACACACACACACACACACACACACACACACACACACACGCACGCACGCACACGCACGCACGCGCACGCACACACGCGCGCGCACGCACACACACACACCCACACACGCACACACACACACACACACACACACACACACACACACACACACACACACACCCAAACAAGAGGTTTCGATATCACTTCCCATCGTTTGGCTGTTCATCACTTCACTTTGAGATGCTTCTAGAAAGATACACTTCAGACAACACTTTGAGGTTCCAGGTCTCCGGATTCTAGCTGTTGCGGGTTGCAGTCACCTTTGCTGAGTTGCTGGTTTGCTGTTTAACAGGTCTGCTGAAATCCTGACTGAGTAGAATTGCTTCAAGGACTGAGTCTAAAAAGGTCTACTCTCCCTGTTCCCATTAACCTCTTTTCTCTCCTATCTAGAGTAGATGGAAGGGAGGTTTAAGCATTAAAGAACCCCAATAAAGTAGGTTTGAAAAAGTTTAAAGCCTACACATTTGAACCTTCTTTGGAGTAGTATCTATTCAAATCATCACCCATGTATTGATTGGATGATGATGGGGTGCCAATTTTCCTCAATTCTTTATTAATAGATATTTTTATCACACAAGTAATGTTATACCACTGTAAAATGTAGAAAGTTAGAAAGAAACGAAACTCATTCATTTCAACTCCTAGATTAAATTTTTTTCCACAAGCATCTGCATATTTTATTTTATTTTCTGTTTCACTTATCATAATCGACATCATAGTTAAATTTTAATCTAGGGCCTACCAAATAAGTGTGTGATCGAACTTTGGTCTTCATTAGGCGAGATTGCCCTCTAGTGGTAGCTGGGGAAATCGCACTGGACAGGAATTCTTTCCAAGGTCTCCTATGAGGTTTGGTTGACTTGATTAGACTCATGAGTTTCTGAAATTGCTGAAGATGCTGATGACCCAAATGTCCCGGCCTATCAGCCTATCAACTTTGGCCTCATTGCAAATTAGCACGTTAAAACATCCACACTTATATGTCCCTATAATTAATACTCTAAAATAGTCAAAAATACTTTCTTTTTCTCACCAAGAGCAATAAAGAAGACCCTAGTCATATCCCTTAGAAGCCATTGTTTGTGGAGACACAGGCAGGAAGCTACACGCTTTCTACAAGCAGCATTCCCAATGCCTTCCCAGGCAGTTCAAACAGCAACCAAACTTCACACACGTTGTTGAGTCGATTTGTTGTGCTCCTCCCTTTGTATACAAGAATAAGAACAATTCTTCCTCTCTGGGTAAATGAATGCAGTTGTAGTTTAGAGCTTTCGAGACTTACTGTGACAACCTGTCAGGAAGAAGCACGAGGGAATAGTTTGTCTCTGTGCTGAGCACCTGACGAGCCAGCGCCTGACATGTGAAATAAGACTACTTCTAACTAAAAGTAAAGGTGGCAGCCAATGGAATTTTCTGGCGTATGGTGTTGACTAAAAATGCACTGATGCATTTGGTGGAGTGTTTTGGGAGTTTTATCTGTGAGATGGAGTAGATTCTTAGCTACCATGTTTATTTATAATTTTCTCACTTCTATGTCTATGGTAAGTCGGTTAATGCTTTAAATATATGTTTTCCCCAAACACATAGCAACAATGTGTTAATAAAAATGGAGATAGACATATCTTTGGTGTAGGATTTTTTTTTTTAAAGCATCCAGAACAACACACAAGATAATGGCATCTGGGACTTGTGCCCTGTATCCAGGAGACGGTGGACTAACATCTTCAAAAGGCTCAGAAAATGAAGCAACTTTCCTCAGCGTTACATTTGGTTAAAGTTTTATGTATTAGTGAAGACAAATGCATAGAGCAGTTTCACATGCATAAAATCTAGGAGCTTTATCCCCATAGATTCTCAACAAAAGAAACAGGGTTGAAGCTGTCAAGAATGTGTGAAGTGCACACATCTTGGCACATTCTCTCAGCGAGTGCATGTGGAACTCCCCATTATTTGCCTAATGTGGTGAATGAAACTAACACTTCCAACAGGAATGGATGAGACTGAGAAACAGTTATTTGAATAAATATTGTGCACTAAAGTCCTATAGAGATGATGGTAGTAATGATAATAGTTAGAAAAATACATGCTGGGTATCTGTAATCTGAAAATATAAAATATTTTATATTTTTAGATACAGCTGAGACAGATCTGGAACTCACTGTGTAACCCAGGCTGACCTTGAATTCAGGGTCTTCCTGTCTCTGCCTTCCAAATGCTAGGCTTACAGACAGATATGTGCCACTCTCTCAAAAACATTCTGATTGCCAGTGTGACACCACCAATGGGACATTCCACAACTGACCTCATATGATGGGTCCTAGTCAAAGCATTAAATGCATATGTTCATATATTCACCTATACATATATACATATGTATTATGTATCTTCTTTCAGTGTTATGTACAGGAATATATGAAATATAAATGAGTCTCATGTTTAGTAGGCTTGGGAAGGTCCCATCCCAAGAAAGAAGGAGAGAAGGGAAGAGGGAGAGAGATAGGGGAAGGGAGAGAGAGGAAAAATTCTGAAACATTTGGTTGAAAACTTGTGTTTCCAAGCATTGTGGATAATATTAAGTGTTGCTCATGCTTTGGACTACGGTCCTCCACATCTGGATTTCCCGTGGCTTTCTCAGAGCAGTCTGTGCATGGCCACTCAGAAGTTCACTGGGCAAAGGCTCTGCATGAAAGGCGGGCAATATATCAGAGTGCCATCAGGAGGCCAAGCTACAGAATCTGCTGGGCAAGGTTGGCATCCTAGTGGTGAAGCTTAAAGGGCAATTTGGGACTTTTTCCTGAAGATGACCTGACCACCATCTGCTGTCCTCCCAAGATGACCATACCCTTGCCCTGGCCCGGTGATGACTGAGCTGTCGACTCCATGTCTGATTTGCTTCTCTGGCCTGTTCAGCACTGCACAGCCACACACGTCCTGGCCGCTTCTTTACAGCTTGGCAAACAGACAGCAACTGAGGGGTTCTGAAAACGAGGACCCCATCTGTTAAAGAGGGCCCCAGCTGTGGGTCCACCTTTGAACATATGGGTTGTCTGGCTGTCAGTGTCTCTGAAGAGATGCTTTGGTCTCCAGTGGGAATGGCTGTCATCTGGTGCTACCTTTATAGGGGGTCACCTACCTGGTTAGTCTCAGTTTGCACTGGGGAGAACTCCAACTTCCACCCGATTCCCTTCACTAGTTTATCCTATCCTTAGTATCCGTTCTTCCCCAAATCCCACTGTCAGCTCAGGGACAGGCTTTCCCACAGAAGGAAGGAGGACACGTCTCTATTGTTGGAAGCGCAGGCTACCCCACTGTGGGCCAGGGGGTCAATGTACCTGCTGAATTTGCCTGGAAACAATGTCTGCCTTCGGCCCTCCATCACTCTATAGTGCACAAGTTGATCAAAGTGGAGATTGAAAACCATATTGATGGACTCCTATCATTCAGATGGCATGTGGCCTTCCCTTAGGAGGGCAAGGAGTGCAGGTAATCAAGATTAGATAACATTGACCTTTAACCACAGACTCATGGGGTCCCTGGAAGATTTATTTTACTAGCAGGCTTATGTTGAACCCTAGAGGTCCAGGTACCCAGCAACCTCCCAACCTCAACCCCCGATATCAGGAGGTTTTAAGACCTTCAAAGTCTAAGCAGGAACACCCTGTCCCGACTTTTGAGCCACTATTTTTCCTAATAATGAAATGCGTGCACGTTAGAAACAACTTGGTAGGGATTTCGCCCATACTCCTAGCACTTTAGTCACTGTTAGCATTTTTGTATTTCACTACTTCTCTGCAAAAAGACAGTTATCATGGGAGCTAGAAGATGGCTCAGCGGTTATGAGTATGCACTGATCTTGAAGAAGACCTAGTTCCCAGCACCACACCAGGTAGCTCACAACTGCCTGCACCGCCAGCTCCAGGGATCCAATGTCCCCTTCTGGTCTCCACGGGCACCTGCAGTTAGTTACAAGCACATACCCACACACAGACGTAGCAGCACATAATCAAAGGGGAAAACTTAAACGGATACAGTTATCGTTACTGCACAGTTAATCATATGTGTATTTCTTCTAGTGAGAAAAATCCTTTATGGACAACACATGCTTTATACAGCAACAAAGACACAGTCAACAGGGAGGGAGGTGGGAGCTCGGCCAGACAGCTGTCACAGGAACAAGATGAGAACGGTTCAGAAGCAGCATTGAGCACTAAGCCATTTCTGCAAACGTAAGTCAGAATCTGATTCAGAGAGAGAAGCCACCGATGAAAAAATTTAAAGTATATATATTGATGGGCTGTGGCAAGCAAGGCACGCTTTTAATCCCAGTCCTTAGGAGGCAGAGGCATGTAGATCTCTTGAGTTCAAGACCTGCGTGGTCTACAGAATGAGTTCCAGGACAGCCAGGGCTACACAAAGAAGACCTGGCTTAAAATACCAATGAACAGACTGGAGAGGTGGCTCAGTGGTTAAGAGCGCTGGCTGTTCTTCCAGAGATCCTGAGTTCAATTCTCACTAACCACTTGGTGGCTCACAACCATATGTGATGGGATCTGATACTCTCTTCTGGTGTGAATGAAGACAAAGTACTCATATACATAAAATAAAAATAAATGAGTGTCTTTTTAAAAACAAACAAATAAATAATATATATTCATATATCAACACCCATATTTCTCAGTTCTTTTTCTCCCTTTTCTCCACAATGAACAAATCAGACAAAAGAAAAGTTCATATCCCATTCTATTTACTGTGGGTTTATGAGAGGGGCCTCATTTGGGCTTCGCTTCAAGGAGGCTGACTCAGCACTGAGGAGTTAGTGTGGGAATGCTTAGTGACATAGGCACGAATATTAAGGAGAGACAGGAAAACACAGCTCAGTGCTGGAACATGGAGGTGGCATACCTTCAATCCCAGCACGGCAGAGGTAGGATGTCTGTGAGTTTGAAGCCAAACTGATGTACATAGTAAGGTCCAGGCCATCCCAGGGCTACATAGTGAGATCCTGTCTCAAAAAAGAAACAAAACAAAAAAAACAAAACAAAACAACAACAACAAAAAATCCTTTATGCATATGATTTATATATTATGTGCGCCAGTGTCTACAGGCACATTTAGACTGTTCACTAAGTCCTTAGCAAACGTCTCACTTGCAGAAGCAGACACATGTCAAGCTGTCAGACAGAGGAAAACAGTATTTTGACCCAGCACACACCGGGTCAGTGGCAGACGCCGGTTCCAAGCAGGTTGGCAGGGGTGGTCAGCTGATTGCTTGGTGGATGAGCTCCCAATGTCCTGGCATTTCCTTTCACTTTGGGGGGAGCAGCCAGCCATTCTTCCTTGGGGACCTCAAGTTGCCAATTGACAGATACATGTTTAATTTACTGCTCTCATTGAGCTGACTTGTCCCCCTGCTAGTAGTTTCCAGCTAGGGATTCTGGGAAAAGAGAAGTGGGACCTGCCTTTTTGCTGATCTGAGGCTTCCTCTTGAGATGTTCCAAGATATTCTTGTTGGAGAATCCTGGGAAAGAGAGAGAGGAAGGATTGCAGGAGCCACAGGGTTCAAAGACGCCACAAGAAAACCTACAGAATCAACTAATCTGGGCCCATAGAAGCTCACAGAGATTTCTGAGCATGCATAGGACTCACCTAGGCTTTCTGCACATACGTAACAGTTGTGTAGCTTGGTCTTCATGTTGGACACTTAACAGTGGGACAAGGAGCTGTCTCTGACTCTGTTGCCTGCCTTTGGACCCTTTTCCCTAACTGGGCTACCTTGTCTAGCCTCAATTGGAGAAGATGTCCCTAATCTTACTGTCCTTTGATAAGTCAAGGCTGGTTGATATCCATGGAGGCCTCCCCTCTTCTGAGGAAAAATGAAGGAGGAGTGGACCAGAGTTGGGGCTGGGGGGGGGCAAGGCCATGGGGAAGGCCTAGAAGGGGAAGAGGGAGGTGGTCAAGATATAAAGTAAATAAATTAATTAAAAACAAACAACCTTACCAAAAAACTTATAGCAAATAATTTTATTATAGTGTTATTTAACATGTAAGTTGTATTGCTACACATGTATGTTGCTTTATTTTAAAAATTATGTGTTTACCTCCTTAATTTCTGGTGTTTCATAATAAGAAAATTTATCACACACTACTATATACTTAATTCTTAATCACTATGTTGGGAGCTGTTTGCAAAGGCTCTCTGTTCACGTGCATTGCTCTCGTGCTCTCTGCTCCAGCATAAGAGTCACATGGGTTTCTGAGACTGTGATTAAACACAATGTCCCGCCAAGTGTACACTCAAGGTCTTCAGACTTTAAGAAAAAGTACACTGAGGCCTTAAGACTGAGCTGATTGTTCCAGCACCCAAGGAAGCAGGACATGGGTGCTTGAGATGACATCACTTTCCCCATGTGAATGTTGGCATTATCTCCTGAGAGTGACCTTCTGCTTTGTCTCCCATGCCTGAGATGGGTATAAATAAAGTCAAAGGTCTTGTGGTATTGACCGCAAGCCCTCTTGAGTCTATCCTTTGTTTCTGACTATTTCTTGCTTCGGCTTCTTATTTCTGTTCTTTTATCATTTCTTTTTTTTTCCTACTTACTTTTTATTCATAATCATAAACTTAACTTTGCAACCCAGCTAAACCTGGAGAGGAATGAGGACAATATTGAACCCAAAGAGATTCAGTGAGAGCAGAGATTACAGGGTACTGCGAGCAGATGGGGTAGGGGTGTTCTCCTGAGCTCCAGAAGGAATGGTCTGGTGGACAAGATGCCCGCAAGTCAAAAGAATTATAGTTGTCCACAGTCAGAAATGGTGATCTTCTTGTTGCTCTTGCTGTCCCTGGACATAAAGTGCTCCTTGGCTTCCACAATGCTCATACCTTCTTTCATCTTCCCAAAGACCACATGTTTGTCATCCAGCCAGTCAGTCTTGGCAGTGCAGATTAAAAAAAAAACAAGTAGGGACCATTTGTGTTTGGTCCAGCATTTGCCATGGACAACATGTCAGGACCTGTACGCTTCAGGATGAAGTTCTCATGCTCAAATTTCTCCCCATAGATGGACCGGCCACCAGTACCATTATGGCATGCAAAATCACCACTCTGGCATATGAATCCTGGAATAATTCTGTGAAAGGAGGAACCCTAATATCCAAATCCTTTCTCTCCAGTGCTCAGAGCATGACAGTTTTCTGCTGTCTTTGGAAACTTGTCTGCAAACATCTGGGAGGAGATGCAGCCCAAGGGCTCGCCATCATCCTTGATGTTGAAGAACACAGTGGGATTGGCCATGGCTGCAGCAAGTGGTGACAGGGGACAGAGGCATCTGCCCTTTTAGCATTTCTTAATCCTCGCTCCCGGATCTAGGATCTGTTTGATATTGTCAGGGCAGGCCCCGACATCACTAATTGTGTTTTTTAAAAATCCTGTGGTGAATATTAGGTCCTAGAATAGGCTTTCATTATAGCCCTTGATAGTACTATACACAGGATTTATTTCTTTACTGATTTATGCTTGGGCTTGACCTCAGACCTTGCACATGCTGGCAGGTGCTCTATAACTGAGCTGCACCTTTACCTACAGTCACAAGTTATCATCAGCTTAAACAAAAATCTGAGGATGGAAAAAAACCTACATATAGAAAACATGGAAGTTTTCCATAAGCAATTCAACTTCTCATATATTTTACAATAACCTGACTGAGGAAACCCTCTCTCTAGAAATCCATGTTGCCCTCCCATTTTCAGGAACACACTGATTGGACTCCGTTGTAATAATTACACCTCTTAGAGTGTGTCCTGGCTCAAGTTCTGTCTATAAATGGTCTCACTGAGGCCTTTTGTCCCCCGTGGGCAGGCTGAACTGAGTGGTGGCCATATTGGCTGTAGGGCGGTGCGTGTTGTCTTGCCTCTGTGCAAGACATTAAGTGGCAGAACTTAGGAGGGTGTGAGTGAACACGGGTTGGTGTGGCATGAGCTGACTCTCTTCTACACTTGCTGAGTGACCTTGGAGGTATAAACTCTCTTCAGTCGTCACTGAAACACACTTGGAGTGGAGAGACTGTGCTCTCTTTTATTATCTAACACCCATGCAGCCCTTTTGCTGGCCCTGTGATGGCGGTGGGGTTGAGTAGGGTTACCTAGACTCACATCTAAGCATGGCAGGGATTCTCTCTCTCTCTCTCTCCCCTGCATCTGCTTGCTACCTTGCACTTCCTCCACTCTCTAGAGCAGTGGCCCTCAACTCTCGGGGACAACCTCTTTGAGGGTCAAGTGATGCTGGTCACAGGGGTTGCCTAAGGCCGTGGTGGGGGCAGGGAAACACAGAAATTCACATTACAATTTATAACAGTTAGCAACATTACAGTTATGAAGTAGCAATGAAAATGGCTTTATGGTTTCAAGGGTCACCACAACATGAGGAAGTTTACTAAAGGGTCTCAGCATTTTTAGGAAGGGTGAGACCCACTGCAGTCTAGACTCTTTCCTGTACCTAGATGGCAGACAGCACAGATGACCATGTGACCCTGTCAGCCCTCCCGGGCTAGGTGCTGGCAGGCTCTCTGGCTGAGTTGGATAGGGAACTATTAGCCTTTGTGAAGGCTGGCCTGGGAGCAAGGTGGTGGAGATGGAAGACTGGGCCTGGTGCCTCATTTGTTTGTTTTCTTGTCTGGGCTGGGTTTTCAAAGTGTTTTCCGAGGGCTGAGCCAGCCAGCACAACACAGAGGAAGAGAAGTGTGTTGTCCAGGTTGACAGATTGGAGCTGTGAATACTGCCTTGGGCAGGCCAGCCTTTCAGAACTTCATCTTCATCACCCACAGATGAAAGACTTTCCTGCTGGGTTGTTGAGGGAGATTAAGTAATGTCTCTAGACTTGCAAGCATATTTTATGGCAATGAATGTGTGTTCAGTAAGCGCTCGGTGCGGGCTGTCGAAGCTTTGTTGCTGTGACAGTTGACCACCTTGATGCTGGGTGGGAAAAGGAAAGGAGAATAAAGAGTAACTAACTGACAAGAGTGGCTGCCATGGGCCTTCTGGCAGAAGGCTTGTAAGAGAGATGGAGTAGTCTTTTGTCCCTTTGCTTAGGAGAATCTCCTGGTCTTGGCTCAGAACTTGTCTGATGGACTGTGATCTTCTTTCCTCCCTCCAAGGAAAGACTGTGAGATTCCTTCTCAGACAGTTCCCAGGGGGCAGACATGGGGCCTGGGACAAGCCAGCCCTCAGAAGGGAAGACAAAGCCTGCCTGGGTGACCAAGGTGTACGAGGCCTGCACCATGGCCCTCAGAGACTCTGAGAGCTAAGAGAGCTGCTCCTGGGTCAGCGGAGACCCACAGAGCTGGGCCTGCATCTGGACTGTAGTCTCCATAAATTTCCTTAGACATGGCTTGCAGAGAGGTCTGTTACAATAAATTGTATCGGTTCGGCCTAGCAAGCCAATAACTGACCCAAAGAGACTGAAACGTACTTTAAAGCTGCAAACACTATGGCCCGGCAGAATCTAAACTGATTCTAATCTACTTGTAAATTAAAACAAACTACTGTAAACCTCATAACATATATATATCCTAAGCACTTGCCAATCTGATCCTTGGGGCGCTTCTCTCCTCCAACTCATCAACTGTCAACCATCTTCTTTTTTCTCAACTGTCAATACTTGGCTCCTCCCCCTCTCCAGGAAGTCCAACCCTCCACTTCCTGTCCTTCTTCTCAGCTGATTGGCTAAACAGCACTTTATTGACATGTGTTACATCCACTCAAGACATTGCTCTATAATTTTTTTTTACTTCTTGTGTGTGTATATTGTATATTGGTGTAATAATATAAATGTATAGGTAAAAGGTTTTTTTGGTATTATTAGACTAAAAAGGAAAATTGTAGAGGAATGTCTTGAGTGGATGTAATAACTGTCAATAAAGCACCGTTTAGCCAATCAGCTGGGCAGAAAGACAGGAAGTGGAAGGTGTGGACTTCCTGGAGAGAGAGAGAGGGGAGCCAAGATTTGACAGTTGATGGGGGAGAGAAGATGTTGACAGTTGATGTGGAAGGAGGAAGAAGACTCTGAGGACCAGATTGCCAAGTGCTTGGGATATATATATGTTATGAGGTTTAGAGTAGTTTGTTTTAATTTACAAGTAGATTAGAATCAGTTTAGATTCTGCCCAGCCATAGTGCTTGCAGCTTCAACGTACGTTTCAGACTTTGTGTCAGTTATTGGCCTCCTAGGCCAAACCGATACAATTTACTGTAAGAGAGTTCTCCAGGCTCTTGTGTAGTGGTGGTGGCGCTGTGTGCTGGGGTTCTGGGCAGCAGGCTAATCCACCTTGGTAGCCATTGGCTTTGGGCTCAGGCTTCTCTACCAAGGTAATTTTCTGTCCTGACCTAGCTGGAGTCCTTGGAACACTGTTTGCTCTTCCTGGGCTTTTCCATCATCTGTGCTGATTTCCTTCTGTCACAGGTGCTCTGTTGACTGGTAGGTTGGTGTAGTGGTTGACAGGAAAGGTCTGGATGGGGGATTCTTGATCCCATGCTCAGGTTGAATAGACAAGCCTTCTCTCTTCCAGACTGTGGTCCAGCGAATGGAGCAATGGCTGCTTTTGAGCAGAGGTCCAAAAATGCAGGAGTTGTTTCCCTCACAAGTCTGCATGTCTCCGGTGCTCTTTAGTCTATGTTGGATCCCTGAACAAGCAGGCTCCAATGCCAATGAAGGAAGAGACCTGCTAGCAAGGGGAGAGCAAGCAGGCAAAGACAGTTTTGATGTCTTTCATGCCCTTTATACAGACTTCCATTGAAGATGTGACCCAGATTAGAGGTGTGTGTTCTCAAAGATCTGGATTAAAGGGTTGCTCTACCCTGAGTGACCCAGAATAGAAGTGGTTCTTTCAACTTCAGATGACTCAATTAAGTAAGCTCCCCCAGAGGTGTGGCCCTACACTTTTGGATTTTAGTGAAGTCCAGATGCAGTCAAGTTGGTGACAGCATGCTGCAACATCTCAGATCACGATGAGGCCTTTGTAATATCTTTATATAATGACCCAAGGGAGATTTTAAAAAGCCAGGAACAAAAGAAGAAGGGACCAGGGACTTGTCCTCCACCAGTTCCTCCTCCTCTTTCCACCAAGAGATACCTAAGGCAGAGAGATTCTTCCTAAGATACACAGTCAATCATCATCACATGGACCATCTATGAATACCCTGTCCTAGAGGGTCCTCCCCAGTAGCCATCACTTTCTTGTCCTCAAATTGTAGGCAAGGTTTAAAATCTCAGACTTAGCAATGGCAAACAGAAGGTTGCAGATGGTGTTTCAAATATACTTGTATGTGATGATCTAAACATGCAGAGGTGACTATAAGTGTCAAATGTACATGCTCTTTTTTTTTTTTTTTTGCAACAGGAATGTAGCATGATGGAATTCTTTCCATTCATAAAGAAGAATGACTTTGTAAATGTTAAGATGGAGATAATCATATTAAACAAATTAAACCAATTTCAGAAAGGCAAATATCAACATTTCTTAGTATGTGAGTCCTTAGTGTCTGTTATGGTCACATTGCATCATGTATACACATGTGAAATGAATGAATTCTGTTGCTTTGCTAAGGAGTCATGTTGTTAAACTCTTTCTAAACACTGATATTTGTCTCCATAGACTTGTGCAGTTCTTCCTCTTGTAGAGGAGGTTCTTTTTAAATTTTATTATTATTATTATTATTATTATTATTATTATTATTATTATTATTATTATTATTATTATTAATTCTCATTACATCCCGAATGTGACCCCCTCACTCTTATCTCCCTGTTCCACCTCCCTTCCTTTTCTATTCTATTCTTCTCCCCTAGACCTCTGACAGGTGGGGTCCTCCTCCCCCACCATCTGACCACTATTTATCAGGTCTCATCTGGATAGCCTGCATCCCCTTCCTCTGTGTTCCAACAGGGCTTCCCTCTAAGGGACATTGATCAAATTGAGGGCATCAGAGTTCTTGTTAGAGGCAGTCCCTGCTCCCCTCTCCCCATGTGGAGGGGATCTAGGGCTTCTGCTTGCAATTTCCTTGTTTGGTGCACCGGTTTGTGCAGGCATCCTTGGGTCCACATCCACTAGTCTTGTCATAGAATCCCTGTGAAGCTTCTGACAACTCTCCGCCCTCTCTGTCTTTCCATCCCCCAACTCTTCCATACAATTCACAGCTCTTCACCCAGAGTCCACCTGCATGTCCCAGTATCTGTCCTGATCCCCCACTGGGTGGAATCTCTCAGAGGACATCTATGTAGGGCTAATATCCACTTATAAGTGAGTATATACAATGCGTGTCTTTCTGGGTCTGAGTTACTTCACTCAGGATGATCGTTTTTAGTTTCATCCATTTGTCTGTAAATTTCAAGTTTTTCTTGTTTTTGATAGCTGAGTAGTATTCCATTGTGTAAATGTACCAGAGTTACTTTATCCATTCTTTAGCTGAGGGACATCTAGGTTGTTTGCATATTCTGGCTATTGTGAATAAGGCTGCTATCAATATAGTTGGGCAAATGTTCTCATGATGTGGTGGAGCATCTTTTGGGTAGATGTGCAAGAGTGGTGTAGCTGGATCCTGAGGTAGCACTATTCTAAGTGTTCTGAGAAAGTGACATATTGATCTCTAAAGTGGTTGTATTCTGTTGGTGATGTTTATGTCTGTAGGCTCTGTCCTTTTCCCTAGGTTTTCCATTCCCAGGATTGTCTCAGATTGTATTTTCTTCACTGCTTCTATCTCCATTTTAAGGTCTTGAATCCTTTTATTTATTTCCTTCTCCTGTTTGATTGTAGTGTCCTGTCTTTCACTAATTTCTTTGTGCAATTTGTTCAATTCTTTCATCTCTTTCTTTGTGTATTTCTGTTCTAGTTTGAGGAATTTATTTTCCTCCTTTAAGGCCTCTATTGTTTTCATAACTTCAGATTTGAAATCTTTCTCCTGTGTGTTGGATTTGATATTATCTTCAAGGCTTGTTGTGGTGGTGGGACTGTTGGTTTCTAGTGGTGTCAAATGGTCCTGGGAGTTGTTGCTTGTGTTCTTACACTGACCTCTTCCCATTGTGATGCCTCTGGTGTTATCTGGTGGTCAGACAGTTTCAGGGTATGTATAGACAGTGTCCCAGCACTTGGAAGGCAGAGGCAGGCAGATCTTTGATCTTGAGGACAGCCTGCTTTATAGAGTGAGTCCCAGAACAGCCAAGGCTACACAGAAAAACACTGTCTTAAAACAAAACAAAACAAAACTTATTGTATTTATTTATTGAGTGAGGGCATGTGCATGCTAGGGCACATCCATGGAAGTCATATGATAACTTATGGAAATTGGTGTTCTCTGGGCATTAGGTTTGGTGGCAAATGCCTTTATTCATTGAGCCATCTCCCCAGCTCTTGTATGTCCTTTTTAAGTTAAGTTTTCTAACATTCCATAAAAGAAATGGTCAAGCTGGGAATGTGATTTTGTGTGTGTGTCTGTGTCTCTTTGTATATAAGTATCTCTCTCTCTCTCTCTCTCTCTCTCTCTCTCTCTCTCTCTCTCTCTCTCTCTCTCTCTCTCTCTCGTGTGTGTGTGTGTGTGTGTGTGTGTGTGTGTGTGTGTGTGTGTGTATCTGTCTGTCTGTTTTTCTATCTTTTTTTCTGGGGAAGATGGAATGAACAGATTCTGTTTTGTTTCTCCCATTTAAAGCAACTGTAAGTTGCAGGCAGAAAACATAAACTTTTATTTGAATACCTGAAAATTAATAGATAGATTAGGGGAAAAACAAAACTTAATACCAACAAATTAGATTTTTATCATTTCTTTCTTTTGGCATCTCTTGCCTCTGTACAATATGGTTGGAAGCCTAGAAGTAGATATTGGACACATATGGACTGTTCCAGGATGAAATTCTGTACACTCTGGGAGAGTATGGGGGACCCCATTTTCTTACTCTTTTGTTTTCCAGGGCCTCAAAAAATGTTACAGGGAAAATTAAACAATTCCAAAAGGAGACTGAGAAAAAAATCATTTATCATACAACAACAACAACAATTCAGAAATTAGTTTAACCAAGGACGTAAATAACCAGTATATGAAAATCTATAAAATGGTAGCAAAAGAAATTAAAGCAAATGTAGGTCCCATGACCACGGATTGGGAAGCTCAATACTGTTAAGATGGCAATGCTAGTCCAAATCACTCTGCAGGGTTAATTCCATTCCCACAAAATGGCAAAAGTTATTTTAGTTGCAAGAAACAAAGACATCTACTCTAAAATTCATATGAAATCTAAAGAGCCCCTGAAAAGACAAACTTTTGGTCAAAGAAGTAAATGCTTATTCAGATCAATGGCATGCATAATTGAGAACATGCACATTTGATTAGAATTCTATAGAAATAGCACATGGGGTTGGTGGCAAACATGGTAGGTTTATGTGAGACACAGAAAATGATCTAATTTGGGGATAACCGGACTTTGGTCCAAGTTGGGGATATGTGAGGAATCGTACAATATAAAGTTGTGTGATTCAAGTGAAAGGGTGTGTTCTAAGGATCCTGAGTGGATCAATTTAGACTTGGCAGAGTATGGAGGAATAGAGGAGCTAAGGTTGGGCAGTGTGCAGGGAATTGAAGGAGGCGAGGACAGCAAGAACCAGCCAGCCAGTTATAATTGCCACACTGGGGCCCAGAGGTCTCAAAGGCCACAGTTGATAGATAATTCTGTTGCCACTGCTATTAAAGAGGTACTAGAAATGTCCAGAGGGGAAAGAGTAGCTTAATAATATATCAGGACCTTCCTAGTCTTTGTTAGGGTAAGGGACCAGAGTGCAGTGGAAGGCACTTCCTTCTTCTTAGCGGTGTGCCTGGGCTCACAAGACCATTAGGGAAGAGGTTCATGTGTATATGCAAAACTAGCCTAGGATTACAGCTAGGCTTCAAGCCCTCCACATCAGGACCAGATGATGTCAGGACCAAAGAGTAACAGGAATCACATGATCTTCCAGGTTGAATTGAGAGGTAAGCACAACTGTCCCCCCCCCCCAAACTCAAGGGAGTACAGGGTTGATAAGCCACATGGGTTTAACAGTCCCTTCTAAAACTCAATTTCTGAGATGCCAAGTATTTAAAAATGCAAAGCAAACTGAAGAGATCGGATCTAGGGAAGAAGAACCATGGCCAAAACTGTTGAAAGTAAATGAAGAAAAATTTATCAGAGTGGCATAGGATGGAAGAGTATTCTTAATTTGAGGCAAAGTTCTGTGGCGTGGTAAATCAGTGTTTAGAAAGCAATGTATTCACCCAGACTTTGAATTTCAATTGAGCAGACTGTACTCATTTTATTTTCTGGTTCCCCTCATCCTTTTTTAATTTTTTTTTCAGGACAGGGTTTCTCTGTGTAGACCTGGCTGTCCTGGAACTCACTCTGTAGACCAGGCTGGCCTCGAACTTGGAGATCTGCCTCCTAAGTGCTGGGACTAAAGGCATGTGCCACCACCATCCAGTTTTATTTTTTGGTCTTATACTTAAAAAGTTGGTGAGTTATTATTATATATTTCATTAAGGAGTCTTGAACATCACCATAAATATTTATAGGAAAGAATAAACGTGGCATGATTTCTCCAGGGTGGGTGTCACTGTTGGCACAAGGGTCTGACGCAGAAGGAGCACAGGGAATGATTTAGTGCCCACTCAGCTTTGGTTGAGTTCAGGTTTCCAGAGACTGATGGAAGGGTTACATATGCAAACACAACAGGGGAAAATGGGTTAGTCTTAATATGTTGTTATGCATTTAAATGATCTTTTAATGACACAGTTTGGTTCTAATCCCTTTATCAAGCACTGAGCATTTAGGCACTGACATATCTGGCACTGCTGAGGCTCCTCATTGCAAAGACTGGTGAGTGCCTACCTTCACCTCTCTCTGTCTTCATGAGTGCCTCTGTGTATGTGTGGTCTCCATAAATAGTGAAATATGTTTTCGGGTCTAATAATAAAAGCAGGGTTTCCCAGACACCAGGCAGTTCCTGTACCACAAATCTATCTCCAAGCCAGTAATAAAGTTCTGGGATGAGAGGCCAACTGCTGCATTCTTCATGCTGGCGCAGTAAGTTAATGATGTCATCTTACAATAAGGAAGACACAGCTGAGCCTGACAACTCACTGATGTTTGTGAGCAAAGGAGAGGTTTCTGTGGATGTTGGAGGGAGTTTAAGCTCTAGTCTCACTTGCGTGGTATGTGCCTTTTCCACAACCCCTTTCTCTCTATTTTTAAAGCAATTTCCACAGTCCTGGGTTAGGTACAAATCTCAGTGTAATGAGAACAAAATCTACAAGACTGAGAGACCTGGCTAAAGTGTAGGAACAAAAAGACCGCAGAGATACGGTTCAAACAAAGAGGATGTCTTTCCTAATCCATAGAGGTTTTGCCTAAAGTAGAGTAAGAGGAGAAGGCTGGAGGGAGGTGAACTGGATACCAGATCAGATAAGAAACTCATGGTTTAGGAGTATGCAAAGAATCCTGCAAACAGTGTGTGAACCCTTACTCTTCATAGGATGCACTGAATTGCCTCCTGGTACTTGTGCAGGTCAAAGGCTATGGGAAGCTACAACACCAGTTTGGCAGGAGGCTTCATTTTGGTGGGCTTCTCAGACTGGCCTCAACTAGAACTCATCTTCTTTATTTATATTTTAATTTTCTACTCCCTGACGCTCTTTGGTAACATCACTATCATGGCTCTCTCCCGAATGGATGTTCATTTACACACTCCCATGTACTTCTTCCTCTCACACCTCTCCTTCCTGGACCTCTGTATCACCACCAGCACTGTGCCCCAGCTCCTGATCAACCTTCATGGACTGTACAGGACCATCAGCTATGGTGGGTGTGTGGCCCAGCTGTTCATATCTCTTGCCCTGGGCTCCACAGAGAGTGTGCTTCTGGTGGTGATGGCCTTTGACCGCTATGCGGCTGTGTGTCGCCCACTGCACTACACGACCATGATGCACCCCTCTCTCTGCCAGGCGTTGACTATCATCTCCTGGATGGGAGGCCTCTTGAACTCTTTGATCCAAACAGGACTCATGATGGCGATGCCCCTCTGTGGCCATCGGCTGAATCACTTCTTCTGCGAGATGCCTGTGTTCCTCAAGTTGGCCTGTGAGGACACAGAAGGAACCGAGGCCAAGATGTTTGTGGCCAGAGCAGTGATTGTTGCGGTCCCAGCCACGCTCATTCTAGGCTCCTATGCACAGATTGCTAGGGCTGTGCTAAAGGTCAAGTCAGTGGCTGCACGCAGAAAGGCCACTGGGACTTGTGGGTCCCACCTCCTGGTGGTTTCTCTCTTTTATGGCTCAGCCACCTATACATACTTACAGCCCAAGGACAGCTATTCTGAGAGCAAGGGGAAGTTTGTTGCCCTCTTTTATACCATCGTCACCCCCATGCTCAACCCTCTGATTTATACCCTGAGGAACAAGGACGTGAAGGGGGCTCTGTGGAGGGTGCTAGGGAGAGGCACAGCCAGTGGGTAGGAAGGGAAAGGTGAGCAATAAAACATTCTATATTCTGAGAGTCCCGAGGGTTTTGGTGGAAGAGGGGAAATGGGTTTCAAAACAACTGAAATTAGCTATGTACATGCATGAAACTGTCAAAGCACACACAAATAGAAAAACAAAAACAAAACATGGTCCTGGAATGGCAAGATGGCTCAGCAGGTAAAGACACTTGCTGCCAAGCCTGTGCATCTGAGTTTGATGCCTGGATTCCACGTGGTGGAAGGAGACCTCTGATCTTCATGTACAAGTGTGTGTGTGTGTGTGTGTGTGTGTGTGTGTGCGCGCGCGCGCGCACACGCGCGTGTGTGTGCATGCGCGCAAGAAATAAGTAATAAAAATTAAAACAAAACATTCCCTAGTGGGCACCCTGCATGTGCATGGGTGTGGAGTATCAGCTCGTGGGGACCTCAATATCACCACCCCACTCTCCCAATGTATCATGACCCTGTATGACTTCAATCATAACTCAGGGCATTTAAATTTTTGTTTATGGAGATCCAAGATGGTTGCATCGAACACGCACAGTATCTTATCTGCAGGACAGAGACTGGGGACCCAGCTGGGAGCTACAGACCGCAAGTTCTGGAGAGCCCTAGGTGAGAGGGGTCCACACAGTGCACAGCACAGGTGGGTCTGGCCTTGAGCCATCCAACTGGCCCATGGAGAGCAGGTGCCTAGTCCCCAGAGTCTAGGCTGGTACACGCCTGCGAGCTGCAGCTGTGCTCTATATATAACTCAGTATGTGGGACTAACCTGTGGGTGGTGAAGCACCAGAGTCTGGAGCTGCTGGCCTAGGGAAAACTCAGGAAAACGTGTGAATCAGACCTCAGACCACCCCGCCAGTCCACGGAGGGACCCAGGGCCCCCACAGGGACCCAGGAGGCTGTGGACATGTTCTCCAGCTACAGTTCTATACCCCCCGTTCTTGGACTGACTGATCTAAGGTGGAATGGTCTAAACAGATCTGGTAGAAATCTAGCCAGCCACCCCAGTGGACTGTTCCTGACACTTGGGCAGAACTGAACTGGCCTGAGGGGTTCTAGTAGAAGCCTAGCCAGCTGCCACAGCCCAGCAGGGGCTCCCATGCTCTTGGGAGAGGCTGAACCAGCCTGAGAGGATTGGGCAGAAACCTAGCCAGCTTCCCCAACCCAGGCAGCTGTTCCTACAAGCTCAGGCAGAGCCTAGCCAGCTGACCCAACCCAGGCAGCTGTTCCCACACGCTCAGACAGAGCCTAGACAGCTGCCACAATCCAGCAGGAGTTCCCCCTCGCTCAGAGGGGACTGAACTGGTCTGAACAGATAGGGCCAGAAATAAATCCATACATATATGGACACTTGATTTTTGACAAAGAAGCTAAATATATTTCATGGAAAAAGGATAGCAACTTCAACAAATGGTGCTGGTCTAACTGGATGTCTATGTAGAAAGATGAAAGTAGATCCATATTTCTCACCATGCACAAAACTCAAGTTCAAGTGGATTAAAAACCTCAATATAAAACCAGACACACTAAATCTGTTAGAAGAAAAAGTGAGGGAGAGCCTGGAACTCATTGGCACAGGAAACAACTTCCTGAACAGAACACCAACAGCCTTGTCTCTAAGGTAAACAATTAATAAATGGGATATCATGAGGCTGAGAAGCTTCTGTAAGGCAGAAGATACTGTGAACAGAACAAAGCAATAGCCTACAGACTGGGAAAAGATCTTCACCAAGCCTACATCTGACAAAAGTCTAATATCCAAAATACATAAAAAGCTCAAAAATTAAACACCAACAAACCACATAACCCAATTAAGAAATGGAGCTTAGAACTAAAGAGAGAATTCTCAACAGAGGAATAGCGAATGGCTGAGAAACACTTAAAGAAATGTTCAACATCCTTAGTCATCAGAGAAATGCAAATCAAAATGATTCTTAGATTCCATCTTAAACCCATCAGAGTAGCTAAGATCAAAAACTCAAGTGACAGCACATGCTGGCAAGGATGTGGAGAAAGGGGAACACTCCTCCATTGCCGGTGGTAGTGCAAAGTTTTTACAGCCACTTTGGAAACCAATCTGGTGCTTTCTCAGAAAACTGGGAACAGGGCTACCTCAAAACCCTGCTATTCTACTCCTTAGAATATACCTAAAAGAGGCCCCACCACACAACAAGGATATTTGCTCAACCATGTTCATAGCAGCCTTACTCCTAATAGCCAGAATCTGGAAACAGTCTAGATGTCCCTCAGTCAAAGAATGGGTAAAGAAATGGTGGTACATTTACACTATGGAATACTACTCAGCTATTAAAACCAAGGACATCCTGAAATTTGCAGGCAGATGGATGGAACTAGAAATGATCATCCTGAGTGAGTTAACTCAGACCCAGAAAGATACACATGGCGTATACTCACTTATAATTGGACACTAGCCCAACAGGGATGTCCCCTGAAAGTCTTCACTTAGCAGGAGATTGGGATAGATACTGGGATTTCCTATTGGGACTCTAGGTGAAAGGGGTAAGGAATAATAGGGAAATAGAAGGATCCAGAGGGTCCTAGAAACCTACAAGAAGACCATTAAGGCTGGCGGATCTGGACCCAAGGGGGGTCTGCTCAAATTATTGTACCAACCAAGGACAATGCATGCAGTAAACCTAGAACCACTATCCAGATCTAGCCAATGGACAGCACATTCTCCACAGTTGTGTGGAGAGCAGGGACTGAATCTGACATGAACTCTAATGCCCCATATTTGACCACTTCCCCTTGGTGGGGAGACCTGGTGGCACTCAGAGGAAGAGTAAGCAGGCTACCAGGATGATACCTGATAGGCTGTGATCATATTGTGGGGGAGGAGATCCCTTTCAGTCACAGACATAGGGGAGGGGACTAGGATGAAAGAGGGAGGGAGGGGTTAATGGGAAGATACAAGTGAGGAGATAACAATTGAAATGTAATCTGAATAAATTTCTCAAATTAAAAAAAATTACTTATTTATTCATTTTACATCCCAATCCCTCCTCTCCTTCAAGTTATACCTTCTCTCTGTCTTCCCCCTCCACCCTCCCCTGTTCCTCAGAAAAGGGGAGCCACTGCTTTTCCCCCACCCCAGCTCATCAAGTCACATCAGGACTGAGCCTGGCAATTGGTCAAAAGCAGGCAACAGAGTCCATATCAGACTCTTTCCCAGGGGATCCACATCGAAGCCTGAGTTGTCCATTGGCTACATCTGTGTTGGGAGCCTAGATCCAGTCCATGCATGGTCCTTGGTTGGTGCTTCAGTCTCAGCAGGCCCCTCTGGGCCCCGTTAGTTGGTTCTGTTGATCTTCTTGTGGAGCTCCTGTCACCTCCAGGTCCTTTTCTCCCCTCCCCTTCCCACAAGACTCCCTACACTTTGAACTCAGGGCCTGCTTTGGGTGTTTCTGTTTTTGTTTTTAAGACACCTTTATTATATGAATAAAATAAAAACATGCAAATGAATAGGCTGTCAGTCAAAGAAGAACAATTAAGAATTGATGTATACCCTTTGTCAAATTATTATAACAATGCAATCAATAACAATATCTCAGAAACAATGACAGTTGTGGTTCTAGGTCAAGGTTTTTCTTAGACTCCTGAGTGTTCTTGAAGGAAAAGAAAAATCAATCAAGAGACACAGTTTAAATATAGGTTTAGTTAGCAAAGGAAGACAAGTTATAACAAGCCATTCACCCCAAAATGATCAGAGTGGACTAATGGGATTAAAATAGCACAATGGGTCATTGTTGTGCATTTAAACCTTTGTATTTATGAGGTAATTGGTACATTCATGAAGTTGTGGCAGCCATTTCTCCCTCTTTCAAAGATATTTATTTCCCTTAATGTCTAGAAAAACTCAGGACCTGCTTTAAGGCCTCTTGTATTGGTGCCTTCCATTCTTTGCAGCTCATGAGAGGAGCCGCTTGAAGTCAAGTGTGAATTTCAGACGTGGGTTGAGATTCTTAGAGAATGAGACAAAAGTCATGTATACTGCAATAAATCAAGGCAACAAAGCTCTAACAGAATTGTATCTGTTTCTCTAACTGGCGAGACGAGAATAGGGAAAGTAATTATACAAAATTCTGAGAATTCAATAATTAATACATGTCTGGATGCAAAATTAGTAGACTAAAAGGAAAATTTCAAGGAACTCTATATTTATATTTATCTAGATGCAAAAATTTATATAGAAAAAAAACTATGTTTGTAAGAAAATTAACATTAAAAAGAAGCAAAGGAAAAGGCTACTATTTATCATTTGATCAGAAAAGTGAAGGTTGATTTGGGGGTTCCATTTCACTCCTATTTATCTGTTTTATCTGACTACCAAAATTGCATCACTATAGTTTACATCTGTGTGGTGGTATTATGTTCAAAAGGGCAGGTATTTTTGTTAATAAATTTTTGTAAGTGTAATAAATTTTGTGCTAAGTGACTCCTGTTTTATCATCATGAGTTTGCACTAATTTTGCTTATGTTTGGAACTTAATTTTGCCTACTTTATCATTAATCCTTTCTCAGCATCATCAATTTTGTTATATTTATATTTTGTGTAATTCCTTCATTAATGAAAAAATACAGTTCTCATCTCAAAAAGTGTTTTGTGGGTTTTCCTGGGCAGACGTGAGCAAACATCTATTGACCTAAGATAGAGCAAGTCAAAGAGTAATTCCACTCAACTGTACCTTAGTAAACCAGGGATTTTATTTGGGCTTACTTACAGGAGTGTGAATGACTCAAAGGCAACTGCATTACCAAAAGCCCACACCAGTACAAGTGATGACTCAGGAAAACTGCAGTCCTGTGTAGGGGACGGGCTACCCACTGGGGCAGTCCTGAGCCTCTCTGAACAACTTGAAGGCATCTCAGCCTGACAGAGTTTGTTCTCCAAAGCAGTTGTGTATGTTTGTGTAAACAGAGGGAAGGCCCTTGTGAATTTTGTTAGTTTCAGGAACTTCTTGAGACTTGTTTCACTTACTTTCTGACCCTTAAGAAATCTGTCTCAGCTTTCTCACGTACTCTGGTGCCTCACATTTGACCATGTCCCCTGGAGGGGGAGACCTGGTGGCACTCAGAGGAAGGACAGCAGGTTACCAAGAAGAGACTTGATACCCTATGAGCATATACAGGGGGAGGTAATCCCCCTCAGGAACAGTCATAGGGGAGGGGAATAAGGGGAAAATGGGAGGGAGGGAAGAATGGGAGGATACAAGGGATGGGATAACCGTTGAGATGTAACAAGAATAAATTAATAAAAAAAAAAAAAAAAAGAAAGAAAGAAAGAAAAAAGAAAAAAAGCTTTAGGTGCCAGGAGGCAACTTTAAATATTCAAAAGTCTCTCACTTGGAAGTAGGATTACATTTATACATTAACGCTCCTGGCCAATGTAGGATCAAAAGGTAGGAGTTAGGGACAACTTCTAATGTACTCCATTGAGCAGAAAATTCTAGCTGAGAAGTCTGAAGATCAGATGAGCTGGTTTAGGAAGAGGTAGTGTTCAGGCACAGGTTGGTCAGGATATTAGAGAGATCAAATGTAATTTAGCAAGTTGCATAATTTTCCTGTTTTACTTTCATAGTCATTAAATATGGAGATAATGTCAACTGTGAAGTGGCTGGGAAAGATTAAATTAAATAGCCATTTAATACGTTACAAAAAAAAAAAAAAAAAAAAAAAAAAAAAAAAAAAAGAAAGAAAGAAAGAAAGAAAGAAATCTGTCTCAGGCCAGGCAGCAGTGGCACACACCTTTAATCCCAGCACTTTGGGAGGCAGAGGCAGGCAGATCGCTATGAGTTCGAGGCCAGCCTGGTCTGCAAAGTGAGTCCAGGACAGCCAGGGCTACACAGAGAAACCCTGTCTAAAAAAAGAAAAGAAAAGAAAAGAAAAAGAAATCTGTCTCTACCCTCAAATAGAGTGTTTCAATGCAGAGGAAAGAACCACAAGAAGATTCTCCCTCTTCTTTTGCTGATTACATTTCTACTGAATTATAAAAGTAATTTTATTCTCCTGACTCAAGTGTTATCTGGGAGGCTTGCTGCTTCCTTCTGCTAACTTAGGCCTAGTCCTGGAAGCTTCTAGCCTTTGTATAATCTAACCTGGGCCTGGAATATTTTCATCCTCTAAGACTTAATGATTAATGTGCTCACCCTTACTTGTTCTTTCTGAGCTCTGGGCTGGCTGGTTCAACTCAGCTGTTCTGGCTCAAACTCTTCTCCCAGTTGGCTTTCTTAATCTGGTTTCTCTCTGCCCAGAACTGCTCTGCTTGTCCTCAAACTAACTCAGAGACCTGTTCTAATCTTCTGGCTTCTTCTCATTTCCCAGCTTGCTCCATCTTCACCTGAGTTCTTTATGAAACCCATATCTTTATTACAGTGTTGGTAAAACTACTCCTTTCTCTGTAAAACTCCCTCTTAACTAGCTTCCCTTTTCCTCTGTCTTCTCGTGAGAGATAGGCATAATCTGTTCTGTCAAATCGTCTCTGATTCATCACCTTTTCTGTCGCTCCATTAGAAATCACTTTTAAACATGGATGCTTCCTTCTACGAACTTACTTTTCCCTCACTGTTTTAGATTAAAAGCATGTACCACTACGCTTGAACCTTAAGCTTTTTTTTTTTTTTAACCTGATATTTGCTCTATGCCAAGCTGGCCTTGAATTTATATCTGTTTGCCTTCTGGATTAAAGGTGTGTTTGTATTCCTACCAGATCACACAGACCTAGAAGATCTTTGGATGTGATCTCTTGCGAGAACAGAAGTGTTCTGAATTAACACTCCTCTTCCCCATTGGTTCTTGAACCTTAAAGAAGGTGATATGGCTGTTTTTTCCATCTATGACTTAGTCCTGGGCCACCATGCCACAGGGGTTGTCTCTTTGTTTCAGAAGTTTGAGCTTTTCTGAATTTGCTTTGTACTTCTTGTTGCAAAAGAGAAGTCTCCCTCCATGAACAACCGAAGCTAACAGTAGCAATTAACTACAGGTTCAAACACAAACATGCACAAACATACACACACACACACACACACACACACACACTTTTAGAAGTTAATTTGATAGTCATATTATATTCATTAAAGAAAATAACAGTAGTAACACCTCCACTGGAACCTCTGACCTCCTGTTTCTAGCTTATAGTACCATTTGCAATCCTTGCTGTAGAGTGGACCTCAAATTAAACTGAAACGCTGTTCACCCACACCAGTTATGGCACTATTGCACCAGTGAGCACAGCTTGCTTGGCATATTGGTAATGTACCACAATGAATCCATAGCTAAGTGGAACTTGGTGACAAATCTCCTTCAGAAGTTAACGTGGTGCCTTCTAGCTTTACAAAAGGTAACTAAAAGGGAGGGAGAAGCCAATTTAGTTCTAGCTTTATTTTTCCATGTCTGAGAGCCATTGATGTCTTCAGCAATAAAGATCTTCCATCTAGTTCTATCATCCATCAACACCATCAGCAATAGTTCTATAGTATGTGGGGCCTTGTTGGCATAATGTTCTTGTGGACTGTGGACAAGTTACACTTGTTCATTCAAATGCTGATTTCCCTACCCCACTATCTGGTTTCAATCTGGACATTGAGTTGTGATGTTTATTCTAAGTATCTCCTGTCTCAAGTTTGTGTAAACATGTCACCATTTGTTCTCTGTATTGCCAATAAAAGACAACTAGACAATGCTGAGCAAGACAGAGAACAGGGTGGGACATCCTGGCTGAGTAAGGGGAGGAGAAAAAGAAGGTGGATAGATGCACATGAAAAAGACCAGGAAGTACCAGGAGGAATGAGCCAGACCTTGGATATGAATAAAAAGCAACCATAATGTGGGAAATCTGAATTGGAGGAAACTATACTAACTTGGAGGCTTAGGATGGAGTAATTATTGTGCAGCATTGTGCTCTAGGTTAATTAAATAGATTCTAGTCTCTTTGTGTGGTTATTTTTGTATATGAGCTGGTTAAAGAGCAACTATTGATTTATTAAAATAACAACTTAACATTAAATATCAATAATCAATGAACAAATGGTGCCCAACAGATTTTATACTATCCATACCCTTAATATTCAGTTTTAAACATTAAAATGTTCCAGATGGAAACTTCAAACTAACACTCTCCAGGACCAAAGTTACTATATCCAAAGGAGGAGAGAAAGTTTCAACTACAGCTGAGGTCTAATCTAATTTTCTGAGGCATGAAAGGACAGCTGCCCTCCAGAGCCCTTAGCTATGACAAACTTTCCACAAGCAAGTAAGACAGAACACAGCCAGAGGCCCAAGAAACAGAGCCAAGGGCTAACAGGGAACCAGGCACTTTGCTCTGACCTGCCCAGGAAGTTTTCAGAGGAGTCAAAGACTAACTATTAGAAAAACCTCTGCTATCCAGTTTCTTAGCTACTTAACATTCTCAGAACTTGATAGTTTGGGACATAAAAACAAACCCCTGTCAGATAATGACGGTGCTAAAAGAAAAATTGAGAGGCCTTTTAAACTGACAAAAACTTACCTGAAAAAAAAAGCAAGTTTATTATACCCAAACTATGAGCTCTTCCAAGTCAGACAGTTGTTTAATTGATTGGTGGAGGAATTGGGATCTGGTAAAATAATTCTAAGTTCTGGTGGGAGGTGAAACCGATCTTCTCTGGGAGCAGAAAACAAGAGTGTGGTCAGACACAGCACAGCATCAGTGGCACAGACCAGACACAGAGGAGATTACTGTTTAATAATCACACCTCTATGCTAAACACAACTTTTAAGGAAATAAAACATGCAGGATGGGAGAGACAATAAAACAGACTTCTTGGAGCTTGGCTGATAATCTTTTCTATGGCTTTAAGACAGAAGTAAAGGACAAATTAAAAATTATGACTGTGGTTACATCCATAATCTTTATTTTAATTTTAATAATTAGATTAACCTTTTATGTCTTTTCAAAGCCAAAGGCTTTAGAAAAGATACTGGAACAACACATAGAACAACACAAAGAACAATTGAACAATATAAACAAACAAACAAAAAAAAAAGGCTGAAAACAGGATGTAAAACAAGAGATTCTAAAACTCATAGAACAGAATGAGCAACAAGGAGATAGGACAAAGGCTTTACAAAATGTACTGGAACAAAACAGAGAACAACTAGATCAATATACTTTAGTCCCAGAACTTGGGAGGCAGAGGCAGGCAGATCACTGTGAGTTTGAGGCTAACCTGGTCTACAAAAATGAGTCTAGGACAGCCAAGTCCACACAGAGACACCCTGTCTCAAAAAAAAAAAACCAAACAAAAAAGAAAATTAGAACCACAAAAGGTATAAATCAGAAGGAAGCAATTAAGGGCTCTTAATGGATTTCAAAAATTGCTAGGAGATATTAACTGGCTATGGCCTACAGTTGGTTTAGCTAAGTAACTTATTTCAAACCTTACAAGGGGTTAAGGACTTAAATAGTCCAAGAAAGTTATCAGCTGAAGCTAAAAATGAGTTGGCTCTGGTAGAGAGGAAACTACAAGAGGCATATACAGACTGTCTCGATCCAGTGGCCTGTATTTTATTTACCTCGCCTTCTACTCATTCTGTCACAGGAATTCTTATGCAGTGGGGAGATTATATACTAGAATGGACATTTGTGGCACACAAACAATGTAAAAAAAACAATAAAAACCTATATAGAAAATGTTTCTGAATTGATCCTAAAAGGAAAAACGAGACTTCATCAATTAGCTGGAATAGATCTAGAGGAAATTGTGGTACCTTTTACTAATGCTGAGATTGCCTCATTATGGGCAGACAATGAGCACTGGCAAGGAGCTTGCGTGAATTTCTCGGAGAAATCAACAACAGATAGCAAAAAAAAAAAAGACTTAAGTTTATAAAGATAACTAGTTGGATTTATCCTTATATAATAAAGAGAGCTCCAATTTCTTGTGCTCTTATATTTTATACTGATGCCAATAAATTAAAAAAATGGCAGATTATAAGAAAAAAATATAAGGAAGGTATGTAAGAGTCTTTATGAATCAGTTCAAAAATCAGAATTATATGCAATTCTGATGGTGGAATCAGATTTTCAAGAATCTCTTAGTATAGTAACTGACTCTCAATATGCAGAAATAGTTGTTCTGCATATTAAAAACTGCTGATCTAACTCAGGATGATTCTGACTTAACTTCACCATTTATTCAATTACAAGCCATCAGAAATATGAATCATCCACTGTAGATAACACATATCAGATCTCATATGGGTCTACCAGGCTCTCTAGCACAAGGCAATGATGAAATTGATCAACCATTGATAAGAAGTATGCTAGAGGCTTCAGAGTTTCATTTAAAAAAAAAAAACCACCATGTTAACAGCAAAGGTTTAAAAAAAGGGATTTTCTATCACTTAGCAACAAAGCAAGGAAATTATGAGAAGATGTCCGACTTCATCTTTATATAACCAAAGCCCATTACCTGAAGGAAGTAACCCCAGAGATAGCCAAAGAAATGAAATTTGGCAAATGGATGTGCTTTATTTTACAGAGTTTGGTAAACTGAAATATGTGCACCATACTATACACACATATTCAGGATTTCAATGGGCAACAGCCTTAAGTTCTAAATAAGCTGATTATGTTATTATGCACTTATTAGAAGTTATGGCAATTATGTGTATATCTATACAAATTAAGACTGATAATGACACAATGCATTTATCTAATAAAATGAAATGTTTAATCTATTTTTAATATAAAACATATCACAGGTATACCACACGATCCTACAGAACAAGGAGTCATTGAAAGATCCAATGTACTTTAACAAACAGAGAGGAGTATCAAAGACCCCCAGAGATAGATTACATAATGTTATTGACTTTAAATTTCTTAAAAGCTAAGGAACAGCAAACAACAGCTGCAGAGAGACATTGCATTATAGAAAAATCTACTGAATTAGATCAGCCTGTCTATTTCAAGGATGTCCTAACCTCAGAATGGAGAACAGGAAACACGTTATGATGAGAGGGGGTTTCATATGTTCATACAGGAGAAGAGAATTTATGGGTTCCACCAAAACTGATAAAAATCAGATATGACAGAGGAATGTCCCCCGAAGACCTTGGACACACAAAAGAAAAAATAAATCAAGAAGACCAAACAGAATAGATAACATAAATTGTTTTTCCCTCCACATGAGAACAACTCCAAAGCTGATTGAGACATAAAAGTGTCTCCAGCCAGAACTGCAACTTACATGACCAATACATCCTAGGATACTATATCATCAAAACTTACCATTCTTTCTCTTAAATGCATAGTTAAATTGGCTTTCAGTTTGATTTACAATCAATATGACTTATGAAAAAAGGTCTTCTAATCATAAAAAGAGCAGAAAAAAAATCTTTAATTGGTCTGTGAATCTGGCACATATCATACCTTTACAATTTTAGGACTTTAAAATACATGGTAGTGAGGATCCAAGATGGCGGCAAGCAGTGTGGACCATGTTTGGAGGCTCCAGTGAACAATTCAGGGAATTGCACAGATTTCTGAGCCAGGAACACCGAGGTCCCCACACCACGGCAGCGGGAGTGCTCCACGGTTTGGAGGGACCAGGGTGCGGAGGACCTGCGTGCCCCTGCACATGGGAGGAGCGCGGACTACCTCGGATCAGAGCAGCAGCGGCAGAGGCAGCAGCAGCAGCAGCAGCAGCACCAGCGGCACCAGCGGCAGTGGCTGAGGTTTGCAGCTCAGAGCCTTCCAGTGGAGGCGATTGGTGTGGTGGCTGGTGGGAGTTGCTGAGGGAGAGGGGACTCTGGGCAGGATTTGGGTTGAGTCGTGCTCTGGGACCCAGACTGGACTCAGCGGACAGTTTGGCCCCAGAGTCCCGGGTTTAACCCAGTGCGCAGTGCCGTGGAGATGCTGGCTCAGCTCAGTAAGCAATTATGCCCGAGGCACCAGCTCATAGCAGCCACAGCTCCCCTGCTGTGACACAGGCTGGGCTGAGCTCTCAGTTCCACAAGTGGCGCTAGCTCAGCGCAGCCACAGTTCTTCTGTTGTGACGCAGGCGGGGCGGAGCACTCAGCTCCACCGGAGGTGATGGCTCGGCTCAGCAAGCAGTTCTGCCCGAGACACTAGCTCAGCTCGGCGGGCAGTTCTGGGGCGCTGACACAGGCTGAGGTCAGCACACAGATTCAGCCCAGAGGCCCTAGCTGGACTTGCCGGGCAGATTGGGCCCAGAGACTCTAGCTGGGCTGTGCATACAGGCTTGGCGGCCCTAAGACATCGGCTGGACTATCCATGCAGTTTAGGTCTGGAGTCCTAGGCTAAACTCAGTGCGCAGTGTGAGTCCAGAGTCCCTGGCTGAGCTCGGTGCACAATTCGACCCCGGAGACTCGGGTGGAGCTCGGCGTGCAGTTTGGGGCCAGAGTCCCTAACTGTGCTTGGCAGACAGATTGGGGCCAGACACTCGAGCTGAGCTTTTGGCACAGTCCCGGCTCTAAGACTCTGGTTGGACACAGTGTGCAGTTTGAATCCAGAATTCCTGGCTAAGCTTGGCAGACAGTTCGGGCCCTGAGTCAATAACTGACCACAGCACGCACTTTGGGCGAAAAGCCCCTAGCTGAGCTCGGTGCGCAGTCGCAGCCCAAAAATTCTGGCTGGACCCTGTGTGCATTTTGGGCCCAGAATCCCTAACTGACCTCAGCAGACGGTTCAGACCCCGAGAATCTACCTGAGATCGGCCCGTGGTTCGGGCCCAGTGTCCCTGGCTGGACTTGGCAGGGGACCCAGAAGGCTGTGGATACCTTGGCCTGACCCAACGCTCATTCAGAGACCCAGAACAATTGCAGGACCCACAGCACAGGGGAGCTGAGGATCACTGGCTGTGAGAGTCCAAAAGAACAGGGCTAACCGCCTACCATCCATACCAGTGAAGCATTAGAGCTTCCAGCCTAGGGAAATCATGAGAAAACAAGTGAATCTATCATCAGACTCCCTCCATCCAACTCTGGAAGCTACCCAACAAAAACAAAGAGGGCAAGATGTCTAAAGGACAGGGTAAAAACATACGCAAAAAGCCCCAAAACAACATGGCATCTCCAGTTTCCAGCTATCCCAAAGAAAACAACCCAGAGAACTCAAATACAACAAAAATACAAGAAAATGACCTTAAATCCTTAGTAATGAGGATGATAATGGAGGAAACAAATAAAATTAATAATCAAATGCAGGAAGACGCAGCCAAACAGGTGAGAGACATAAAAGAAGCACATAGAGTGGAACAGGAAAAATTGCACGAAAATGCAACCAACCAGATGAAATAAATAAATAAAACAGTTCAAGCTCCGAAGACCTATAAAGAGGCAATGGAAGAAACTCAGGAATATACAAATAATCAGATGAAAGAAATCAAAAAAAATTCAGTTCAAGATCTGAAAATGAAAATGGAGTCAATGATAAACACACAGACAGAAGAAAAATGAGAACATGAGACCTCAGAGAAGAAGGCAAGCAACACAGATGGAAGAACGAATCTCAGGACTAGAAGATACAATCACAGATCTTGAAGCAACCATTAAAGAAAATGCCAAATCTGGAAAACTCCTGACACAAAACATCCAAGAAATTAAGGACACCATGAAAAGAAGAAATCTGAGGATAATGGGCATTGAAGAGAGGAGATATCAGACTCCAAGGCCCAGAAAATATTCCCAACAAAATCATAGAAGAAAATTTCCCCAATCTAAAGAAAGAGATGCCTATAAATATACACGAGGCTTACAGAACACCAAATAGAATTGACCAGAAAAGAAAAACTGCCCGTCACATAATAATCAAAACACAAAACATATAGAACAAAGAAAAAATATTAAAAGCTGCAAGGGAAAGGGGCCAAATAACATTTAATGGCAAACCTATCAGAATTACACCCGACTTCTGAGCAGAGACCATAAAAGCCAGAAGGGCCTGGACAGAGAGGCTACAAACCCTAAGAGACCACAGATGCCAGGCCAGATTACTTTACCCAGCAAAACTATCAATAACCATTGATGGAGAAAACAAACTATTCCATGACAAAAACATTCAAACAGTACCTATCCACAAATCCAGGTTTACAGAAGGTCCTAGAAGGAAAACTCCATCCCAAAGGGTCAAGCTACAACCAAAACTACTTAGGAAATAGATAACTATCCCATGGCAAAAACACAACTACACAAACACTCAACTGGAAACAACATCAAAATTAAGACTCTTAACAGTCACTGGTCATTAATATCTCTCAACATCAATGGTCTCAATTCTCCAATAAAAAGACACAGACTAACTGAATGGGTGCATAAACAAGATCCAACATTCTTCTGCATTCAAGAAGCACATCTCACCCATAATGATAGGCATTACCTCAGGGTAAAAGGTTGGAAAAAAATATCCCAAGCAAATGGTCACAAGAAACAAGCAGGTGTAGCCATTTTAATATCGAGCAAAATAGACTTTCAACCAAAATTAATCAAAAGGGATGAGGAAGGACACTTCATACTCATCAAAGGTAAAGTCAACCAAGATGACATCACAATTCTGAACATCTATGCTCCCAATACAAGGGCACCCACATTTGTTAAATATCTGCTAAAAAAGCTTAAACCACACATCGATCCCTACACAATAATAGTGGAAGACTTCAACACCCCACGCCCACTGAAGGATAAGTCATTGAAACAGAAACTAAGCCGAGAAATAACATAATTAACCAATTCCATGGGTCAAATGGATCTAACAGATATCTATAGAACCTTTCACCCAAACAAGAAAGAATACACCTTCTTCTCTGCACCCCATGGAACCTTCTCCAAAATTGATCACATCGTAGGTCACAAAGCAAGCCTCAATAGATACAAGAGGATTGAAATAGTACCTTGTATCCTATCAGATCACCATGCTCTTAGGCTGCAATTCAACAACAACAGAAATGACAAAAAGCCTACACGTAAGTGGAAACTAAACAACTCTCTGCTAAATGACACCTGGGTCAGAAAAGAAATAAAGAAAGAAATCAAGGAGTTTCTGAAATTCAATGAAAATGAAGAAACAACATACCCAAATTTGTGGGATATATTGAAAGCAGTGCTAAGAGGAAAATTCATAGCACTAAGTGCCTTTAAAAAGAAATTGGAAACATCGCACATAAGCATCTTAACAACACAACTGGAAGTCCTAGAAAAAAAAAGAAGCAGAAACACCCAAGAGGAGTAGACGCCTGGAAATAATCAAACTCAGGGCTGAAATTAACAAATTAGAAACTAAGAAAACAGTCCAAAGAATCAACAAAACCAAGAGCTGGTTCTTTGAGAAAATCAACAAGATAGACAGACCATTAGCCAAACTAACTAAAAGGCAGAGAGACAGTATTGAAATCAACAAAATCAGAAATGAAAAGGGAGACATAACAACAGACACTGAAGAAATTCAAAGAATCATAAGAACCTACTTTGAAAAAAAAAAAAAAGATCCTACTTTGAAGGCATATACGCCACAAAATTTGAAAATGTAAGGGAAATGGACGATTTTCTTGATCAATTTCACTTGCCAAAGTTGAGTGAAGAACAGATAAACAAGCTAAATAGTCCCATTTCCCCTACAGAAATAGAAGCAATCATTGATGGTCTCCCAACCAAAAAAAGCCCAGTGCCAGATGGTTTCAGTGCAGAATTCTACCAGACCTTCAAGGGCGAGCTAATACCAATACTATTCAAGCTACTCCAAAAGATAGAAATGGATGGAAAATTACCGAACTCATTCTATGAGGCCATAGTCTCATTGATACCTAAACCTCACAAAGACTTAACAAAGAAAGAGAATTTCAGACCAATTTCTCTTATGAACGTCGATGCAAAAATACTCAATAAAATACTTGCAAAATCAATACAGAAACACATCAAAAATATCATTCATCATGACCAAGTAGGCTTCATTCCAGGCATGCAGGGATGGTTTAATATATAAAAATCCATCAATGTAATCCACCATATAAACAAACTGAAAACAAAAAACCACATGATCATCTCCTTGGATGCAGAGAAAGCATTTGATAAAATTCAACACTCATTCATGTTTAAAGTTTTAGAGAGATCGGGGATACAAGGCACTTTCCTCAACATAATAAAGGCTATAAACAGCAAGCCAATAGCCAAAATCAAAGTAAATGGTGAGATACTCAAGGAAATTTCTCTAAAATCACGAACAAGGCAAGGCTGCCCATTCTCTCCATATCTCTTCAATATAGTACTCGAAGTTCTAGCCAGAGCAATAAGACAACAAAAGGAGATCAAGGGTATCCAAATAGGAAAGGAGGAAGTCAAATTATCCCTGGTTGCAGATGATATGATAGTGTACATAAGTGACCCTCAAAATTCCACCAGAGAACTCCTAAAGCTGATAAACACCTTCAGCAAATTGGCTGGATACAAAATTAACTCAAAAAAGTCTGCAGCCTTCCTATACACAAATGACAAGCTTTCAGAGGAAGAAATTAGGAAAACCACACTCTTCACATTAACCACAAGCAATATAAAATATCTAGGAGTTACCCTAACTAAGCAAGTGAAGGACTTGTATGAAAAAAAATTCAAAACTCTGAAGAAGGAGATTGAAGATGACCTGAGAAGATGGCATGATCTTCCTTGCTCATGGATCGGGAGAATTAACATAGTAAAAATGGCCATCCTACCAAAAGCAATCTACAGATTCAATGCAATCCCTATCAAAATAACTACACAATTTTTTAAAGACATTGAAAGTTCAATTCTGAACTTCATATGGAAAAACAAAAAACCCAGAATAGCTAAAACAATCTTGTACAATAAAAGGTGCTCCGGAGGAATCTCCACACCTGATCTCAAACTGTACTATAAAGCAATAGTAATTAAAACAGCATGGTACTGGCACAGCCACAGGCTGGTTGATCAGTGCAATCGACTCGAAGACCCAGATATGAATCCACACACATATGGTCACTTGATTTTTGACACAGAAGCCAAATCCATTCAATGGAAAAAGGATAACATCTTCAACAAATGGTGCTGGTCTAACTGGAGGTCTATGTGTAAAAAAATGAAACTGGACCCATATTTGTCACCTTGCACAAAACTCAAATCCAAGTGGATTAAAGACCTCAACATAAAACCAGAGACACTAAGCCACTTAGAGGAAAAAGTGGGAAAGAGTCTGGAACATATTGGCACAGGAGACAACTTCCTGAACAGAACACCAACGGCCCAGGCCTTAATGTCAACCATTAATAAATCGGACCTCATGAGGCTGAGAAGCTTCTGTAAGCCAGGAGACACTGTCAAGAGAACAAAGTGACAGCCTACAGACTGGGAAAAGATCTTCATCAACCCTACATCTGACAAAGGTCTAATATCCAAAATATATAAAGAACTCAAGAAATTAAACACCACCAAACTGAATAACCCAATTGAGAAATGGGGCTTGGAACTAAACAGAGAATTCTCAACAGAGGAGTATCAAATGGCTGAGAAACACTTAAAGAAATGCTCAACCTCCTTAGTCATCAGGGAAATGCAAATCAAAACAACTCTGAGATTTCATCTTACACCCATTATAATGGCTAAGATCAAAAATTCAAGCGACACCACATGCTGGCGAGGATGTGGGGAGAGAGGAACACTCCTTCATTGCTGGTGGGAATGCAAACTAGTACAGCCACTTTTGAAATCTATCTGGTGCTATCTCTGAAAACTTGGAATAGAGCTTCCTCAAGACCCACTCCTTGGAATATACCCAGAAGATGCTCCAGCACACAACAAGAAAATTTGCTCAACCATGTTCATAGCTGCCTTATTCATAATAGCCAGAACATGGAAACAGCCTAAGTGTCCATCAGTAGAAGAATGGATAAAGAAACTGTGGTACATATACACTATGGAATACTACTCAGTTATTAAAAACAAGGAATTCCCAAAATTTGTGGCTAAATGGATTGAGCTAGAAATGATCATAATGAGTGAGTTAACCCAGAAGCAGAAAGACTCAAATGGTATATACTCACATATATCTGCATACTAGCCCAAGGGGCATGTCCCACAAAAGCCTTCACTTACCAGGAAACTGGGACAGAGGGGAGGACATCCTATTGGGACTCTAGATGAGAGAAGCATGGGAGAATAGCAAAGTAGAAGGATCCAGAGGGTCCTAGAAACCTACAAGTAGAACATTATGATAGGCAGATTTGGGCCCAGGGGTCCCGCTCAAAGTAAGGCACCAGCCAAGGACAATACAGGTGGTAAACTTTAAACCCCTACCCAGATCTAGCCAATGGTCAGAGCATTCTCCACAGTGGAGTGGAGAGTGTGATATGACTTCCTCGCGTACTCTGGTGCCTCACATTTGACCATGTCCCCTGGAGGGGGAGACCTGGTGGCACTCAGAGGAAGGAAAGCAGGTTACCAAGAAGAGACTTCATACCCTATATATAGGGGGAGGTAATCCCCCTCAGGAACAATCATAGGGAAGGGGAATAAGGGAAAAATGGGAAGGAGGGAAGAATGGGAGGATACAAGGGCTGGGATAACCATTGAGATGTAACAAGAATAAATTAATAAAAAATTAAAAAATAAGGTAGTGATTGAGGACCGCATCCAATATTGACCACTGGCCTCCATATGCATACAAATACAGACACACACACACACACACACACACACACTCATTTATTTGCACAGAAAGATAATTAATTTAATAAATAAGGAACAAGAGTTTATAATAATCATGTCTATCATTGTCATGGTCAGAAGTATAAAAATTTCACAATGGAAGTAAAACAATTGTTCTCTTTTTATAATAAACTTGGACTTATAAAATATATGGTAAAACTATATGTCTATAAAAAAAAGATCTAGACACTGATGACACTGTATCAAATTTGACAAGATTCATCCTCCAGGATGTTGAGAAACTACTACTATGTACAGTAGAATATGTGTCAGAGCTATACAAAACATCAGATTGTCAACCAAGAAATGTTTAGTTAGACAAATAACCCATATGCATGAGAACAAATTCAGGTGAGAACTCCATGGAAAGGGGACATTTGGATTATGGCAAACTTGGTTGTTTGATGTAAGACCTGTAATATGGTCTGGTGGAAATACTGATTAGATTTGGGTCAAAGTTGGGGAAGTATGAGGAATATAATAATAGATTTACATAAGCCATATAGAAAGGTGTGTTTTGAGCCTGAATGGGTCACTTTGGATTGGGCAGTGTTTGGGAGATAGAAAGAACTGAGGATAGCAGATTGGGAACAAGTCAGTTAATTATAACTGGCTCAGGGGACCCCAGAGGTCTCCAAGGCCACACTTGAGTAAACAATGTTTCCCCTTCTGTTAAGGAGGCCCAGGCAATGTCCCAAGGGTGGGCAAGGTACAGTCTGCCTTAAGGTCAGGCTGGATGGTATACCAGCCCCTGTCTAGGGTGACTTAGTTACAGTGGTGAGTGAGAGAACAATACTGGATATTTCTTTCACCTCAGCAGGTTAGCCTGCTGCGGGAGGTGGCCTCCAGTAGGCAGGATATCTACAGGACCATAGCTGTGATTCAGCCTTCTTACCACAGATGCAGTTGGGATCAAAGAGAAACAGGCCTTCCTCAAACACTTCTGGATGACACCAGTGTGGAATGAGTTCCATACTATCTAGAAAGCAGCTGGATTGAGGGAAGTAAACACAGTTGTTTTCTTTCGTAGGATGGTGGTGAGTACAAACTGTGTGGGATACTCTGGATTCATAGTCCCTTCTAAATCCCACTTCCTCTGATGCCTAAGGTCTAAGATGCAAAGCTAGATATAGGCACCAGACCCAGGCTACAGAAACCAGGAGCATGGTCAGAGCTGATGAAAATAAATGAAGAACCTCTTATGAGAGTAGCAGAGGAAGGGAGAGGATTCTTACTTGGGGACAGTGTTCTTTGTGGGGACACAGAGTTTTAAATATAATTCATTCAGATTTGATTTGTAATTAAAGTGACTAGACTCATTTTATTTTCTCATCTTATACTACAAAAAGTTGGTGTTGTGTTGTTATTAAATATTTCATAAAGGGGTCTTGAACATCACCCTAAATTCATATGTGATAGAGTGAAGGTGGTGTGATTTCTCTAGAGTGGGCGTTGGTGTTGGCACAAGAATATGATTGAATGTGGACACACAGGCTGACACGAAATGGGCACAAGGATGATTTGGTACCCACTTAGCTTTGGTTGAGTTCAGGTGTCCAGAGACTGATGAGAGGGTTACATTCATATATGTAGCAGAGAAAGAGAACTGAGTTCAAATCGAAAGATAGATGCTTTAGTAATGAGGGCGGTTAGTAAGGGATCTGCTGAGCCTCCTCCTGTCCTCAGACATAGGATTTAGTGGGGTTTGTTGGTGTTTTGGGGTGTTTGTTTGTTTGTTTCCTCAAAGGTAGCTTCACTTCAGTCAGAAAATATCATTAACTCAGTGAATTGATTGGAGGATGCATGCCTATCATTTCTGATGTCAAGTGCTTTAGTACTGACGTTGTAGATTAGTGGTAGAAAGCCTGCTGAACATATGGGGAGCCTCTTTATTGATTCCCAGCACTGAAAACTAGTTTATTATTCGTGGAAGCCATGGGCAGACACACATTCACCCATCCAGCCATGCACACAGGGAGATGAGCACAGGCTCTTGGTGACTCAGTCAAGACCACCCGCAGTATCAAACATGCAAATGTCAAGTTTCTTTGTGGTACTTAAAGTGAAGTGCTGTAGAGCTTCTATTTTAAAAGACAATTTAAAAGTAGAAAAATGTGTACTTTACGATAGCTATTTTTTAATTTCTCAAGTTTTTCTTGAAATTTAGCCACTGTTTGATCTTTGTCATGTTTCAGGTGTTGGTCCTCATTCTGCTCTGAGAAGACGAACAAGGAAAGGTCATTATCTTTTCTATGTGATAGATAGTTAATCTTGAATATAAGCCATCATACTTATTTTGAAGCATCCTGGTTTCATATTTAAATGTACAGTGAAAGCACCCATTTCTAATGTAGGATGGCTTTAGGTGACTAGTTGTTATCACAGTCCTTTGATTAGCACAGAAACATTGGATAGCAACCTCTTTTTTAAAAAATAGGAAAATGCAGAAGGCTCCTCTGTATACCTTCGATGGCTGCTCAGGGGTCACCAGTTTTGTCAGCCTGACATAATTATTTTCCTTGTGTTGGAATGAGAGTTGGAGTATTCTTAAGGAAACGGTCAACTTCCAACTCACTGGAGGATCATGGGCCACAGTAAAGTTTACGCAGCACAGGTGTTCCCTACAGTGCATGGAGGACTGTCCTTCGGAAGGAGCCTTGTATTATGGTGTGTGATCTCGTCATGAGAACTTTCTCTCCCTCTCAGTGTGTGCTAGAACTATTTATGTGATGCCTAATGCTGCCCATTTGCTCACTCGTCTTGTCTAGATTCAAGCCTACTCGTGGGCTCACACTCACCTACTTGTGGGCTTGTGAGAGGTAGGATTGGCTGTGTGGAATTTACCAGAAGCCCAATGCTGAGTACCTATGAAGAGTAATGTTCAACTCTTCCAGAGAGGAGAAGGACTCAAAGGGAATTAGTTGAGCTGAGATCTTCTTTTTTGATCAGTAGAGGTGGATGTGAGGAACTCGCATGCAGAAGGCCAGGGAAGAGTGCAGAAACACCGTGAGGCATTAGTGATACGGCACCAGTGCAGTGGCTGGTTCAGAAACTGTAGGAGTGTGTCACGTGCAGGCAGGGTAAGTCACCTGTGAGGAAGATCTTGGATATTTAGTTCTGAAGATCATCCCATTTTCAGCTGGGTCTCAGGGATTTGGAAGTAGAAGAAATCCTCAAAACACAAAGCATTCCAATTGGTTGCTCAACACCAAATGGTCATCCATGGTGATGGATTTTTTGTTCATACAAAAGAGACATACAAGTAATATTATACAGGCCAAGCAAAGAGGTGAGAGGATAGGTAGATCTGTGGTAGGGAGATTTGAAAAGGTGTTGAATAGTTGGTTAAGGAAAACCAACCGTCAATTGAACAACTAGCTAGAGGAACCAGTTGTTGAGGAGAGGATGAGGAACAGAGGAAAAAGAACTACTCGGAGGCTCAGGCACATGCTGTACTAACTGAAGGCTTTAAAGCACAGGAGAACTTTTCTATCTGTCTCTGTCTAGATTTCTGTCTGTCTTTACTACAAATGCTTAGCTCCTTGCTCATTTACTAGCTGTCTGTCTGTCTATCTATCTATCTATCTATCTATCTATCTATCTATCTACCTACCTACCTACCTACCTACCATCTATCTCCTTGATTGATTGTTGTTGTTACTCATCTTTCTATTGTTTGCTCTTGCCCATCTTTCTAATTTTCTTCTTTCTGTTACCCATCTACCTATCTCTCTTGATGTTCCCCATCTCACTCTAGCTTACTCTTTCTTGTCTGTTACTTGCTTGCTCCCATTCTCCTAGGGCCAACCCCAGTATTTTATTAAAATGAAGTTCAATACTTTTCATTACAGATTACATCATGAATTTTTCCCATCTTTACAATCACTAGGGCACTCAAAAATCAACAGAGTAACAAGAAAATACAAAAAGTTCTGCAATTTACAACAAAGCATACAACAAAAATCAATTGATTTCCAAGCAATGGTCAGCATAACCTGACCATTACTTCTTAAACAATGTTCAGGAAAGTTTAATCATAAATTTCCCCAGGCTAGAGCCAATAATTTCAAAAGATGGTCATAGCAACATAGCTTGAGCTGAATGTTCTCTAAAGAAAAATGACCTACTTCCAGTTCCAGACCAACAGGTATTCTATCTAAGCCTAGGCTAACTGCCAAGGGATTATCTATTGTAAAATATTTGTAAAGCATGACATTCCAAGCCCGCCTTCTATTGCTCTCAAAGCAGATTCTAAGGAAATGTTTCTACAGGTAACAGTATCTAGCCAGGTACTGTTCTATCCAGGTCTGAACTTTCTTTCATGCAGTTTCTGCTTGAGTGCTCACAGTCAGAGCAAAAAACTCTATCATTGTCTCAAGCCTTTAGCCAGATGCCCTTTTTCAACATTCTCTGTGGGAAAAAATTTCCCTGTATGAATTTCCTTAGGGATGACAAATAAAGAGAGAGAAAAAAACAGTTTTAGGAGAAATAGCAGATTTCTAAACATTGCACCCGGACCATACATGATACTTCGGGGCAGTGGTGATCAGTCAGAGATCTTTGGAACTTTGCCAAGCAAAGCCTCAACAGCTGTTCTAGATGTCTGGAGATCGTTTTGGACTGTTGGAGGTCTGTGGAACTTTGTCAAGCAAAGCCTCTACAACTTATCCTCATGCCTGTGACAGGAATGGGAAAAACTTCTAGAGAATATGGTACAGGGCCTTCCTTCTTGCCCGCCGTATTCCTCTCCACATTCCTAAGAAAGAGGGCTACCTCCACATCTCACTTTCTAAATATGGCTGAGATTGATTCAGATTATAAGGCTTTTCTGTGGAGCTCTGAAAGCTGGGCCTGGTGTCTGCAGACTGGGGTGCCTCTCAGGTGCTCTCTTGTGGGAGTCCTTCTTCTGCACCCTAAAATTACAACTGCAGATATGTTACTCACTGTGACACTCTGGAAGCTGTAGAATGGTAGTACAGAGAAAAATTTAAGTCAGAGATTAAGTTGAATGGGACAGTCTGTGCGTGAAGGCACAGTGCCTGGGAGGCTGTTAAAGCAAGGGGTTGTCTCTGTTGAGAGTGTCAAAGCCTGTCTGCTAAGGAGTGTTTCTTAGTACAGTTGCTATTCAAACCTACATCATTCTTGTGTGCATCATGGTGCTGGTACGGTCTCTTGTGTGCTGCAGGCTGCTGTTTGCTGCTATCTTCTGCTGTCTGCCGCAGCCTGCTCCTGTCTCCTGCAACCTGATGTTGCCAGAAGCCAATGATTCTATAGGTATGAGGTTCTAGGGCCACTGGGGGTTAAACCCAGAGCACTAAGCTTCACATAACAGAATCCATAGCCATAGGTTGGATTCTTCCTCCCCCTTTTAATTGAAAATAGATTTTTCACTCACATAATATACCCTGGTTATGATTTTCCCTCTCCCTACTCCTTCCAGCTCCTCCCCACTTCCCCCTCATATCCTGATACACCGCCATTCTGACTCTTATTAGAAAACAAACAGGCGCCTTGCATGGTGGCGCATGCCTTTAATCCCAGCACTCAGGAGGCAGAGGCAGGCGGATTGCTGTGAGTTCAAGGCCAGCCTGGTCCTCAAAAGGAGTGCAGGACAGCCAGGGCTACACAGAGAAACCCCGTCTAGAAAAACCTAAAGAAGAAGAAGAAGAAGAAGAAGAAGAAGAAAGAAGAAGAAGAAGAAGAAGAAGAAGAAGAAGAGGAGGAGGAGGAGGAGGAGGAGGAGAAAGAAAGAAAAGAAAACAAACAGGATATCAGGAATAAGAATTGGAGAAGAATAGAATAGAATATGATAAAGCAAAAACTAACTCATCAAAATAGGACAAAAAATAAATAAAACGGGAGTGAGAGGATACAAAGGATAGGAAAACAATTGAGTTGTAATCTAAATAAATTAATTAAATAATAAAATAAAAACAAAAAGAAAAACAGTCAAAGAAAAGGCACAAGGAATAAATATAGACACAGAGACCTACCCCTTAGAGCACTCAGGAATCCCATAAAAACAATACGGGAAGTCATAATATATGTACAAATGACCTGGAGGGTAAAATGATAGAAAAACATATATTCTTAAAATAAAATAAAAATAAGATTTAAAATGCCCTGGCAAGACTTTATGAGGCAAGGAACCTCCAAGGTTGCCATTAACTTTGTTTTCCATTGGCATCTACTGCTGGGTGTGCAGTAAGTTAAGAGTGGTTTGTTTCCCCTGTGAGACTCTCTTGGAGAAAACTATGTTTTTGATTATAGATTGTTATCAATTAAAGATGGCTTCTGGGTTGTCCTTATTTCTACCCTAGAAGCTGTAAAATTGGGTTCTAAAGCCTGGAGTCTCTAATTTTTAGGGTGTGGGGCTATAAGCTTCTGGGTCTGCCAGTTTAGCCCCTGGCTCTTTGAGGGTATTGTCAGCCTTAGGTAGAGCATCAGACTGACTGGCAGCAAGTGTTGAAAATTAAGTTTTGAAGCTTTTCCTTCAAATTCATCCAAACTTTTTATTCATTAAAATGATCATCACTGATGGAAGGCTGCTATGAACACAGTTGAGCAAAAGTCCATATTGTGTGAGGTAGCATCTTTCAGTTATGTTCAGGAGTGATATAGTTGGGTTTTGAGGTACATCTATTCCTAATTACTTGAGAAAACACCAAATTGATTTCCAAAGTGGTTGTACAAATTAGCACTTCCACGAGCAATGAAGGAATGTTCCCCTTTCTCCACATCCAGCATGTGCTGTCACTTGAGTTTTGATCTTAGCAATTCTGATGGGTACAAGATGGGATCTCAGAGTTGTTTTGATTTGCATTTCCCTGATGACTAGGAACATTGAGCATTGCTTTAAGTGTTTCTCGGCCATTCAATATTCCTCTAATGAGAATTCTCAATTTAGTTTTGTATCTCTTTTTCTAAGGACTAGGTAAAGTGGGAGGGGGACAAGGAAGGGAGAGTGGGACCAAGAGGTGACAATGAAGGAGACCACAATTGGCATGTAAAGTGGACAAATTAAAAGTTTTTTTTAAAAAAAGGGAGACCTTGCTGCTATTCCAGAGGGCCTGGGTTCAATTCCTATCAGCCACCTGGTGGGTTATAATCATCTATAATTCTGGTACTAGGGGATTCAATGCTCTCTTCTGGACTCTGTGTACACCAGGCATATACAGGGTGGCATAGAAATGAATGCAGACAAAACACCCATATACACAAAATAAGAAAATAAAACAAAAATAAAAAGCATTGTTTATTTATATATGCCATGATAGAAAAACCACTGTTAGAAATATATAGTAGGAGTGAATAAAAACCCTGTGCTGCTAAGGGAGGAACAGTGTCGATGTCCTGAGACATTCATGTATATCAGACATGATGCAGGCTTAAAAATGCAGTCGTCCATCCATTTAATCAGTCAATCAGCCAGTCAATAATATTGTTTGATAGTTATGCAGCCTCATGTGCAACAGTTAACTGTTGGTTATGAAGGAAGAACAGAGTTATCAGTGAAAACAAACAAACTTTTGTAATATACATGATGCATTGTTTCCTGTAACCACAACCAACAATTTATTTATTTATGTATTTATTTATTCATTCACTTATTTGTTTGTTTGTTTTACAGGTGCCTGTGCCGAGACTCACAGAAACATATATTTCAGAGTAGAAACCGCAGCTGGTACATGATAGAGTTGAACTGTGGGGACATGACAAAGACCTTAAGGCTTTGAGTTCAGCGTTGACCCATGGATGATAATATTCTATTTTGGTAAAGTGCGAAAATGGAGCTACTTAAGCACGGAAAACTGTTTCATATTAGTCATAGGCTAGACGTTGGAATATGTTTCTGTTCTCTCTCTCTCTCTCTCTCTCTCTCTCTCTCGTATGCTTTTGTATAATCCTATTTATACTTTTATAAGGAGAGAAACAGTTTATGCCTATCATACTTCCATTGTTTATCAGTGTGTTAAAGTTAATCTGCAGGCGAAGAGGAAATTAATTTTCATGAGCTAAATTGGTAAAATCTCATGTTTAACTGAAGAAAGTTTATTCAATAGCCAAAGTGTATCTTGAAATTAAAAAAAAAAAAGCATTCATTCCTCACCCCCAGTTTCTATATTATTTCATATTTCCTTCCTAACCACTAATACTTATTTTTATATTTGGCCTGTCCTGTACTACAGAGACACTCCCAGCAGGACAGAGACATGTAGCATGATGTCATCAAATGACCAGGAGGAGCTAGAGGGAAATAATTTACAGAGAGTTTGGACAGCAGGAGAAAAAAGCTTTTCTGTGGAGTTGAGTTATGGACATTTTTACTTGAAGAAGCAGGGTTGGAGGAATTCTTCCTACTCATCACAAGGAACACATCTCTTGCTGCTTTTTCCCCAAGGAAATGAAACTACTTCTCAGAGTTCTGTGACAGATGGCAGCTACTGTGAGTGGGCCTCTACAATGGGTGTACTGACAACATCCATGGTGCAGAAGGAAGCAGATGAGGGACCAGAGGTCAAAATTGTGATCACTATCTGGCTGAGCCTGGACTCAAATGTGGAATGAACTAACAAATAGGCCAAAAAAGGAACAAAGTCTAACAACATAGAGCACTCGCGGTGAGTATGTACCTTAGATTTTCAAAAGACTACTTTACTTTTGAACGAGAAGCATCAGACCAACAAGGCTGAAGGGCCAGATTCTCTCAGAACAAATAGCTGAACTATATTCAAGCAAAGATAACATCATTCTTAATCCTCAGACATTCAGTCCATAGAAGACAAAAATAAGAGTGAAAGACTGGATGAAGTAGAATTGCATAATAAAGTACATGATTTAGGATTACTTGAAGAATGCTGTGAAAAATGTCTTAATCCAGTTTTGTCATAGGATGGTCTGAATTGTCTTCTGGTACTGTACAGGTCAAAGGCTATGGGAAGCTACAACACCAGTTTGGCAGGAGGCTTCATTTTGGTGGGCTTCTCAGACTGGCCTCAACTAGAACTCATCTTCTTTATTTATATTTTAATTTTCTACTCCCTAACTCTCTTTGGCAACACCGCCATCATGGCTCTCTCCCGAATGGATGTTCATTTACACACTCCCATGTACTTCTTCCTCTCACACCTCTCCTTCCTGGACCTCTGCTACACCACCAGCACTGTGCCCCAGCTCCTGATTAACCTTCATGGACTTGACAGGACCATCAGCTATGGTGGATGTGTGGCCCAGCTGTTCATATCTCTTGCCCTGGGCTCCACAGAGAGTGTGCTTCTGGTGGTGATGGCCTTTGACCGCTATGCAGCTGTGTGTCGCCCACTGCACTACACGACCATCATGCACCCCTGTCTCTGCCAGGCGTTGACTATCATCTCCTGGATGGGAGGCCTCTTGAACTCTTTGATCCAAACAGGACTCATGATGGCGATGCCCCTCTGTGGCCATCGGCTGAATCACTTCTTCTGTGAGATGCCTGTGTTCCTCAAGTTGGCCTGTGAGGACACAGAGGGAACCGAGGCCAAGATGTTTGTGGCCAGAGCAGTGATTGTTGCGGTCCCAGCCACGCTCATTCTAGGCTCCTATGCACAGATTGCTAGGGCTGTGCTAAAGGTCAAGTCAGTGGCTGCACGCAGAAAGGCCACTGGGACTTGTGGGTCCCACCTCCTGGTGGTTTCTCTCTTTTATGGCTCAGCCACCTATACATACTTACAGCCCAAGGACAGCTATTCTGAGAGCAAGGGGAAGTTTGTTGCCCTTTTTTATACTATTGTCACCCCCATGCTCAACCCTCTGATTTATACCCTGAGGAACAAGGACGTGAAGGGGGCTCTGTGGAGGGTGCTAGGGAGAGGCACAGCCACTGGGTAGGAAGGGAAAGGTGATCAATAAAACATCCTATATTCTGAGAGTCCAGAGGTTTTCAGTCAGAGATGGGTATTGGGCTTTAAACAACTGAAATTAACTATGTACATGCATGAAACTGTGAACACACACACAAATATAAAAACAAACACAGAAACAAAACATGGTCCTGGAATGGCAAGATGGCTCAGCAGGTAAAGGCACTTGCTGTCAAGCCTGTGCATCTGAGTTTGATGCCTGGATTCCACATGGTGGAAGGAGAAAGTCAAGACATCTGACCTCTGTGCATGTGTATGTGTGTGTGTGTGTGTGTGTGTGTGTTTCTGTGTGTGTGTGTGTGTGTGTGTGTGAGAGAGAGAGAGAGAGAGAGAGAGAGAGAGAGAGAGAGAGAGAGAGAGAGAGAGAGAGAAATAACAGAAATTAAAATAAAAGAAAACATTCCCAGCAGGTATTCGGGCTTTATACTTGTTTGGAAGTTGGAGTCGGGATCTTCTCTCCAGGCTACTGTCTGTCATCACTGCTCATCAAGGATAGAAAGCCGATTCAGATACACCTTTCCACAGAAGTATAGAAGTGGGGTATTGTCAGCTCTTGAGGAAATGGCTGGGTACATGGCGTGGAACAGTGGGAATCATCTTTGTTTTTTGCATGGAAGTCTGAGTGTCAAAGGATGTTGAATTCTGAATTTCAGCACTCAGAGTCAGATGCCAATGTTGAACCATACAGTGGACACGTGACCCAAGGCACAGGGCTGGAGTTCATTCTGATTTCCTTCCCCTTTTGTATATTCATGTTTTATCATCACGAGTTGGCGCTAATTTTCTTATATTTTTATTTTGTGAAATTCCTTCATTAACGAAAAAAATACAGTTCTCATTTCAAAAAGTGTTTTGTGACTTTTCCTGAGCAGATGTAAACAAGCATCTATTAACCTAAGATAGAGCAAGTCAAAGAGTAATTCCACTCAACTGTAACTTAGTAAACCAGGGATTTTATTTGGGCTTACTTATAGGAGTGTGAATACTCAAAGGCAACCGCATTACCAAAAGCCCACACCAGTACAAGTGATGACTCAGGAAAGCTGCAGTCCTGGGCCTCTCTGTACAACTTGAAGGCATCTCAGCCTGACAGAGTTTCTTCTCCAAAGTAGTTGTGTCTGTTTGTGTAAACAATGGGAAGGCCCTTGTGAATCTTGTTAGTTTCAGGAACTTCTTGAGACTTATGAGTTTCGTTTACTTTCTGACCCCTGAGAAACCTCTCTCTACCTTCAAAGATAGAATGTTTCAATGCACAGAAATATGTACAAAAAGACCATATCCCTTCTGTTGATGCTTACGTTCTCCCTGAATTCTTTTCTCCAGACACACACACACACACTCACTTTTAGAAGGTAATTTGGTAATCACTTTAAAATAGTTAAATAATAGCAGTAGTTTCTCCACTAGAACCTCTGGCCTCCTCTTTTTGACTTATAGTACCATTGGAGGTCCCTGCTGTTGAATGGACCTCAAATTCAGCTGAAAAGCTGGTCACCCACAGCAGTTATGCAACCATTGCACCAGTGAGCACAGCTTGCCTGACATATTGGTAATGTAGCACAAGGAGGGCATAGCTGGGTAGAGCTGTTGGTAACAATGGTTATCCCGAAGTCAAAATGGTGCCTTCTACATTGCAAAAGGCAACTCACAAGGAGGGGAAAACTGGTTTATATCTAGCATTATTTTTCCATGTCTGACAGCTGAAGTCTTTGATGTCTTCAGCAATAAAGACTTACCATCTAGTTCCAGAATCCATCAACAGCATCAGCAATAGTATCATAGTATATGGGGCCTCAAGGTCCCTCACTAGCCAACAACTCACAGAGAAGTAGCCACTTCTTCTTTTTGGAATTTTTACCCAACAACCTTAAGGCTTCTGAGAGTACCTGGACTTCTTTTTTATTTTGCTTTTTAAACAAGGTTTCTCTGTGTAGCCCTGGATACTGGCTAACACTGTGGCTATTAAATTCCATTGACTCCTAAAAGGACTCTAGACTGGGCAAATGATTTGTAACCACTGTTTCCTTTACTTTACGTGCTCTGAGGACATCTGTCCACCTTAGGATGCTCTTAACTTTCTCCTGTGAACTATGGTCAGGATTTGAATTCTTCCAGAACCTCACTAGCATGGCACTGAGGTGCCCACCAACTTATCATCTAAGCATTCCAGTGATTAAAAATAATGATACCTTTAACTTTTAACTTTGTTGTAGACAAAACCAGTGCATAAAATGAAAACTACTAATGTGTACAGTAGAATCTGTGTCACAGCAATACAAAACATCAGATTGTCAACCAAGAAAATGTTTAGTTGGACAAAAAACCCACATGCATGAGAACAAACTTAGGTGAGAACTCCATGGAAAGAGGACATTTGAATTATGGCGAATTCGGTTATGTGATGTAAGACCTGCAATATGGTCTGGTGGAAATACTGATTAGATTTGGGCCAAAGTTGGGGAAGTATGAGGAATATAATAATATGCAGTCATACAAGCTGTATGTAAAGGAGTGCTTTGCAGACCTGAATGGGTCACTTTGGATTGGGCAGTGTTTGGGAGATAGAAAGAACTGAGGATAGCAGATTGGGAACAAGTCAGTTAATTATAACTGGCTCAGGGGACCCCAGAGGTCTCCAAGGCCACACTTGAGTAAACAATGTTTCCCCTCCTGTTAAGGAGGCCCAGGCAATGTCCCAAGGGTGGGCAAGGTACAGTCTGCCTTAAGGTCAGGTTGGATGGTATACCAGCCCCTGTCTAGGGTGACTTAGTTACAGTGGTGAGTGAGAGAACAGTACTGGATATTTCTTTCACCTCAGCAGGTTAGCCTGCTGCGGGAGGTGGCCTCCAGTAGAGGCAGGATATCTACAGGACCATAGCTGTGATTCAGCCTTCTTACCACAGATGCAGTTGGGATCAAAGAGAAACAGGCCTTCCTCAAACACTTCTGGATGACACCAGTGTGGAATGAGTTCCATACTATCTAGAAAGCAGCTGGATTGAGGGAAGTAAACACAGTTGTTTTCTTTCGTAGGATGGTGGTGAGTACAAACTGTGTGGGATACTCTGGATTCATAGTCCCTTCTAAATTGCACTTTCTCTGATGCCTGAGATCTAAGATGCAAAGCTAGATATAGGCACCAGACCCAGGCTGCAGAAGCCAGGAGCATGGTCAGAGCTGATGAAAATAAATGAAGAACCTCTTATGAGAGTAGCAGAGGAAGGGAGAGGATTCTTACTTGGGGACAGTGTTCTTTGTGGGGACACAGAGTTTAATATGTAATTCATTCATTCAGACTTTTAATTGTAATTAAAGTGACTAGATTCATTTTATTTTCTAGTCTTATACTACAAAATGTTGGTGTTGTGTTGTTATTAAATATTTCATAAAGGGGTCTTGAACATCACCCTAAATTCATATGTGATAGAGTGAATGCGGTGTGGTTTCTCTAGAGTGGGCGTTGGTGTTGGCACAAGAGTCTGATTGAATGTGGACACACAGGCTGACAAAGAATAAGCTTTGGTTGAATCAGATCTCCAGACACTGAGGAGAGGGTAATGTGCTTGGATTTAGCAGAGGATGAGAACTGAGTTCAAATCGAAAGATAGATGCTTTAGTAATGAGGGCAGTTAGTAAGGGATCTGCTGAGCCTCCTCCTGTCCTCAGACCTAGGATTTAGTGGGTATTGTTGATGTTGTTTTGTTTTGTTTTTGTTTGTTTTTTAAAAGTAGCTCCACCACAGTCCGACGGTATCATTAACTCAGGGAACTGATCGAAGGATGTATGTCCATCATTTCTGATGTCAACTGCTTTAGTAGTGACGTTGTAGATCAGTGGTAGAAAGCCTGCTGAGCATGTGGGGAGCCTTTTCATTGATTGCCAGCACTGCACCCTAGTTTATTATTTGTGGAAGCCATGGCCAGACACACATTTACACATTCAGCCATGCACACAGGGAGATGAGCACAGGCTCTTGATGACTCAGTCAAGACCACCCGCAGCATCAAACATGCGAATGTCAAGTTTCTTTGTGGTACTTAAAGTGAAGTGCTGTAGGGTTCATATTTTAAAAGACAATTTAAAAGTAGAAAAATGTGTACTTTAAGATAGCTATTTTTTTATTTCTCAAGTTTTTTTTTTTTTTTAATTTTAGCCACTGTTTGATCTTTGTCAGGTTTCAGCCTCGGTTTCCCCATTCTGCCCTGTAAATAATATAAAAGAATAGTTCCCATTTTTTCTATATGAGGTATATTTAAACTTGTAATAGATGTAATCACACCTATTTTGAAGCATCCTGGTTTTAAAATCTAAAATATATGGTGAAAGCACAATTTCTCATGCAGGAGGCTTTTGATTCCTATTTGGTACCATAGTCATTTGATAATCACAGAAGTGTTGGATAATATATTTTTCTTAAAAAATATGAAAATGCAGAGAGATACTCTGCACAGCTTAGATGGCTGCTCATGGGTCACCATGAACCAGTTTTTTTCAGCCTCACATAATTTTTTCCTGTAATGGAGTGAGATTTAGGAAATTCTTTCTTTAAATATATTTTATTAATTTATTCATATTACATCTCAATGGTTATCCCATCCCTTGTATCCTCCTATTCATCCCTCCCTCCCGAAAATTCTTAAGGAAATGATCAATTTGGAACTCACACCTTCACTGGAGGATCATGGGCCACAGTAAAGTTTACGTAGCACAGGTGTTCCCTACAGTGCATGGAGGACTGTCCTTCGGAAGGAGCCTTGTATCATGGTGTGTGATCTCGTCATGAGAACTTTCTCTCCCTCTCAGTGTGTGCTAGAACTATTTATGTGATGCCTAATGCTGCCCATTTGCTCACTCGTCTTGTCTAGATTCAAGCCTACTCGTGGGCTCACACTCACCTACTTGTGGGCTTGTGAGAGGTAGGATTGGCTGTGTGGAATTTACCAGAAGCCCAATGCTGAGTACCTATGAAGAGTAATGTTCAACTCTTCCAGAGAGGAGAAGGACTCAAAGGGAATTAGTTGAGCTGAGATCTTCTTTTTTGATCAGTAGAGGTGGATGTGAGGAACTCGCATGCAGAAGGCCAGGGAAGAGTGCAGAAACACCGTGAGGCATTAGTGATACGGCACCAGTGCAGTGGCTGGTTCAGAAACTGTAGGAGTGTGTCACGTGCAGGCAGGGTAAGTCACCTGTGAGGAAGACAGGGTGTCCTCTATATCAGTCTTATGAGAGGGTTAGTAAGATCTTGGATATTTAGATCTGAAGATCAGCCCCTTTTCAGCAAGGCCCCGAGGAACTTGAAAGTAGAAGGAATCTTAAAAAAAAAAAAAAAAAAAAAAAAAAGCATTCTAATATGTTGTCCAACACCAAAGGGTCATCCCTGTTGATAGATATTTGTTCATACAAAAAAGACATACAAGTAACATTATATCAGCCTATCCGATTGTATTTAGGATTATGTATGTACGTAAATAAACATATATACATACAATGTCAATGAGGGGAAAATGAGGCCCTGAGTTTGAAAGAGAGCAAGGACGGGTAGATGGAAGGCTTTGGAGGAAGAAAAGGAAAGGCAGACATGTTGTAAGTATGTTATAATCCCCAAAATAAAAGAAATAATAAAAACCAAATGTTCATAAATGGGCCGGATAGCATTGATATTTTGATTAGACAAAGGCAGATTTGATTAGGCTAATACAGTAGTCATGGGAACAACTTCCTGGCAATACAGTACAGGGCCTCCCTTCTTGCCCACTGTATTCCTCTCCACATCCCTAAGAAAGTGGGCTACTTCCACATGTCACTTTCTAAATACAGCTGAGATTGATTCAGATTACAGGGCTTTTCTAGGAAGCTCTGAAAACTGGTGTCTGCAGACTGGGGGGAGGCCTCTCCAGTGCTCTCATGTGGGAGTCCTTCTTCTGTACCCTAAAATTACAGTGCAGATGTTACAGCAACACTCTGGAAGCTCTAGAATATGGTGGTGCAGGGAAATAATTAAGTCAGAGATTAAGCTGAATGGGACAGTCTGTGTCTGAAGGCACAGTGCCTGGGAGGCTCCTACAGCAAGGGGTTGTCTCTGGCGAGAGCGTCAAAGCCTGTCTGCTAAGGAGTGTTTCGCAGCACAGCTGCTGTTTAAACCCACATCATTCTTGTATGTGCCATGATGCTGGTACAGTCTCTTGCTTGCTGCACGCGATACGGCCACACTCTTTACTCATAGAAACTAGGAGTCAACGGCATCAACCCAAATGTTTGCACTGATGCCGTACTCCGCTGAGGAAAAATTCACTCCTGATGGGAAACTGCTACCTCATACAACTTGACATGTAAACTGTCACTGTTGGAGCATAGTTAGGTCATGTTGGGTCAGCTGTGCAGCTGATGCTCTCTCAAACAAGCACATGAGAGTAGAAGTCATTTTAGAGTAGGAATAGGGATTGTGCAAGTTAATACACAATGTTTTGCATTAATTTTCTCCGTCTCTCTGTTGTCTCTGTGTCTTTGTCTTTCTCTCTGTCTTTGACTCTGTCTCCATCTGTGTGTCTCTGTCTGTCTGTCTGTCTGTCCCTGTCTCTGTCTCTGTCTCTCTCTGTCTCTGTCTCTTTCTCTCTGTCTCTCTGTCTCTCTGTCTCTGTCTCTCTCTCTCTCTCTCCCTCTCTCTCTCTCTCTCTCTCTCTCTCGATATTTTGGCAGGAATAGGTACTGTTTCTGTTCCTTTAGTACAATTTGGGGGAAACTGTACAATTTTATAACCATTTTATGCTGTTAGGCCTCTATAAAATTCTACTTATCTTGCGCTTTGCATCCTGTCACCTCCCATTGTCACCTGAAACTACATTTTCAGCAGGCATATTTCATTCTCTGGCATGTATTGTATGTTTATTTTACCTTGTGTGTACCAGTGAGGTTATCCAACACTTGTCTCTGGTTCTGGCTGCTTATTTCTCCTACACAGTGTCACTCAGTTTCCCTCATTATATTGTGAGTGGTGTTTTCTGCTGTTATCATTCCTCAGCTGGGTTTTGTGAAGGGGCTTTGATAGCTGCAGTCTTATCATTCCTGCAGGAATACGGTTCTCCCAGCACTACTTACGTGAGAGTCTACCCTATAGTCCTGTGCCCTCCTGGTGTCCTTAGGAAACAGCAGTTGACTGTGTGTATTTAGATTCATATCTGACCTCTCTCTTCCATTCCAGTAGTTTCCGTGTTGTTTATTTTTTTTAATTATTTTATTATGTTTCTTTTTTTAACATATTACACATGACAATCATGAGTTATATGAATCTTACATTCATAATAATTTGGCTATTTGTATTTGTCAAGCTTGAAGTAGACATCTTTCCTACCTTGTTTGGTCTAAATTTCTGAATGAAAATCAATATGTATCATATCTCATCTCTATTAACTTAAATCGTCTGTCTTGATCTAAAAAGTTCTTATCCCCTAAGCAACTAAACTTGATTGTAAGACTAAACTATCTGGTCTTCAACCCCATCAGAGACTTGAGAAGAAATAAAACTTAATTACCTGAGTGAACCGGAACTTCAGGTTAGCAGCTTCCAAAATGAAAAAAAGAGTGTTGGATGACTGTTCTTTATTGTTTTAAAATGACTGTTGCTTTGTAATGTACTTGGAGTTGTGACATATCCTACTTTGTTTTTTTTCCCCTTAGAGTTAGTTTAGCTATTTGAGGTTGTCATCTGCATTCTTGTGAACCAGTTGACGGTTTTGTATCATTGGTATCCTCCATTACACAATTGTCCAGCTGTGATGAAGATAGATAGAGTGAGCCAGCTGACTCTGTGTCTGTTTGTCCAAGAGTAGAATACTGTTCATGTTAAAATAAGCCCTTATTGTAAACATGCTTAAAACCTTCTCCTTTTTGAAAATTCCTATTTTATGATATTTTCATATATGAGTAATGTTTTTATTTCACTTCTACCTTCCCTTCTCTTCCAGCTTCTTCCATCCCCCACTCCCTCTCAACATCAACTTCATGGCCTGTAATTATTATTGTTTCTCTCTCTCTCTCTCTCTCTCTCTCTCTCTCTCTTCTCTCTCTCTCTCCTGAGCTTATTTAGTTTTCCTTGTATATATGAGCTAAACAGACCTTTTCATGTTTTATTTTGTTTTAAATAAACAGCTGTTGGATGCTGATGAATATTAAATCCCCAATAGAAAGCTGTTAGGCCCTCTCCTGGTCCCTAGCTTCCTTGCGCAGAAGACTTCCAGCTAGGCTGCCTCTCAGTGGCATTCAGTCTGACTTCTCTCAGGGCCACTCAGCTGTTTTGAACACACGACAGATGCTTTGAGGAAGCTATGCTACCAACCCCTCTGCCTAGTCCAGCTACAGTTCTCTTTACATTTTTGTCATCACAAGCCTTGGAAAAATCTAGCAATCATTGCTGGTGGGAATGCAAACTAGTACAGCCACTTTGGAAATCTATCTGGTGCTACCTCAGAAAAATGGGAATAGGGCTTCCTCAAGACCCAGCTATTCCACTCCTTGGAATATACCCAGAAGATGCTCCAGCACACAACAAGAAAATTTGCTCAACCATGTTCATAGCAGCATTATTCATAATAGCCAGAACATGGAAACAGCCTAAGTGTCCCTCAGTAGAAGAGTGGATAAAGAAACTGTGGCACATATACACTATGGAATACTACTCAGCTATTAAAACCAAGGAATTCCTGAAATTTGTGGATAAATGGATTGAGCTAGAAATGATCATAATGAGTGAGTTAACCCAGAAGCAGAAAAACTCAAATGGTATATACTCACTTATATCTGCATACTAGCCCAAGGGGCATTGTCCCACGAAAGCCTTCACTTACCAGGAACTGGGACAGAGGGGAAGGCATCCTATTGGGACTCTAAATGAGAGACGCATGGGAGAACAGCAAATAAAAGGATCCAGAGGGTCCTAGAAATCTACAAGTAGAACATCTGATAGGCAGATTTGGGCCCAGGGGTCCCCGCTCAAAACTAAGGCACCAGCCAAGGACAATACAGGAGGTAAACTTTAAACCCCTTCCCAGATCTAGCCAATGGTCAGAACATTCTCCACAGTTGAGTGGAGAGTGGGATATGACTTTCTCACGTACTCTGGTGCCTCACATTTGACCATATCCC